>NC_143448.1:12701590-13014545 GCF_987193195.1 Phasianus colchicus
ACATTCCAAGACAAGCTTGTACCAAAAGCATTCCCAAAAACAACAAAGCATTTATAAGTATGAATATCTACTATAGCAACTGCTTTTCTATTAATTATATGCTGAATCCAGTACTCTCCTGTGTTTAGTTTATTTATTGCAATTCTTTTGCATTTGCCCTCATTTATTATACTAAGCATCATATGTATGCAGTGGGATTTTTAATTGCTTCTACCCAAAAGCAATCATTACGTAAAGATGCCCTGAGGGTACTGAAATATCTACAGCACCTCCTTAAATATACAGGAGATGCAAACAGAAGGAACTGTCTCTCGTAAAACTGAATATTGTTTCTGTCCAAGAAGGAAACAAATTTGGCCTCTGGGATATCAATCAAGGGCCAATGGCAGACAGCTTAGATAGGATAGGATAAGGTGGAGAAACTGAGAGACAAAAAATGATAAAACTGAGATTATCTAAGCTTTCCTATCAGAAGGTGACAGGCATCAATAAGGGAACTGAAAAAACGTCAGTTTCAAAACCAACATTTGTTGCTTGCCCCATTCAGATGTTCAAAAGTGGATTCAAATGGTGTGGTTTTATTATGAATAAAATGAGTAATAATGGTGAATACAGTTCCGTGGCCTTCCTTTCCACCTTTGCTCCTCCAGAGACATAGTAAATTTATACAGTGTTCCAGGACACATCTTACCTGTTGGCATTTGTATAAATCAATGGCTCTGCACAGTCAGCCTGTATGAACGAAACATTGGCAAAAATACATATCCCTGGAAGTCATGTGTTAGTGATATTACGTAAAATGAATAATCTTATGATCTAGTTCAAAGAAAAAATTAATGGAAGCAAGGTTCTACAGGATAAATTGCTGGATCTAGTCTTTGTTCTCATCTGTCCCCACAAATATGCTGCAAATCTAGAAGTATCTGTTTGTTACACAAATTGAAATCATAAAATCATATAATTATAGACGATTATTTGCTATAAAATGAAAATTAAAACATTTAAATTGACATTACATATTGCTCTTCTCAAATTTTTACTTATTTAGAGTGTTCAACATGTATTTCTATTTACTCATGCTGACATGTAATATGCAAATGTTTTCAAGAATGCTACCCAGCTAACTCTTTGCCCTTTATGAGTTATATTTCTCAGTAATGTGTAAATGAGATGCAATACATTAAAATAGTTTGTGGAACAGGGAAAAGAATGTGCACAACAACTACATTCTTCAAGACCAGACACAAGAACAAGAAATCACAGCAAAGATCTTTCCCTAAGCATAACTGCATTCAGGCCATATATAGGAAAATGGGGAATCTTTAGAACAGGCTGAATGAGTTAAGACAAACTTGAGAAACACAAAGATCAGTTTTCATATTTTGCACTGAAGCAGCGCTGAACATGATGATGGGGGCAAAAAGTAGCTAAATAATGTCAGGGTACACATATTAAATCAAAGATCTCACAGAAAACCCAAATGCAACAGCCTGTTTACATGGGATATGTCAAAACAAAATACTGTCCAGTTGGAATTAACAACTACCATATTCATTCAAATTTAGGTTATAATTAGACAAGCAAAAAAGTACAAGATGGAATATGAAAACCAAGAGGAAAATGCATATCATCAGACATAAAAAAAACTAACTACATATGGAGGTTTAATTAAGGCCTTAATGTCAATTTGGGTTTACGAACTGAATGCATAAAGTTGGGTTAGTAGTACAACACTATTGGTGTTTCATATGTCTATGTACTCTAGATCAAAACAGTCTTCAAGTTCTGTACAGTACAGCTGTGCAAATGTAAAGGCAGAAGGAATGTGGTCTATGAATAAGATAAGATAAACAGTGGACCTTGGAGTCCTAACAGCAGTCACTGGGAAAGGGACACAGTGCCAATAATTCATTTATAGATGAAAGTCCCTTGCAAGTACATACAGCATTCTGCTTCCAGATGTCTAAAATCTCCTTTTCATATTGGAAGGAATGTTTGTCTACCTGAATCATATGCATTGTTTTATATTTGTTTTTATATAAGGCCATTAAGATGATGGTTAGAGAAAAACAAAAATAAAAGGTGTTTTAATGTTGAAAATTATGTGAAAAGTTTTCTGGTGGCTTTTGTTGACTATATTCCATGCAGTATCCTTCAAACATTAATTTAAGCAGATTCAAAACCCAGAGCTCATCTATCAATAATTTTGCGGAACTGGCAATTACTAATATGTGCACAGAACTATTTTACTTTATCAAAATGTCCTTTTTAAATTATTCTGTCTGCAGTTCCTGATGTACAAATTAAGCATCTAATTTATCTTGCCCAGTCTTTAGGATGACTTGATCAGTCCTCAGCAGTCAGATAGTGAAAGTTAAATGTAAAGCAGCAATCTCTCCTAAAACCTCTGAAACTAGGCATAGGAACCAAGCAGAAGATTAGAGGTCACCAACTTCAGTGTGATGAGAAAAATGAGAATGTTCCCAATCTAAAACTATCTCAACTTATGCAATACCCAGGAATTGTTTATGTCTCCTAGGATCAGTGAATTTTCCTGTAAGATGGATTACACAGTATCCTGTTCCGCTATGTCTATAACAGACTAGATTGAGGTCTGCGTCTACATTTGTCTGCACTAGAGATGCAGGAAGATAACACTGGAATACTCTACATCACCCTTTGCTCTGAGAAGGCTGCCAGATCTTAAAAGGGAAATTAAAAGCAAGTTAAGCTTCTCTAGCTTATAGCTACATCTTCAAGCTATAACAAGTTAACAAGATTGCTGTCTGTGAAGGTTTGGTATAGAAATCTTTGAAGGATGCTCCAAAAGGAATGCCTCCTATTTTATTATATTGGCCCACTGTGTAGGAGGTGGACATTGGTGGGATGGCAGTAGAAGAAGAATCCTATCAATATTCCATTACATCTTGTTGCCATTTGACAGAGGGGCAGTCTGACAAAATTGTGTCTGATGTAGAAGGCGTATGAAGCAAAAGTGTGGAATCAAATTCCTCTTTGTGGAAAAAATAATACCCACTGACATTCCTTGATATTTGCTGAACATATATGCTGAGATCAGTGGATGTGAGCACTGCGAGGCAGTGAGTGGTGTGTTTCAGCACCTCTGTTGGTGCAGATTGTTACAAGTGCAGCATGCAGGCTCTTGTTCATTGCTGGTGAAAATGCAGAGCTAATAGTGGTTACTGAGTTGAAAAATGGTATTTTGTAGCAGAGAACTTGCTCTATCAGTGTTATTGTGCACTTTGTTGTAATTTCAATGGAAATAAGAAGCATTGCTTTCAGAGCAACTTATGTAAATAAAAAGTAAACAACAATATTTTATAT
Source organism: Phasianus colchicus (assembly GCF_987193195.1). Lineage (NCBI taxonomy): Eukaryota > Metazoa > Chordata > Aves > Galliformes > Phasianidae > Phasianus > Phasianus colchicus. Next base: position 12,704,936 of record NC_143448.1, read on the forward strand.
TACTCCCCACAATACCACATCACCTCTCAAAAAGCACTTATGAATGTAATTCCAATATGTGGAATTGCACAAGATAATAACTTGCTTAGCTATTAAAACCTGATAAAATATAAAATAGCTATAATAATTCCTCAAGAACATTTAATATCTTGCATATCTCATTACTGCTTTCTAAATTCTTGGTATTTTATGGCTGTACATTGACTGAAATGTTCTGTATACAGCTCCTCATGCAGTTAAATTGCATTCAGTTTGGAGATAAAAGTTCAATAAACAACTTCTGGGGAATACTTTGAGCAATGTTAGTACTGACCTGGCACACAGATCAGATTAAGAGAGAGTAATCTGAAAATTTAAAATGTTTGAAGATTGTGTTGCCAGATTTTTCTACCAGAATATTCACTGTTACCTGATCTATTTTTTACTTTATGCCATAGTTTCCACAGTGTTTTTGTGTGGTTTATTTTTTGTTTTGGTTTTCTTCAGGGTAAGATTTTAACATTTAGTTTCCTAACCAAAATATAAGAAAGACATCCAGACTCAGTTGTACTATCTGAGAAGAACTGAGAAGTTGGCACTGAGGAAAGCTGGCACTGTGCCCTCTTCAAAATCTGGTCATTAATTCAGAAGGCCAAACAAATTTTTTTTTTGATTCTCAGCTTTCTTACTTAATCTCTCAGTACATTTGATTTTTATGCTTCCCACATTAAAGCCTCTTTAAAGAGAACCATGTTTCCAAGGACTTAAAAGCATAACCTTTAGAATCTCAAACTCGCAGTGACAATATCACAGTCTGAACGGAATAAATCAGTCATATCATTACCTCCCTTAACTTCATTTGAGATACAAGCATAATTAAGTGATGTTTAGCTTGATTTAATTAGGCTACCTTACTGTCTGAGGGGCATTCCTAATTTATTCCTCATTCTTCAGTGCTGGCTACTTTACCTAGCAATATCTTTTTGAAAGAAACAAAAAAAAGCACTGGCTAAAGCTGCAGCATTTTCTATGCAACAGGAAGAAAACTGCATATATGGAAATAAACTTCCCAAGTAAAAAAGCAACGTGAACAATTCTGTCACCACTCCACTAGAAAGCAAAAATAACTTCACAATGTGTGGTGGATAATAAATCCAGCCATGCATAATGTCAGCCACAGGGAAAAGCTGACACACTATATAGTAGGTCAGGAAAAGTTCATACAGAATTCAGTTGGAATTCTCCTAGCTACTTGCAATATGGATATTTCACTATGAGTGACCATAACATGAAGTTAAACAAAGTTATCTTAAAAATTTAGCATCATTTCACATTTTTATGACTATCTAGGTGAGTCAAGTATAAAGCTGGATAAAAAAACAGCATATTTTAGAGCTAAAAAAGCAGTAAACATAAAACTAACCCCTTTGAAATGAAATGATTGTACATCATATACATCACAGATGAAAACAAAAGATCAAGATGATAGGCTAAGTTATAGACAATATACTCAGAAGTTATGATAGCTAGACTTATTTTAAACCCCATACTTGTGTGCATCTAAAAAATACAAAAAAAAAATCAATTTCTATTGTTTGTTTTATGTTGCTTTCTAAATGTTTTACTGAAAGGCTTCAAGCTGAGAGCTCAAGAGAACTGCAGATTCAGTAACTCCTAAAACCATGGGCAATACTACTTTTAAAATATGCATTTCAATATACTCAAGGTTCAGCAGATCTGCAAGCTTATTGAAGCTTTCTACAGAAATAGGTTGATCCTGTCTTGTGAAAGCACATTGATTCTTGATCCTGTTCTGAAACCAGAAGCACTCTATTTGAAACCATTTTTACACTGATTTCCTCGCTCTCATGTCTGTCTTCTGCATATCAAGCAGCATGTCAAAACTGCTTATTATCTCATCCTTTCATTAGGAGATAGTCTAGTACTATATTTTCATTACGTAGGAGGAATCTTTTTTTTTTCTGTTTTACATATTGCAGTACATTTGTGCTAAAAAAAAAAAAAGCAAAGAAAGGCAAAGAGAAAAGAAAATATTAACAAGTAAGACTTACAACAGTCCTTAGATCCTGATGTAATGCACTGTCTTGATGAAAATATTATAAAGGTGGGCCTTTGAGACAAATATGCCTTACAGCTGCTTTAAGTGCACCACTAGGCCAGAACAATACAAGATGAATTGCCAACTTGATAGTATCAATCCCTAAACCTTAACACTGATCTAAATAGCACATACTGGTTGCAGTCTACCAGTAAGAAGTAATAATAATCCTTTTACTAATAATATTTAACATATAAACACTGCACCTCAGTGACAATGTATACTAGAAAGCATTAATCAACAGATGCAAAAGTCTTCTGAATTCAAGAATCAACATTGAATATGGAAATACTCCTAAAGGGAAATGAGCTACGGACTGAACTAAACAAGTGTGGATGGATGCTTTTAATCAAAGGAAAGGCTGTGCAAGATTGTTCCAGACTTTATGAACTGTTCTGTCCACTCCCATCTTACAGATTAATCAGTTTACATTTTATTCAGATGGCGCTTCAGTCAAGCTCTTTGTCTATGAGAGACATGACCAAGTGTAAGCATACCAATACATCTGTTAAATATTCATGACATCGGGTCATGTTATCTCATTTCTTCTGCTGGCATGTTTTGAAAGAGCCAAGGGAAAAAAAACTCTAAAAGCCAGCACCAAGTGAGAAATATGGTTGTGGCAAGAGGGAGTGCTGCTTCTCAGCGCTTCCTTTTGACATACTCTGCATGGTTTCATTCTCCATCCTGGGCACTACCCTTAAAGTCCTTGTCTAAGAAGACTGTAATTACACTGAGAGGTTCTATCTGTTATTTTGACCTTGCACTCCAGGCAGTCAGAAATGAAAGCTGATGAAAGTGATCTCTGAGTTCCAGCTACTGTGTTTAGTCTTGTTTTCTGTGCTCTTCATAAATTTATATTGTTGAGGTTTTAAATGTCCAGTCTCATTGTTAGTAAGTCTCCACCACACTGTGTCTGCAACTGTTTTCACTTTCCAAAAGAGCCTTAGGTCCTCCAGCCCCTGACAGTACAGCACGTGGATTTCTTTTCTCTCTTTTGCCTGGTTAAGACATTATTGATTGCAACTTGCACTTTGAAGCAGATAGCTCTCCATTGCCCACATTTGCATTCCTTTTTTATTACTGCCTCTCTTCTCTCTCTACTGATACTCTTGACATTTAAAACATGTGTACTGGCATGAAATTTAACATTTGTTGCTGGACACTACCTCAGTGATATATTTTCACATCACCTTAATTAATTAAGTCCTTGAAGTCCAGAATTATTTCAACTAATGGATAGAAAACGACCATGAAAAAAAAAAAAAAAATCCTGCAAGGCTTTTTGTTTGATAGTATTTAGTCAGTATTTAAGATATTGACACGTTGTTAGTATTTGGTCAGTACTTCCTCCCAGAATTTACTCATGTGCTTCATCTCTGGTTTTCAGGATCATATGCTTGTTAATCATTGTTGTCTTTTGGGGATATTCTTCCAAATTTGACATGAGCTTGAAGATAAGGTCATTCACAATTTCATCTTGTCTTAGAATTTACCAGAACTCCCCTCCTGGCATTTCCAGCCTGCATGATTAAGGCTCCTGAGTAGAACCACTCATATCTACCAGCTCACAAACAAATTAACTGACATCTCTTTAGGTCACTGAATTTGATAATTATGTCATTATATAAGTTGTACAATGCAACTGAGAAACTCAAAGCAAAACAATAGCAACAAAGCAAATGTAATAAGGAAACTGTGAGCTATTTTCTGCAAGTATTTTTCAAAATCAGTGATTTGCTACCTGAGACACTCCTCCAGGAACCCTATGGCAAAGCTCAGGCTCAGCAGAAACACAAATTTAAGAAGGCAAATTACTAGAATTGCTACAGAGCATCTATACACAAACTTTGCTGCTGACAAATAGGAAGGTAGATTCGGGAGTCCTAGAGATGGAGATCTTGGCTCCTCCCTGAATACAAGTTCAGAAATCTTCTGTTCCACCCAGAATTTATCTACCTTTAAGATTCATCCTTTATTACAAGGTGTCTAAAATAGCCTCATTTCATTTAAAGTAAAGTGATGAGCTGGTTTCAAATTTAAGGGTCTATTAATCTATCAGTTAAAGTACAACCAAGGATATCACTGCAATTTTTTTTTTTTTTTTTTTTTTGAGCTTAAAAATATAGTGTTCATGTCTTACAGTTTAGCTGTCTGCAGTTACATGGGAAGCAGTTAATGGAATAAATTCCTTTAAAACAGAATTTCAATGATGCTTTATTACTTTCAGCGGACACACTGAATTTATTAAACTCACAAGCTACATAGATGGTTTCTGACTACTAGTATCTAAGGACAAAAGTTTGTTGGGAATAAACTCTAAAACAACACAAACACATAGCAAAAGGCCTTTTACTAATCTAGAGAGGACTTACTTTTGATTTTTCCCCATTATACAGCAAGAATAAGCTGCAGGAACATCTCATGGCAAAGAAGCCACCTGCTTTTCAGGCTTTTAGCCAATACATAACAGATTTGAACTTACGTTACCTCAAGATTCTTCAAGAAAACAACAAAAAGAAAAAAAAAAATTCTTCATTAATAACTTTCCAGAGAATTCAGAACATACTTCATTTTCATTTATCTATGATTATTTAAGAACTGTGGGAAGACAACTCTAGGAAACCATAGGTAACACTCCACAATTAAACAAGTGGCAACAGGTGAAGACCAATTGAAAGAGAGATTTGATAACATACAAACAAATTAAAATGCTTGGAACCACTGTAACACTTTGATCTCAGGAGAAAAGAACGAGCTAATTATGTATATAAAATGGCATTATTGTGTCAGTCCAAGAGGGACTGAATGACTGTGCATGATATGCCAAAGCTACACAGGCATCAATCAATCAGTTATGCTTCAGAATGCTTACGCACAGCCTGGTGTGCAAAGCAGCTCATTTAAGTCAACTGCAATTTATGTCAAGTGAAGAAAGACTAAATTTTAAAATCAGTCTAAAACAATGCTTTCACTTTTTTTCTCCCTGCATTTGATCTTCCACAATTAAATAGCATCTACTAACCTTATTTAAGCAGGTAGATCTTTGATAGAACATAAGTTATATCAACATAAACTTAGAAGTTCAAGCAACTTTTTAAACATAGTACTACATATACATTTTCTCAGTTGCATATGGCCTTGCTTTCTTGCAAAGAGCTTTTATGAACAGAAAGTAAACATAGTTTTTAAGACCAAACTATTATAAATTCCCAAAGTCCCGACTCATACCTCATGTCCAATCTGAAAACATTATAGTTTTTTTCTTAACAAATCCCAAATCATTACACTTATGAAGGGAAAAAAGTATTTGCTTTTTAATACAATGAAAACATTTAGCATGTGGTGTCAGAGAATTAAAGAATGGGCTTCTAAAAGATAAGGGCATGAGATTACAATGGGCAAGGACATTGTTTAATATTTTCCTTTAACCTGTATCTAGACACATAATTTTCTACATACAGTTCTAAGAGACAGCGGACATCAGAATTCCCTGAGGCGTGCCCACAAGACAGATCATAGATGAAGGCTGTGTTCTCTTGAGATTTGTGTTGATGGCTGTAGAGCTGGTGTGTACAGCAACTTTTATTTCAGTATTATTATTAAACACTATAACCCAGAAGATAAAAAAAAAAACAAACCCACACATTCTAAGCAGGAATAATGTAATGAAGTGATCTTTATCAATTGACAATGACAGCAAGAGAAACTTTACCATTTAAAATGCAGTAAGCACTGCAAAATGCACAAATGCATACAATATTTCTAAAGAAACAAAAGGAAGATAACAGAAAGGAGATATTGATATCTGCACCCAGATTTTTCTGTACTTCTGTTAGTGCAATGGCACAGATTTGAATATCCAGAACAGATCAAAATATGAAATGAACTTCAGCAGAATTTCACTCAAGTACCTTTACTTTTGGTGTCAAACCTAGATGGATGTGTTAAATGTAGCAATAAAGTGTTGCAAGAGCACTGTAACTAATAGCCACATGAGATTCTTTTTTTTTTTTTTAAAGCATTAGAGGCTGCATATTATCAAACTATCCTACTTTGCAACTCATAAATGATGAATCAAAGTTTTTAGAGAGTTAACTGCACTTTTTCTGCAAAAGAGGGTCTCTGTAGAAAAATAAACACAAATGACCTTCCTAAAAGCTATCTGTTCAATACAGAGAAATAAATGCATTTTGCCCATAAGTGCATTTCCATAATGCACACATTACATTCTTTAAACTATCATTATCTTGAAATGCTATTGTTGGATTTTTACAATATGGAGCTAAGATCCACATAACTTAGTATGATCTTTAAGCAAGCACGATGGCAGGATACTATACACTGAAGCCTAAAATAGCTAGAAGCAGTATTACAAAACCCCTGTACTAAAGAACAGGGTAAATAGCTGGTAGGAATGGTCCTGCATTTTGTTGCTTTATGTTTTATCTGTACAAAATTCCCCATTTCCTCATACAGCAGAAAATTAAAATCCATCTCATATCAGTTTTCCTCTATTTTATCAGTTTACCTCATGCTATCATGAAAAGAAATCATCATCATCATCATTTTTTATTATTTCCAAAGCATGACCAGCTGACCCTGAAAAAGTCTCAGAAACGCCACTACTGTTACTGAGCTAGGGAACAGTTTTAACATGGTTAAGCCCTCACTCTCTCAGACACTTAAATCAACAGATTGCTCCATAAGACCATTTGCTGCTGTTGAGTCAAAGGCAATGGCACCCTAAGATAAAACCAGTTTTGTAATCAGAGTATCATTTCTAGCTGGATAGAACTCAGTTCTGATCTACAATAGTAGATGATATTAGTAACAATATCATTTTGGCCAGACCTTGCTATTCTCTTCAAATCAAAGTGAAAGGTCCATGATTGAAGAAGCTTGAAAATCTCATGTACTATCTGGAAAGCATTTTTGTATTGAAACTCTTCAGAAGTCAAAAAGCAGGAAAAATAAATTAAGTCAACCCTTCTTCTTGCTTGATTTATTGACTTCTCAATTTAGATCAAGGTCATATCAACAGTGAAATTCTCGATCTCTAAGAAAATCTACTCACAGTATGTGAAAAATAAGCTTAGTCTAATTGAACAAGATATACATGGATCTTGATGAGCATATCTTTTGCCAGACCCTTTCATACCAAATGATAAGAAAAGTTTAAAAGTTACCTAAAGTGCAAAACAGTGGTAGCCTCCCTGCATTCTGTAGCTACATCCCAACTGAGGTTAGAATGTTATAAAATGTCCCACGTAGTGGTTAATAATAAGACGTTAGGCATTCAAGCTTGAAATTGCAGGTCATTTTTGATTAAACATCTTGCAGAGGAAATAAGGCATGGCATTTTCTAAGTGAGTTTGCAGTGTAATGTGCAAGTGCATAAAAGTTGTTAGAGGTGATAGATATAACCAAGAAGAAAGGATGAGGGGAAAGCAGTTCAACTAAGCTGAGACTTAACTGAATGCTGTTCAAAGCTCAAATTATATTGTCCAGAGAAGAGAACTAAGCACTTATAAAGAATGCTGCTTATGTTTCCACGGTCAGATTAAGTCTAGAAACAGATTTATTTTGTTTCTGAAGGTACTATAAGGTGGAAATTGAAAAATACAGGAATTTTAAAAGACAACATATGTACAGAACTCCTTAGATTTTTATGAGGGTTTTTTTTTTCTTTTTTTTTTTTTCCCTGAAATATTTCAGGAGAAGAAAGGTTTTATGATTCAACCACCAAATATGAGATTCTTAGCCTCAACAATGACTCATAATTTCTGAATTACCCAAACAAATGAATAAATTTCTTGGGATAAAATATTTATTTTTTACTGCTGTCTGCTAATTTTCTACAACAAATACTTTCTTATCTATGAACACAAGAAATGTTAATGGCAGATAGAATCTATAGACACAGCTGTATGGACCTATAGTAGACATACCCTCTGAGATTAAACATTATTCACACTATGAAAGAGAAACTTTTTTTTTTTTCCCAGAAGCAAACACAATACCTTCAGCACTTAACATCAATAAAGAGTGGCCCACCAGAGATTTGAAAGCATACTGTCTTGTATCATTAGTACACCTTTGTTTACAAAATGTCATAAATGAGGGTTTTTTTTTGTTTTGTTTTGTTTTTGTTTTTTTTGTTTTTTTAAGTAGATTGTTACTTTACACAAAAAAAGAAATCGCTTGAGGTAGCTCAAAGAAGATAACATATGACTGATTTTATGCTTTATGATTTCTAATTGCTTCATTTATCTCTAGTCCATCTTAGCTGAGTAATATCATTTAAATATTTTTGGTAGCTTCCTTTCAACAGCCTCTCAGACTTAACGTTTCTGCCTTTCTTCAGGACAACATCTTTTAATTGCTTTAAATTATCAGTGATGTCTCCAGCATTTTCACTGAACATGGATTGATTTCAATTAACTTTCTTGCGCTTTAGCATAAAAGCAGTCTTATTCAATTTGCCCTAATTAGATCACACAACCTCTTGAAGCTAAAGCAATGACAGTCATTAGAAGGTTGTACAGAGAGAGAGGAGAGAATATCAAGGTTGTTTACAGCACAGTTAGTCCTTTTGTAATTCTGAAGCTGCAAGGAGAATCTGTCCCTGTGACTGCACGATGGATTTAAAATTCAACCAAGAATTAATTTAGAACTAGTGGAAATTCACAGGTTCACATTTTGTGTCAGAATTACAACGATTACTTTGTTTCTCCTGTATTGACAAAGATCAAGATTTCCACTGCTGGCAATAATGCACCCACAGCACTGGTAGCTGCACAAGTCATTGTTTTCCCATCTTTTAATGTATAGGTAAAGATGTTACTAACTACTTTAAAGGATTAGCACACAAAGAGGATAGAAGTAAGGAAACTGTAATGATATGTGATTCTGAGTCTTCCTTCACTTGCTATTGCCTTGAAGAATTTCTTTTTCCTTAGTTGCAAAATAAGACTAACAAGAGACAGATCATCTCTACACAGAAACTTTAGTTGCCTACTAAAGTTAATGGGCATAATATAGAAAATGTTATGCTGGCTGGATGCCAGCTGCTTGGTAAAGAGATATAACACTAATTTTAGAAAGGTTCCTGCAAGGAAAAAGCAAACAAGCTTGGCAGCCTTAGATGTAGAAACAAAGGAGGAGAGAATACTGCAATAAAGGTCTCTAGTAAACAGGTCAAGGATCACGATACTGCACAGATTCTTTAAACTTCATCCTCAGCTATCACCAGAATTATATAAAGTATGCTAGTCTACAAAGGTCCTCAGAAACAGTTAGTGCTCTCTTACACTTTGAAATCTACAAACACTCCAGAACCACAGAACATATTATTTCTAATAAAAAAGGCCAAAAGATGCAGAAAAATCTAATATGGATGAGTATGACAAAGAAGAACAGAGGAAATTTCTGGTGTCCTCTGTAAGTTCAATATTCCGGCAAAATTTTCATACACGTGTCAGAATCACAGAACAACTTGATCTGGAAGATAATGAGCTCATTTATTTTCTGGGAAAACTAGAATAGCTACAGTGTCTATCCCCAATTTCAGTGCTGTTTCTTATGCAAATATTTATAAATTAGTTTGTCTTGAAGCACTGCGTAGGCCACATTCAAAATTACTTTCAGAGCCAGGAAACTAAAGCTAGCTACAACACTTGGAAAGAACTTTTCTTCATGTATTGTAAGCACTATATATATTGAAAAAAAAAAAAAAAGAAAGAAATTTAATTCCTCTAGCCATGGAGTCTGAATTATATATCTTCTAAGACACAAGTTGTATAATATGCATTGTGGCAAATTTATGGTCCTTCCACATACTCCTCATAAGTGAAAATACAGCCAGTGGGCCAGTTACTCTCTGGCATTAATTTATGTTCATCTCTTACAGACAATGCATACAACTACAAAACAGTTTTGTTTAATTAAATATTGCAAATAGCAAAGCTTTTGGGACGTTAACCTTAGTTCCATTGAAATTACACAAAAAAAATGTTACATTCAACTGTTACCTAGAATTCACAAAATTTTACACCTACTTAGTTACAGATATATAAATGTATAGCAGCCTGTTTCCAAATTCAGTTTATCCAATGAATGCCATTCCTAGAGGGAATTCTCCAGTTCTGGCATCTCTTGAACCTGTCAGGGCAATGAAGCAATAGGCCACTAATTAGCACAGCAGCTCTGCCAGGCTGTGGTACTTCAAGTGAAATCAGAGTTGCTTGTGACTTTTTTTAGATCATTCCGCTTTCATCAGCATAAATGGTGATCACATCTGCCGTGTGAGTCCCAAGATGGTTAACACCATAGCATCAAGAGTTAAAACGTCATATTGCTCAAGCCACTCTTGAAAACTTAAGCTTTGTGAACTCCTGCATATTTGTAAGCACACAAAAAACCTAGGATATTACACTACCGATATTAGAACAACAATGAAGAATAAACTCTATTCACCAAGAAATTTCATCCACCTGGTAATTGTTTGTTGCCTTTGGATATATTTAGAAAGGCCTTTTTCAAAGATATACTATTTATCCCTAGAACTTCAGTGTTCAACAGTGTATAATAATGATCATTTCAGACTGAGAGGGAATTAGACATTCTTTATATCAGAAACATTCTTATCTCCCTCTTTACTTGATGTTCCATTATTATTTACTTTCTTATTCTTTAACTCTCACCAAGGCACAATATTAGCCTCTGTGGAAAAGAAAAATAAATTTAGTCAGCTACAATTTCTCAGCCCATTTAGGCAATTCCCTACAGCACATGGTTATTTATGATTTATCTAGTTGTATTTTATATAGTAACTTCATTGTTTTGTTCAAATCACCTAATTAAATTTGGCATGTGAGGATAATCTGGGTATATTAGAATTTGTATTTCAGTAGCCTGTAAAGAATCTTCAGTGGAAAGCATGTACATAAACAACTGTCCACTCCCAGAAGATTTTGTAGTCAGAGTTACAGTAAAATACTGCAAAGTTGATTAAACAGACCTTACTGGGGAATTGGGAAGAATGCCATTGCAGTCGAATGAGCTTATCTGGATGCACAGAGCTTTAGCCATGTCTTTTCAACTGCCTAACCATTGTTATCTGGAAATGTCTGTTAGATGCATTTATTTGCAACGCTTTCAAATAAGGAAATGCCCTCACCAACTTCTAGGTGCTTCCGACTCACTTGCAGGATAGAAAATAAATAATTATTTGGATGTTATTCACCTTTTATTTTAACATACTGTCATGCACACTTTTTCCTAACACTCTCTAGAGCAGGCATTTTCCCACATAAAGCTGAAATATTAGCTGCAAAATATTTTGGGTACATTATGACACATAAGAAATACGGAAGTTCATAGCTGTACAGAACTGCAAACTTTTTTCCAACTTATCTACATCACATCCCCAATTTTATTGAATTAAGGAGACCAAAAAGAATCTCTGCCATTAAGAAAACAATACGCATGGGGTCTGGACTCTGGCAGATGTTAATACACAAGTACAAAGGTACCATTCAACATGTTCTTATGCTTCTTACTCAGCTGGATTGGGTACTTATGTTTGTGACAATGATTACCATTTAATTATCTTTGATTACCAGAGTGGTTATCAAAACAAACTGTCTTGTGATGACATAACAGGAACAGCACAGGACAATTAATTTGGTTCCAAACCAAACGAGCTACTACTATATCAAGTAACCATACATACTGGAACAATGTGTCTATCTTTGATTATTATGTCAATTAGAGCAAGAAGTTGTTTTTTTCCCATGTCCAAGAATTCTTAATCTTTCCAACTGAAATTTGTGGAGGACCTAGCTCCCAAATATATTGAGGTCAAAAATCAGCTTTTTTTGACTGAAGCAAAGAAAAGCTAAAAAAAAAAAAATCAAGTCACTGAACTTGAGAAATCCACATGTTCAGTAACTTGAAATATTATTAGGTTACACAAAATATGTTGCAAGACACGAGTTTCAGGCTTTTCTTAAGCAATGTCTCAATGTGTGTTTTTTGCAGTAGTTTTGCTGTGTTCCCCATACCGAGTAAAAGAACAGAATGAGGCAGCTTTTTCAAGGATGGCTTAAAAAAAAAAAAAAAGAAAGAAAAAGAAAAACTGGAAGAGTTACCCATTCAAAACTGTTTGCATATGTTTAGGAAGTGGATTTAACTGTAATAGCACGCAAGGAAAATCTTTGTTCTCGATAACAGCAGCTTTACTCTAGAGAAGAATAGGATAAATGTTTTTAATTCTAGGAAAAGATCAACAACCAGGAGATTTTGTGCTATCTGCTTCTCTTACAAGCAACCAACCAAGATCAGAAAACCCCTGTCAAAGGAACCTCCATTCATTTTTTGGAAGAGACACAGAATTAAATAGGTTAATGGACCTTACACTACTTCACAAATTGAGAACATTAAATGTCTATTAAGAATTAGTATTTTTAATTCAAAATTACTCACTGAAGGTTCTGTCTCATCCTTGGTATTCCCAATGAAAAGAGAAGACAAGTAACCTGGGTACAGTCCAAAACCCTCACCTGATAAACAAGGAGAAAAACTTCATAGCCAGTACCTATTACAGTAAAGGAGTGAGCCAAACTCTGGGCAAAGTTTTTTCCCCACTACCTGTAAATTCATTGCACTATGGATGAGTAATCCATTTTTCCCTATGGAAGAATGAATAAAAACCAAGTACTTTCTTAATAAAAAGGATACAAGATTGTCTGTTGCTATATGCTGATTTTTTATTTTTACGAATTATTATTTTTAACATACAAGTACATACCAATTGTGAAAGTTCCGCTGGCTTATCACACTGCAAGATGCTCTCATTTACTTTTTTTTTCCCCTCATATAATTTACACTGATAACTATGTAAGAAAGTGTAAGCATTTTACTAACACACATTACATCAACGTGCAGAAAAACACTACATAATGTCCTCCAACATCAAATGCAGCAAAAGGTCTCATCTATAAGGTCACACAAGTTGAAGCATCTGAAGTTCTTTGTAGTATAATCAAACCACTATTTATATTTCAGCTTACTGACAATCTCTGAGAAACGTGTACTGAAATTTCAGACTATTTGCTTGAATCTTGCTCTCTTGCTCACCAGAGTCTGCCAAAATAGCCATTCTTTCTCACACATCCAGTCTTTCAACATATTATTAAAAGGATGGAACAAAATTGTGAGGAAGAAAAAAAACATTTAAAATGCTTTTTACATGAAGCCAGTTCCTTTGTGGTTATCCAGTTTTAGATCTACACATCTTTTTATGTTTTAATGCTTTGGTTACGTCTTCTGCATTCTTAAGACAGATATGCTGGAATATTTAAAGCTACAAAGTTAGTTTCTTGGTTCTGGCATGGTAGTGTCTGTATGGACACCTGCCTAGAGGAAAACAAAGTAGCTGAGCTATAAAACAGCCAAACTGAAAGTTGGAAACCCCTTTATCCACTCTAACTTGTTCTACAACTAAAGATCTGATTGTATCTTTGTTGATTCAGCAATTATTTATTCCTACATCTAATACTAAGCACTTATTACAAGTGATAAAGCAAACAAAATTACTTGCCAACTGCATCATTCTGATCATTCCTGCTGTGTTCTAATTCTTTCTTCTTGGGCGTGTAATTCTCCAAAACAGGCAAATTAAAAGATTGTAAAATTTTATTTCAACAGATCTCCTGCCAGCCACCTTCACATCTGGAAGAACTTAAAGGCTTACAAAGCCAAATACATATTATTGCTATTTACACATGTTCAGTTTATTTTCGAATGCATGTATGATTTTTTTACTGTACAAACTTCTCATAAAGGGTAATTCTGAACAAGTTTTACAGTGACTTCCAGTCTCCTTCAGCATCACCTTATTCCTTTAGGCACAAACATATTTTATTCATCCTAACCTCTTTTTTTTTTTTTTTTTAATTTTTCCCCATTTTTATATCTCTTATCAGATGTTCTTACACACACTTGTCTTGATTCTTTAATCTTTCTACCTATCCTTTAGTCCAGATATTTTACACCTTATAGATGCCTCCTTCTGACCTTTTATTTTTCATCTACATTGGATCATTTTTTTGTCACAGTATATTCACTGTTAGATGAAATACCTTCATTTATCTTTCAACACTTTCTATTTCCTATGTCTTCCCTGCATTGATTTTTCTCATCTTCCACTAAAATAAGATCAGATGAAATTCAGTGATCCTTCCACTCCTTTTTGTCTATTTCCAGTTCGAATGACAAACTTAATAAGATTACAGTAAACAGTAATTTGAATTTACTCAATATAAACATTTAATATTTTGTCATTAGTGATGCCCTCTTCATTGTTAACAATATAGAGATAACACTATTTTTGACTGATTTATTCCTAAATCAAGGAGACAAGTAAAATACATCTTAATTCTTGTGCAGCAAATTACTTGTTTAATGATCGACACAAAAAATTGGTAGAACTAAGCAAAGAATAAACTGTATTTATGTGCTTGATTTGCATAACTCTGACATTCATAAGCAGGTACATAAATTACTATGAATACAAATCCTGAAAGATGATTACTGGTTTGTGAGAAACTACTGGAAGACCACTTTCAAGTCCTTTTATAATCAATCTCTGCCAATTAACCACTTAATAAAAAGCCTTGGATAAGTTTTCATTAAACATACCATAAAAATTCTGTTTTAAAAGACTACAGAAATTCTTAGTAATTTTCTATCTGCATTGAAAACCACTGTCTTCACGCATACATATTTTCACTTCACGTTTCAAAAAAGGGGGGTTAAATCTACAGCATAAGTATATTCTTTATATACTTGGGAAACATGGCAGGAGATAGAGGATCTAAGCTTTTTCTTTTACTGGTCAAAGAACAATGATTTCTACTGACTCTTGGAAGGTAATAGAGAAACTGAAATGAATGGTGCTATGAAAGAATGTAGCTAAGCAAGAATTAAAGAGTCAGCTGAAAGAAGTCCTCAAAACCAAAGGCCAGGAGAAAGACCAAAATAGAACTATTAACAGATCACAAACATAAGTGGGTATAAACATTTCTATTGTATTCAGGGCTTTTTACAGAGGCTACTAGAGCTGTGCTACAACCATCACCTATTTGTCTATTCTGTTATCCCACTGAAAACATGTAGAAGAAACATCTTAAGTCAGTACTTTATGATTAAAGAGGAAAACAATCACCCTCTTTGGTTGCTACAACAAACAAAATAGAGAGAGGATACCTTCTTCAACAGGATTATATACAAGAACATACTTGGAAGACAGTATTTCTCTAAGAAGAAATAATTCTGCATTCCAACAGACATTGAACATGAAAGCATGGATCTCAGCATGAGATCTCACCAATACTGTCCAGTTCTGTACCCACAAACATATTAAAAATTAAAACCACAATGGAGGAGATTAACGTTCTATTAATATAATTAAAATATTATGATTATATATATTTCAACTTTATCACTACCACGTTATCAACATGTTATTCAGTTGTCCAGCTTGACCTGGTATGTCAAGAAATGTTACTCTTCTTCACGGTTCTCTTAATAATTTTCTGTTATCAGCAACATTCACCAACCCAGTCACGAAATCAATAATAAATACATCAAAGAACATCAGGACTGATGCACTACCAGAAGCCATTACAAACTGCTTTTCACTCTCAAAAAATTATCTGCAGTTTCCCAGAAAGTATGGCCTTTAAATCAAGTTGCCTGCCTGGTAATATCGTATTGAAATAACTCAATGCAAGTCACATAATTACATCATGTAACTTTATATCATTTGACATGGCTGAGGCAACCTAACATAAAATATCACAGTATAAAGCATCAGCTGGAAAATTTAAACTTTTTTTTCCTTGTTTTTTTTTTTTTTTTCTTTTATTCCTAAATGGAAAATTGCGTAGGAAGCCCTTACAATCTTTAAATTTTCAACTTCTGTCTCTGAAGAGAGAGAGAGAAAAAAAAAAAATTATATATGTGTGCCTTGTAATTAAAATATGAAATTGACAGTGACTTCACTACAACCTGAATTTAAAGCTTCTTGGACAATGGTCTGCTATCATGATCAGGAGCTCTTGTACAGAGCTCAACACACTCTTAGAACTCAATTAAATATATATTACTACATCAGATTAAGCTGATGCTCCCTAACAGCCAAGAAACGTGCATATAAAGAGTGCTTGTTATCCAATGAAAAACGATTTTTGGATTCTGCACATCCTGGGAGTCAAGACACTCCTTTCACATGCAGAGATGCATTCACTCTGAAAAACAGCTAGAAGATAATTATTCCAGCATCCACCTAATGCTTATGGAAGTAGCCATAATTGTTACTTAACTGCTTGTTAAAGACACCTAACATGCTAGAAAAGCATACCATTCTTCTTTTATCAGGTAATTAGACCACTATAATGTATTTTTGTTTATGATTGTTTTTGTTTTCTTTCTTTTTTTTTTTGGTTTTTTTTTTTTTGTTTTTTTTTCCTGCCTTCTCAACTTGTCCCAGAGAAGGAAGTAAAAATAAAAAGTAATATGAAAAACTAACACAGCACCAGAAAAAGTCACACTCACCCTTTATAGCTTGTATCCAGACATGATGTATCCTCCACAGTGGGGGGTGTAATTAAGATGTCATTACTGGGACTACAGAATGGAGAGATTCTTGTCAAATACGGTAGGGACTAGAGCAGGTTAAAAAAATTATCTCACTCAAGCTTCGTGTATTCAATTAGACCAAGTCTGAGGTCAAGGGTAGCTTAGTAGTGAGGAAAGTATCTTACTACAGAAATAAAACTGTTCACTAGTGCATTCAAGAAGCATCTTGGGAGCAGCTTACATGCTTATCCGCATTACTAGAGATTATGCCTGTCACATACATGATTCTATACAACTTGGTTTTTTTCCCCTTCATATACTAAAAACACTTTAGAAAGTGAGAGATCTTGCTAGTAAATATTTTAGTAGAGTAGACAAAACGGCGGGGCTGAATGAGTATATTCTCTCACAATCTCACTAAAAATGTTAAATAAATGAAAATGTCTACTTTCTTGAAATACTTTGCAAATCTAAATTCAGAACAGCTTTCTTGTTATTAAGCAAAAACGCACAGTGAAAAAAAAATCCAAAAGAAAAAAATGAGAAATGTGTCATAGAAATATATATTGAAACAGAGCATCTTTAAGAGAATTTATTTGCAGAAGTTAGCATCATTCCGATCCTTCTTAGAAAAGAAAATACAGAAAAGTCAATTTAATTGTGATGAAAAGTGGAAAGTACATAAAAATCCTTTGTTTGTTGCAAGGAGCAACAAACTAACTACTTGGGATTTAGTTCCATGGAACGCAGCAGAATTCATGAGGCCACTAATGAAATAATTTGAGTTTCTATTTTGCTTGTGCACCATCAATGGAATGTACTGGAAAAAATCAGTAACATCTACATAAAACCCAAAAAGGAATGAAGTGCTTGTGAGTCAATAAATGCATAACGGAAAATATAGGTTTGCATCTGTGTAACTGTAAATGGAACTTAGCTTTTTAAATTTTCACTACTACTTTTCACTACCACAGTAATGTATACTCAAACAGTAAAGATTTTAATGACAGGTTTGCAAAAAGAACAGAGTTCTCTGAAGTTCTCTCTTATGCTATTTACAATTAATTGAAATAATTAGAACTGAATGTACCAAGATAACAAAGCCCGTAACTTCTACAATGGCACAAAGATCTATTTTTAGTGGAACAGCTCCTGTTCAGCACAGGAAACATATGAAAGGATTTCAACAGGCATACTCGGGCTATTCCTAATAGTATCCCGTATTTGTTTATGTAAGAAAAGCAGGGTTATCATCTAGAGTAACTTTTGTTATCAAACATTATCAAATTAGTGATTCATATTTCTAATGTAAACAACTATTATTAATTTTAACTATGAAAAATTTACATAGGTAATGGAATGACTGTCAAAACATTGTCTTAGGGCAGATGAAATCTAGGCTGCATTTAGCAAAACTATGAACATGAATATTTATTTTTGATGAACAGCAAGAATAACCAACTTTTTATGCACATAAAATGATGAAACAAATAGTGAAGAAAATTTATAATCAATAAACATTCTGGGATTAATTTGTGTAAAACTGTTCATTTAATCTTCTTCCAGCAAGTTTTGAACATAATGGATTAAGTTCAAACCATTAATCAATGTCACAGTATTTGGCAAAAGGCACGGGAGTATTTCATAAAAATATATGGCAAACAATCTAAGACTTCCCACAAGAAAGCAGGTTATATAAGGGAGAGTAAAGATTAATGAATATAAGAAATCTATTCATAAGCTTAAATCTACCTTCTAAGAAGACAAAAAGTCAAAAAGCACAGCAAGATCCTCTTTACTTCATCAAACTGCAGAAGAGATGGTAAAGAAAAATTTTACGCCATTATTTCAAAAATAAGATGGGTAAAAAAAAAAAACCCTTAAAATTCAATTTTTCCCATCATTTCTAACTTTTTGGATAAAATATGTCTATGTCCTTCAATGGTATACACAGAGTCCTAAAGTTGTAATACCAAACTGGTGAAGAAAAACATCACAAAGTTGCTACAATGGTCTGTCAATTATAATATGTTAGGAGTACTCAGATCTAATAAGTGATTAAATATCTATATGTCTAAGCAAGGCACACTGTG
This sequence comes from Phasianus colchicus, assembly GCF_987193195.1. NCBI lineage: Eukaryota > Metazoa > Chordata > Aves > Galliformes > Phasianidae > Phasianus > Phasianus colchicus. Next base: position 12,723,773 of record NC_143448.1, read on the forward strand.
TAATTCATCTGTAAAATTTTGCTTTAGGCTGAAACTTGGCACTACGAGTCTCAGACTCAGAGCCACTTAAAATAAATAAATAAATATTCAGAAGGTGAAAGACTGCTAAAGCTTCAAGGCTCCAGAGACTCAGTATATTTAGAATTATACAGAGTTGGTATGGATCCTAGTTCCTCCATTAGATCTACTGCATGTTCTTTGAAGTACGAAAAGAAGTAGGGCACAACATATGTGAAAATAATATGCATGATTTCTTACAGTCTGGATGTAGTTTTCATGGTTACTGCCAATATTTACTGTCACAGAGAGAACAATAAAAGGTGAATTGAAGGAAATGCTGCAAGATTCTACTACTGATAAAGATTTGTTAGCTCTATGCAGGGTGGATTTGAAATATATATATTTTTAAAATAGACTTACGGGATGCTAAGACTAAAGAAAAAAGATAACCAGACATTCTAGTCAAAAACATATTCTGTTGATGGAACTTTGCACCATCTAAAATAGTTCAATACCCATTTCAGTAGGGCTCAGAATGCTTGGAAGCTGAGCAGAATGCAGTAGATTATGAAAAAGTTGTTTGAAAAGATGAAAGGCCTGCTGAAGATTTGTGCCAGGAGCACTATTTTCTATTTCTTAGTTTCATTCTGAGAACATTACGAACTACTATGCTATTAAAGTTTTAGACTCTTGCTGAGATGAATTTATCAAGGTCGATGAATCAACCTGGTTGAACCATGACTTTTGGAAAACGTGAGCCATTTTAACAACAGATCTTCAAGGATATATGCACATAAAAGAATAAACTGCCAATCTGCTATTTACTGAACAATCACCTGTGGTTGACTGAAATTCAGAAAACAAGAGGTTCTGCATAGGAAGGGGAGTAAGATGGGCAGGCATCAGCGTAATCTGTTCAATATAAGATTTATTCAGATTTTTATGTATAAGAGAAGAGGAGAGCTTAGGTATACACAGCCCCAACTAAAGCAGTCCATTTAAGAATGGGCATGAATAGTCAGTTTCATCCAGGTATAAGCTGGTTATATTCAATTACTGCTGTTTTTATTAACATCTCCACTTACAGACCACTGGCTCTGTTAAAATTCCCAAGCTATGTAGCCTCCATTGCTCGCAACTACTGCATCAAAACTGAGTTGGTACAAGGATACTCATTTCTTTTGGATACTCACTTGAAAGAAGCAACAATTATGAACAGATAGAATAGTATAATCAAATACTATATCAATAGTATAATCAAATCACTGAGTATACGACTTTGGACCAGTTGTATACTCAGACCACACATCCCAGAGTGTACAAACAGGAAACATGCCACGCTAATGTTATCTTTCCACAGGACCTACTCCTGAATCTCTACTCCATATTAGCTTTCTAGAGTATGTCATGTGTGTCATTACTGATGATATTCAGAGCTTGCACACTAATAAACACATAGATTATATATAAAGATATAAATAAAATCTACATATACATGTTTATCCAATTCATAAGATTTATGCTTCGTGTACTAATTACATATCTACTCTAGAATACTAATCTTAAGACTACTTATTACACTGGTAGATGTATTTGATTAACTCAGTACAGACAAACATTATAAATCTTACAACTGCTATAACTGTAATACTTTTTCTGAAAAAAAAAATTCCAGAGTATTCTTTATAATTTAGACAAATGCCTGAAAAGCATATGCACAGTGCATGTTTTTGTAATATATTTTCAGTAAAGACAAAATAAAAGTTTAATGTTGCATTACAGAGGGAAGCTGGAAATGAACCATACAGCTCTGTCAGTATGTTTCTGAACCAAGTTTAATATTAATGTTTTTAATAAAGATGGAAAAGAGAAATGCCTTTTCATGTTAAAAAACAACAACAACAACAAAAAAAAACACGAACAAGGAATTGTGGTAAACAATGAAAATTAAATAAATACTTGAGAAATCCAAACAATATTTCATCGGTAGGTGTTCTCCACTAATTTGCCTTCATGGCACATCATACTCTGATATTTCATGAGATAAACCTTATCAGTCTAAAGTTCATCTGTCATTCAGTAAACTGAGGAATAGTCATATCATTGTTTTTGCTTAAATTGCTTGTAAATTCTCAAGTTCTGTATCTTCTCAGACTAAAATGTCTCTTTCCTAGGTTCATAACAAGATTCCAATAGGTTTGTGCTCTAACATCATTCACACTCTTTGTGAATATATAGGAAGATTTACAAGACCACGAGTGTGCAAGATTACTCTAGAAAGGGTTCCAAGTGCTCAGCATCCGCACATACTGAATTCTACTGCCAATTTAGCAATGCTGAGGGTGTCACAGTGCTCCTGAGCAGATTTGGGAAACTAATCCCCTCCAAAACAAAAGCAAAACAAACAAATAAAACAAACCACTGTTGTTTTTTTTTATTTTCTTGAGCTGTCTTGATAGCTCAAGCATTCAGACTCAAACAAAGGAAAGAGAAACACAGGGCTAACCAGAATAGGACCGTGGGCAATCCTGACAGTTCTCTCGAATTTCTTTTGAATCCATCACACATGAAAAATTCAATAAGCATATTTAACTTTATGCCTCATGCACACAGACACTATTGAATTCCACTAAGATACAATGACCACTACTTATTAAAAAATGATAGGCAGAGAAGAAAGAGAAGGAAATTAAAGATGCACATTCACAAGGAGAAGAGAGAGATTAGCACATGTGAACTTCTTGGGTCTTTCATCACATAAACAAATTCTCAAAGTCCATATGAGAGTCTCAATACTCATACAAATGTTTTTATTAGTAATAACAAAAAGCAAGAATACATTGTGATATTACAAACTTGCCTTTCTCTTTATTAAATTTTAAGAAATGTTTTTCTTATGTTTGGACTACTTGGAAAACTAGAACATTTAATTCCATAAAATAATTAAAAACTGTTAAAGCTAATAAGGAAATGAAACCTACCTCATAAATAAATGGCTTAAAAGTTGGTGCAAATCCAGGAATTTTGAGTTTTTTGACCACCGGGAAACTTACTCGGTGCCTGGCATGGTGGCAACAAACTGAAGTAGCCTGTCTCTGAGTGGGAGGAGGATCTTAGCTGAGGAACTAACAGAAATTCATTGACAGGTCTTTAAACTAGGTATGAAGGGGGAAGGGAACAATATCAGGGCCGCTGGGGTTGAGAGGGTCATTCCAGGGCTCGTACCGAACCTGATGGGCAATGACAGTGAAGTACAAAGGGATGGACTGGGGCAGGGCGGTGTTGGGGATCCTGCTGTTCTAAGGGAACCTAGATCGTCTATGAAGGCGGTAAGACGGAAAGCCCAGCTGAAGTGCCTTTATACCAATGCACACAGCCTGGGAAATAAGCAGGACGAGTTGGAAACCGTGATGTGCTTGGAAAGTTATGACCTTGGTTATGACCACAGAAACATGGTGGGATGATTCCCATAACTGGAATACCACCACTGAGGACTATTGGCTCTTTAGAAGAGATAGGCTAGGTAGGAAGGGTGTGGGAGTTGCCCTCTATGTCAAAGAGTAGATAGACTGTGAGGAGCTTCCTCTGAGAAACAGTCAGGATCAGGTTGAAAGCCTGTGGGTTAGAATTAGGGATGGGTCTAAAAAAGGCCAGCTGGTGATAGGAGTATACTATAGGCCACCTGATCAAGGGGAGACTGTTGATGAGGCTTTCTTGCTTCAGATGTGGGAGGCTTCATACTCACGGGTTCTTGTCCTGATGGGGGACTTCAACCATCCAGATATCTCCTGGATAGACCACATGGCGAGTTGCAAGAGGTCTAGGAGGCTCCTGGAATGTATTGATGATAACTTTCTGGACCAGGGGTTGGACAAACCAACCAGAGGTGAAGCATTGCTGGACCTGCTGCTCACCAATGCGGAGGAAATCATTAAAGGTGTTAAGGTTGGAGGTAGACTGGGTTGCAGTGACCACAGTCTAGTCAAGTTTGTGATCTCAAGGGATGAGGGCCTGGTGAAGAGCGGCGTCAGGACCCTGAACATTGGGAGAGCGAACTTTAAACTGTTCAATGGACTGTTGGTTGAGATACCCTGGGATACTGTCTTTAAAAACAAAAATGCTGAGTAGAGCTGGTTACTCTTCAAGGATGCCTTCCTAAGAGTGCAAGAACTTTCCATCCCTCTGAACAAGAAAGCGAGCAGAGGAGGGAGGAAGCCAGCATGGCTTGGTGGACCTGCTGGGTGTGCTGAGGGCAAAGAAGGTGTGTACAAGCTCTGGAAACAAGGGCGTGTCACCTGGGAAGAATACAGGAATGCCATCCAAACTTGCAGACGTGGGATCAGGAAAGCCAAGGCACAGGCAGAACTGAACTTGTTGAGGGACATGAAAAACAATAGGATGACTTTCTACAGGGTACATTGGCCAGAAGAGACAGGCCAAAGCGAGTGTACCTCCTTTGGTAAATGTAGAAGGAGAACGGACAGAGAGAGAAGGCTGAGGTACTGAATGAGTTCTTTGCCTCTGCTTTAAGAGAGATAACACCCAAAGATTATTTTTACCACACTGGTAAAAATGAGTGACAGATTTCCATATTCTATCTCTCAAGAACTGTAACCACTCACAAAGCATTGGTCATCATAACACACAGGCACTTATTGTTTAACCAGAAAATGTTTCTAGATTCCTATCATTAATTCACAAATTATCTTTCATCTTGGGAAAGAAGCACGTAGAACCTAGGATCTAATTATCAAAGATAAATGTCACTAAAATATTTGACAAAATAGCAAGACACTACAGAAAGGCACTTAAGTTCTATAATGCACCTTCAAAATATAGGAAGTTATTTTCACATACTCTAAAATATGCTCATGTTTAGGCACGAAATCCATGTGTATGTTCCATAAGGTAAATAACAGCGATAAGTATAACAAAACCAGCAAATCTCTCCGGTTTACTGTAACTACACAATTAATTTGTGTACATTCTCTTAAGAGACATGTTTGTTCTGTGCTCTGCATTTTGAAGTATCCACAGTAAACCAGAAACTAACAGAACTTCTTATGTTTTAAACACAAAGTACACTGTCTTTCTCCCTACAGCTTTGTAAGTGTACCACCTTGGAGGAAAAAACATGATCAATAATTACCTGCAAGAACACCAAAAGGAGTTTTGTGTAACACAAGAGGGAGCTGAGGGGAAGATGAAGGAAAATATCACTGCATTTAGAAGTAATAGTGATTTAAAGGGTCAAAAGACAAAACAGGTTCAGACAGAGTGGCTCTTCCAGCTCCACTAGTAACTCAGCTTGTTGAAGTCCTGCAAACATATTCCTGGTATGTGAGAAGAGTGGTAAATACAGGAGGTGAGCTAACTTGCTTTCATCAAGGGTATGAACTACCATAAATTACTCAACACTGACTACAGGGGAAAAGCAGGTAGTTACTGTCAAGTAGCAGATGTGGAATGAAGTCTTTCCCTAGCTCACCCACTGAAATAACCTGTGTCCTTTCTCTAAGAAATAACAACCTCAGAACTTTGCGCAGCTACAAACAAGATGAATTCATTTTTCTTAATCTTATTAGAGCCAATGAGGAAGATGTTAACATAATTGCAATATAAAAATGAAGGACCAATTTCCTCTGAAGACAAAGTTGCCTTCATCCCTGCTTTTCAACCACAATCTCTTTTTCAATCAAAATGAGCACATTCTTTTCTATTATGCATTACATAATAAACTACTACGTAACACGTTACAAAAGAAAAAGTATTACATATTAAGTTGTTAAATGAAACAGTAACACGTTATGCATTACAACTAGATCTGACCTTCCTGTTGCTTCCCAATATAAAATAAGGAGCAAGCCCATTGATCTTGATGGAAAGACATTAAGGCTGGTCAAAAACAGATTTAGGTGGACAGCATGCAGTCTGGCTGCTAATACAGAAACACTTCCTAGTCAAAATAAATATGCTGATAGATGCTACATATTATTAGTTCCTCTAGAGTCATTAGAGAAATTAATGCACTGAGATTCAAATAGAAATTAAAAACAATAGCACTAATAATTTTTTCCAACTGTACCAGTTAGATATTAGAACTGCTTGTAAATCTTCCTCTGCCATTATACTTAAGCCATCCTAAGAGATTATCAGGATATTTCACTGTTAATATCTTGAAGTAAATGGAGATAGCCCCTTCCAGAAAGGGCAAAAATTGCTGTTATGAATACTTCATATACATACAGAAAAAAAAGGAGTTATAACAACAAAAGTAACAGTACTCCATGAAATGAAAAGTTAATGAACTCAAAGTTACCAATAATGAGCATGAATGCTATTTAGCTTTAGCAGAGATTGTATGTGTTTATCCTTTTAGCTGAACATAAGCTTTAAAGAGCACACTGAGAAAGACTGCACTAGTGAAATTCAAACTGGGGCAAACTCTTATTTTTTTCCACCTCTACATGGGTACTACCTGTTCTTGATTTCCTACCAGTAAACAGAAAAAATATACAAATCCATACTCTAATTTCTCCAGGTAGGATGAAGAAAAGACTCAAAGGTAAAAGTGCAAAACTTGCACAATTTCTTAGATAAAGAACAAACAAAGCAAAATAAGGAATTCAATCATTGTTTCCCAGCAACACACAGATGTTCAGCAGCTCTCAGGAAAGCAGGGCTCATCATGTATAGCAGTTTCTTGGAAAGGTAAATGCCATCACTCTGAATGTCTCTCACCTTCTCCATCTGTACACCAGATTCTATGGCTGAGTATATGCCATATGCTAAGGGACATCCCTTTGGTCAGTCCGGGTCAGCTGTGCTGTATCCCCTCCCAGCTTACTAACTGGCAGGGCAGTATGAGAAGTAAAAAAACAAAAAATCTTTGAGTGAGCACTGCTCCATAAAAAACTAAAAATGTCAGTGGGGTATTGCTGTTATATTCATCAAAACTCAAAGCACAGCATGAAGTAAAACTCTACAAAGAAAATTAACTGTATCCTAGCCAAAATCATATCTTAGGCTATGCTGAAAAACAGCAGTTCGTAACTGAGAATTTGCCCTAATAGTATTATTGTACTTATTGTAGCTGTTGTAATTGCCATTGAAGTAGGAGGCATTACTTTTGAATTTACATACATAAATACAAATGCTGGCTTTCATGTTTTTAAAGCATGAAGATGAAAATAACTAACATTAAAGACTTATTTATAACTTAAAAATTATTTCTACTGCAATATAGAACTCAGATTTGGAATGAGTCATCCCCTGCTCATGGTTGGATATGTATTTATGAAGACAGAAACAATGCGTACAAAACAGACAAGTTTAGCTTTACTAAACAGAAAATGTCAGAATCACTTTATTATTAATTTTTCAGAAATGATCCCTTCTTCCTCTGGCTTTATTGTTAACCTTAGCCGTAATCCTAATCGGCCATTTTTGTATTGCAGTGGTTTTAGAGTTTATTGCTACTTCACAACAGACATTTGAAGACACTGAGTTATGAAACAGTAGCATCTTTTTTCCTACAATTATTAGCTTGGGGACAAGAATTAGAGAGTGGAGATTATTGCAGTCATTGTGAATTTAACACAATGCCATTTACCTTTCAACCTCAAATTTTAAGATAATTTGCTGCAGTTTCATATTTGTTCAAGAGGCTTCTTCCGTTGAGAGTTTTGAAATAGACTACAAGAAGATGCAAAACACCTTCAATTTACTAGGTGTAAACATTTTTTTCTTTAAATGAATCAAATTTCCATTGTGCTCACAACAGCCAACCCTGAATGAGACAGAAACAATTCTGTGACAATGTCCAAGGAGGCCTAGGGAATACAACAAGAATAGAAGAACATGAGATCCTTCCCCTAGAACTTTTGTGAACCGCAATTTCAACTAATGAAGTTCTCAAGTTAGACATAATTTTCCATATAGTAAAAGATACCAAACTGATTCCTACCAGGTTTCATCTGACAGTCCACATTTTATCTGTGCTACACTTAAGGGAATTATCAGATTGTTTGAATCCCCATGCTTCACATGATCATTTGTGAAGTTTATATCTATTCATTACTGTCTATCAATGTTTCCCTCTTGCAGATAAAATGATATTAAGAATTTCCCTCTTGGGGAAAAAAAGTTTTATTTTTAACCCAATCAACAAATGCATCTTCAACAATTACAATATAATGAGTACTTTTCAACATAGAAATAGATCTCATAGTTCAAGGTATTCCTATTCTTACAAGAATCACTACAATCTGGAAAGTTTATCATCATAATTAGCCTTTAGAGAATAATTTTGATTACAGTATCAAAGTCCCACACAAATTTCTACAGTTTCTCAGTATTAAAGCACTCCAACTTGAAGATAAACTAATCATCTCAGAAGATAAATGAATGGTTGTTTCCATGTTTCTCTCGATATTTAAAAACTTGTCTTGGGATAAATAAACTTGAAGACAGAGCAAAGAAGTGAAAAGTCTTCCATCTAATTTTGTACAAATGAATTGAGGCTAAGGAAGTGTTATTATGATACCTTAAGAATGTGCCTGTAGGAGCTAATTCTACTAAAATAATTTGAGTGTAGTTGAAAGCAAATGTAACAGCTTTCAGCAGAAAGCAGAAATATGTGGTACTGGAAAATATGTACACTTCCCTCAGGAGACCAATCTTGCTTTTAATGAATTATTTAGATTAAAGATAAATATGTGTAAGACAGTTTTTCTAGAAGTTACATTTACCACAGATTCCCTACTGGAATGCCACAGCAAAAAATCCCAGAAAGAGAAGGGACAAAGAATAGATAGCTCACAGCTAATGGCATTCTAGCTAAGTCGTATTTCCAAGATTTCCTGAATAACTGAAGAGAACAAGTGGAATAAAAAGGATTTTGAAAGGAGTGCTTAAAGTCTGAAAATTTTCATGTTTTAACTGGATAACATTCTACAAGGATGCTACTTTTGAAAGAAACAGACTTTTCCCTCTGTAATACAAAGAATTTAATGCACACACAGAGACAACATTCTCCTGCATACATATTGAAAGGAAGTCTTGCTGATCAATTCCTATTGTTACATGAACTAGAGAAAAATCATGTTACAGAGGAAAAAGAAAATGAGATTGCACAAAATAAAGGACATTATGGGGGAACTGAATAAGAATGTGAAGTAAGCTTCACCACACAACAGTAGCATAGTTAAGATGAATTGAATTATTTTATTAAGACAAAAATAATGTTTGGAAGTTTCCAAGATTACCCTCAGAATCACCTTCGGCAAAAGGTAGGATATACACACTAGATCAAGATGTATGTGAGTCAGGCATTGTTCCACTGACCAGGGAAAGTCCAAGGGCAGGAAGAAACACTAAGATATTTACTGCAGAACTTCCAAAGGATAGCTGTAATGAAGGCAGCTGGAAAAAGAGAACCACTCCCTTTTTCAGTAAAAAGTTCAGATGGAGTATTCAGAAGCTGTTTATATGAACAACTGATTTCTGAATCACTGTGTGGGACAGGAGATACTCTGTACTCCTGCACCAGATGAAGAAAGCATAAAAGGTCACAGTTCACTTAATATTACAAACAATGAAAAAAAATGCTGAGAGCATCTTTCAGATTACATGAATATTACTACATTAATTTGTAAAAAATAGCTTTGCTCCTCATATAATCAAATATACTTTTTATAAATGTCTAAGGAAAATGATTCATGAGCATCAGAAAAGAAAGTATGATTTGAAAAACCTGACATTAAAATAAAGGATTAGTAAAATGACAAGATTAATGCACTATGCCAGATGACAAATCGGAAAAAAATAATCTTCTACTGTCACGGTAAAGTCAAAATAACCTAATAAATCCTTTTCCAACCATGATAATTGTGTTAAAAAAAAAAAAGTAGTTCACTAAAAACATTTCAGTGTGACAGGAAAGAGGAATCTCTTCATAACTCAACAGGGAACCTTACATAACTAGAGATCTAGAAGGACCACTGAGTAATTCTTATAATTTGGCAGATTTATTCCTTTTCCTACAAAGAAAGGATGCATTTCTACCTTACAGAATGAAAAACGTGACTGGATCATACAAGTATTGTTAAAACAGTAACATTCAAGGAGCGTATTGTTTGTATATGCAATACATCTGTGAAGTATATATCTTAAAACGTGTACTTAAAACTGCCTATTTGATGATGAAAACAAAAACCATACACAAAACTGTATGGAAAAGCTCCTAACTCCTCATGAAATATTATTCAAATCTCATCTTTCAAGTAGGAAGCTGATAAAATTACACCAGAGAATGTTATGGCAGTGCAAATTCTATTACTATGTATTTCTCTGCAATATTTTTAAAAACCTTGCAGTTCTATTCTAGCACAGTCTCTGAAAATGTATATAAATACAGCTAACATTACAGTGTCTTAAAAATATTAGCTTAGTGGACAAATATGTACTTTTGGGTAAACAGCACATGACCTTACAATAGCCATTCTTCTAAATGTTACAGCACTACTAATATTGTTTCAATTAAATAAAAATTAAAGCTGAGAAAATATCACAAAAGGGTAATCTAATATTTGATCATTAATGCGCTTATGTAAAGTGATATTTACAACAGCATTTTGTGAACTTGGCAATTTCTCTAAAAAATGTAGTTTTAATAAATTTTAGTAGACTGCACTGTTGTATTATGCACATTATAATCAAAAACATTGTCAAGTTTCATGTAAAATCAGTTCTTGAGGCATATGAGGATGAAGGTGTTTTTTTTTTTTTTCCCTTTCACTGAACAACCCTTTACTTCTAGATCAGACTGAAGATTTCATTTACAGGCCTCACAGAGTAGACAAAGCCTAAAATAAAAGATCATCTTGGTATCACTGATGCAACCAATTCCAGGATTTTTAGGGGACCTATTCTTTATTTCTGTTGGGAAACCATGAAAGCTAGCAATTGTACACATACCTGTGTACTTTGCCATTAAGGATAACTTCCACAGATTAATTGATTGTCTTCCAACAATATCCATTCCACTACCTATGTGAAATCGGAGAAAAGCACTGATAATCAGTGTTAGTGTTTCAGGAAAAAAAGCTAATTTCTTATCTCTCTCTCTCCACTCCTGCATGGAGTAAGGACAGAAGGACACAGGAGCTGTGATGTGCACAACTACCTTGAGAATGAAAAGCAAAGTACAAGAGAAACCTAAACTAACAGCATCTGAAGCATCACAATACTTATATGAAATTGAGTTCCATTTTCCTCAAATGTATCCAAGTTTGGTTTTTGAGAAAGGCTTGAGGTTACATCTGTCCCCTTAAGTCTGAAGAGGCAATTATCTTAACCATAGTCCAGCAAAGCATTTCTATTTTGCTGCAATTTTTAAGGATCTTAATTTCATTTTAGTTAAAGTTCAGTTTTTCAGATCAAAATAGAAATTTGCTCTAACGTTACCCAGAAAATTTAATTTGAACACTGTTACAATTTGAAGTGTTACAATAAGCCCTGTGAGGGCTACGGAAGCATCAGAGACAGCAACTTTCACTTCTTCATACTTTGAAGACAATATATAATACACCATGTCTATGTAATGCTTGCATCTCAGAGTTTCTGTTGTCTGTGATGAATGCAGAAGATCTCCCTAGAAATGCCTGCCTTCCTATATTACATTACTAGGTGGGCAGCCAGATGTTCTGTTCTACTCAAACACAGAGCATGCTGGCATCATGGACACGTGCTTAAGAAATCAGCATCCAAATGAGAAGGAAAGACTCTAATTAGACAGCAAGATATTAATTACTAGTATCCAGCAGAGAAAGCTGAGGTTTCCTTACTGCCAATACATTGCTGTTACAATAGGGAATTGCACTTTTTTTTTCTTGTAGATCTTTCATCAACTAGATAATGCTAACACATAATATTGCCTATTTGTACATATAATGAACTTAGACAAAGTCCTAACAGTTAAGAATGATAACATTTGCCTGTTTTTCATACAACATTCTCACAGATAGAAAGTGATATAAAAGTGATATAAAAAAAAAAAACAAACCCACAACAAAGCAAGTTTTCAGAGTTATAAGAGTCTGGAACTGTTACAAGTAAAAAAGTTCAGGATTTCCCATGTCTTCAAAACATGCTAGTATTGTATATATTCCAGTATTCCTAAAAGTAAGATCCTAGTCTTAAGCACAACTCTGGAATTGAAGGCGGCTTTTTAATTTTTACTTTAAATCCAACTCTTTTCCATTTGTCATCAAGAGAAAACATACCTATGGGACCTTGCCTTAAAAAGCTATCATTCATATTAAATCAAAAAATTGAGATTTTATTTTCATCTTTAACAGAGAGTGAAGCCTAAAAATGATTTTTATCTTCCTTCTTTAGTAAGATATCAGGCATCATTTTCTCTTAGGTATAAGCAATAACTAAGTTTATCCTTTCTACAGGAGAGTTTCCTCTTTCATCCCAATGAAGTCATGGCAGACACAGAAAATGTTGTTCAGAAAGATGATGGGAGATTATAATTAGGTACAATCTTTCACTCAGTACAGTCCAGAAGAAAAAAAAAAGCTTATCTTGGATCTGCAAGAACCCTTTTTTGTGTTCCTAATACACTGTATTTCTGACAGTGCAACACAGCTTTTCTTCTTATTTTTTTTTATTTTTATTTTTTAAATCAAACAAATAAGTTTTACTCAAAATCACTTTCTTTTCCTGCATGAACAAGGAAAACGCATGGAAAAAGATTTCACATACAAAAAAGCATTCTATTGATTACTTTTGCATTGTGGCAGGTACAACACTCAGATAAACAGAGGAGGATGCTTGCCAAGGAGTATGGCAAATGCTCTTTTGACCATGGAATCACATGTAGCAAGGATCCTTCTGTTTTATGAAGTTTATCAAAGCTCCAGCTGCCTGTTTGTGAAACATCACAAAGCTGTGTCTCTGTGTTTCATCGTGAGTCCTGGATGCAGTCTGTCTTGATCATTTAAATATGCGGATTTGTTCTGACTTAGTCAATTGCTTCCTCTGTTTTATATTGTCAGGCAATCTTTCTTGTTTTAGGACTACCAGAAAGTTCTCTTTAGCATTTTCAAAGGCAAGAATGAAATTTGCAATCCAGCTTCAGGTGAAGAATGAAGTAACTTGTGGCAGTGCCAAGTTAATTAGAGCCAATTATAACTTGATTGACTTTCTTTGGCATTAGAATGACTAGGAACGTGCTAGATAGAATTTCTGCATCTATACAAATTTGTGATTTATGGGAAGCTGTTCCATGGATTGTGAAGCTCATTCCATTTGCTAACTAAAACAAAAGTGTCCAATTTGAGCTAGCAACTGTTTTCTTGAAGAAACAGTCAAATAATGTCAAAATGACAGACTCTACCAAGGACAGCTGTTCCATTTCCTCATGCCTTCCCTTTATTATTACTTTTTGCAGAGCATCCCCAAATAGTTTATAATTCTGAGTTGTATTTTAGACTGAAACCCACAGTGCCATCAGAAAGTTGTTCCAGGAAGCTACTAACCTAAGCCTTCCTTTAGAAAAACTTGTAATACAAATCTATCTAGTCTTTATGAATGGAGAATCTATCCATTCTTTGCTGCAATCACACTCTAGGGCTCTGAATAATAGCAACTCAGGCAACTTTCAGTATATACCTTTCATTTTCACCCGTTTCACAGACCACTCCTCAAAATACTACTGCAGTGAGATATCCTTAGTAGCCATATCTTATATTATTCTTTGAATTTCTAAAGAGTCCAAGCATACAAAGAATCATCAAGACAATAACATACCTAAATGTACTAGTCATTTGTACCACATAATCCTGAATCTATCTTGGTTCTATTCCTCAATCATCGTATTTGATGTTACTATCCGTAAAACTGTTCATGGCATTTACACTGTAGCTTTATTTTAAATGGAATTCTTAACACAGTTTTGCCACGTAGAATAATTACCCTGATTTCATTTCACTTGTGAAAAATTCCCACTTGTGGTAATAAGTCATCTACCTTGAGATAAGTAGGCAGATTTTGATCTCACATCAGTCAACTTTACAATACTAACACAGGCCAGAAGGCATGTAAGTCATTAATAGACAGTAGATATTACATTTATAAATAAATCAAAGCTAGCATCGAGAGCACACTGGTTTTTGTTCTGATTTTTTCTCATCTTTTCTTCTCATTACCTACATCTATCAATTTTCCACACTGTCCATACAAATCTCCTAATATTTTCCTCATTGTCTGCTCACCTGGTATATTGCTTTTAAAGTTGTCTTCTTATTCATAGTGTCTCTCCTTCCACTGATGGTTTCATTTGAATATTTAAGAAAGAGTCCAAACATCAACTCTTTTGCTTAATATACCTGCAGTTTGTTGCAATAAGAAGCATTTCCTACAGTGAAACTTTTTGAGAAGACCCTAATGCTTCTTTTCCATGTAGTAGCTTAATGTGAAATAATTTTCTAAGATTAATTTTATGCATCATTTAGATGAGTTAAATCCCAAGTAAGCCAGCCCTCAGCTTAATTATTCTAAATCATTCCCTAACTTTTATGTAACATAATAAACGTGGACTTTATTTGCTTCTGGGGAAATAGTTAAATTTTGCATGCATTCATAACTAACCAAAGTACAAAGTAATTAAAGCTTTTCAGTGCTTTCTGATAAGCATTACCAAAACATAGCAATTAAGCCCCTCCAAAAAAAAAAAAAAAAAAAACACCACAGAGAAGGTGCATGAAATTAAAGTATTTTAGAATAGGTAGTAAAAAGTGGAGTCTGTTTAATTTTTTGCAGTATATGTGCATATCCCAGGTAATGCTTGGAAATAAGTATGTCAAAGTTTGATAGAAAAGGAAGTGCCAAATTTTGGCTCCAGAGAACAGCTTTTAAAAGTTCAAATACAATTTTCACCATTGGCAGTGGGAGAGCTTACAGAACCTCTCATCTTGAAGGATTCCCAGAACTGCTGCCAATTCTAAACACCCAATGTATTGTTTTACACACAAAACCTGCAAGTGGTGCCCTGAGTATGCCTAAATGGTTTACAAAAGAGCCTGAAGGCTCGTGCTATATGAATGAGTGGCAGAAAGAGCATGAGCCATTTCATGCTACCATTACTTTGATGATACCTCTAAGAATGATGCACTGAGAGCACGGCTCTACCTCACAGACTACAACTGAGGCAACAACAGATTGCAAGAAGCAAGTCTGTTCTTCAATTTTTCCTAACCTTATGCTGCAGCTAGCAATATTTTTCATTATCAGCTTATTTTTTTTTTTTCTTCAAAAATTCTCTTTTGAAACATCAAGAATGATACAGAATTCATTTAAAAATCTTGAACTTCTATAGCATAGCAAAGACAATGACTGAAGAACTCTTGATAGCAAGCTTGACAGTATGCTTCTTTACCAGCAACATTTCTTCTAGTAACAACATAGAAACAGATTGCTAAGTCAGCAAATCCAGGACTATTCTTTGACATCAGGAAAAAAAAAGATAACTTATTGCTTTGTCAATCTTATTTTTTTTTCCCCCAGTTTTCCCTGCACCCCTTTGCTGCTGCACCAACCACACCTTGCAAACAGCAGAGAACCCTTGTATTGATAGTACAGATATATTTTACGTTCTGTAGTGTAATTTACAGAAAGTAGCAGTAAAAAAAATTCAAAGCATAAGACAAAAAAACCCCACACAAACAGTATACAAACATCAGAACCCAGGTGTAAATCAGAAATGAAAAAAAGCTTATTTTGGGATAGCTGAACACACCAATAACGTCACTACTAGAAGTGTTATTTACGTTGTTTCTTCACACTCGTTACTATCTATAAAAGAACATGGCAATGTATAAAGTCACCAGAAGTGGCAGTTCATGAGGCATATTGGGTTTTTCATCTCTCATGTAAACTTAGACTGAAACATTCCTTGCTCCCTTTTAAGATCAGGCACAAACTAAGTCCTCCCCTTGGTGCCTTAAGTGTCGAGTCTCCTAAGCACTCTTCTCAATTCTAACAGTGAAAAGTTAAAATAAAACAATTAGCTAGGACTGAAGGAGCAGTCAGTATGGACAGCATTGGAAGAAAAAGGCAGATTAACTGCAGTGCTTTCAGAGATGCTCTCCTAACAGATCTATAGCATTTACAAATATCTTTCCAAGCCAATAACAATAAAGGATTATTGAAATCAAGAATATAACCTTGCTACTTTCTGAACTGCTTTGTTGAATAAGAGATACGTACTGAGGATGGTTCACTATTATTTTCAAAACGCTAAAACGAAAATGAAACAAAAACAAAAGATTGCAACAAGAACTACTAGCAGAAGAATGCTCCACAGTGGTTTAGTCAGAAACATCTATAAATACTCATAATATCATGAACTTGAACCTTCTGAAAATTATGTATTGCAGATCTTCATTTCATCTTTTAGGAAAATGCTTTTGAAATTAAAATGTCATTCTATGAGTGACTCTAATTTTACTTCAGTTTCATATGACTGCAAAAAGCTTCTACATTATGCTCCTTAATAAAAGAACAAAATATAACTGTGTTGTTAAGCATACAATATTATGTGAGTTTGGTCTATCTTTTGGCCAATCAAAACACGAAATACTGAAAAGGTCATCCTTTCCAACCATTCCCCACAAAGTTAGGAGGCAAGAAAAGAGAAGAACAGTGAACAAGAAGTAGAATTCTCAGCAATCCATTTATGGACTATTGAAAAGGTCACAACAATATAGTCTGTTCTTCTAATTCTTTGAGTATATGCAGCTTCAAGATTCCAGCATCTCACTGAAGAGAGTAATGAGAACATAAGAGAAATATGGATTTATTATTTTGACAGTGATTGTAACGAGAACATGAAACAACGTGCTTCAAGGCAATCTGTCTTCAAGCAATATACATAAGTAAAAATAATATATGTAGGCAACTGTATGACAAATAGATACCACAGATTTTAATATATCAAAAGCAACTTTGCAGAAATACTTCCCTTTCAATTCTAGCTTGTAACATGAAATAATTTAATAAAAACATCTCTAAAAAAAAAAAAACCACTTAAGTTCTAGGTCATGCTTCAAGCTCATTTGTGACATTCTCACAGAACCCTCCCCCCATTACATGATTTTTGTACAGATCAGCACTTAAATTATATGATGTTGAGCTGTTCCCTGATTTTATCTGAAATCCTCTGTCCTTGGAGATTCAAGTATATCTGTAACAAATCATGTCTTGAAGATCCTTTCAGTTCAGAAGTTTTAGAAAACTGAAAGATTAAAGATAACAATCTCTCAAAATGGCCTTCAGAGAAAGAATGCAGGCATCATGAGTTCAGTCAAAATTAGTTTTCCTACAGTTTCACATGAATAATTTTATAATCTAGATGATATTCAACTGTGTCAACTCATGATTTAGAGAAATTCCATAGACAAGTTCATATAATTTTAACTGATACACTCTTAAGAGACAAGCAGTGATCTGCCTGCTTAGTCTCACCTAAGATAGAAAACTTTATCTTAATATAAACAGTATTGCAATCACACACCAGAAGGAGAATTAAAAAGTTATTGGCACTTTAATTCAGTAACTGGCTCCTAGTTTCATACAAATGCACATATTGCAGAAGCATTTTCATCATTGCTAGCTAAAAAGGTTCTTACTCAAAACTCTTATCTTTAGTAAATTGATCGGAAAAATTACATAGCTAACAAGTTCAGATGATTTAAGTAATGAGTGTCTTGTTCATAATATTCATGATTATATTGTTTTTATTTTCTGATTTCCTATGGGTTGTAGGTGACACCTACAAGCACCCAAGCTATAATCTTCTGAAACTTCATTTCTTTCCTCTTTATATTTCCATAGATAATGTGATCTTCCTTTAGAGTCCTTTTTTATGTACTTGACATCTGACATTACAAATGTGAGCTAATATGATTAAACATTTGTAGACACTATATTTCTATCTCTATTGAAATTATAATTTTCCATCTGATTTTCACCTCTCTTCACTACAACTCAGAAACCCATATTTCACCTTCACTCTCAGTGTTTACCTAGAATTGCTATTCATACAAGAATTCCTGGACCACGCCCTTTTTTCACTTGCTCAAATTGTAACAACAGCCAAATCTAAATAGACATGTGAAAAAAAAAAAAAGCAACACAATTTGCTTCTTTGTAATCATTCAAAGACTATTAAGGTAGCCCACACTATAAGAACTGTGAGGGATGTTCATTTATTGTGATAAAGAACCACCGTCTTTGAAACAAAAATAAAGGGATGATGAAGATTGTCTCTTTGCCATGGCAAAGAGACAAAATGTCTTCTGCCATCATGAAGTAGTGCATTAATGGACATGTGCAAGGAAGCTTTTCCAATTTCTCTCTGCATTATATATGTCTTCAGTATCATTAGTCCTTCACTTTTATGAATATTAAAGTTTGAAACAAAAGACTTCCTCATTGTTTTAACCTTGAAGTTATCCATTACCATTGTGCTGAAGGACATGCCTCTGAGAAACTGGATCAGAGAAACTTTGAGTTAAACGTGTTAGAAAAAACTGTAAAGAAAAGCTATTGTAGAAAAAAAAAGTCTTCTCTCTGATATGTTCTATAGAGTAAGGAATACTTACAAGTAAAGGAATGCTTGTAAGTATGCCTCAGTCAATCCAAAGAAAGAAGAGTATGAGAACACAAGCTCCTTTCTGTCATTTAACATTTGACTAGGCAAAGGCCTTACTACATCCACAGTTCTTTATTTAAGTTTCTCTTTAAGTCTAAGCCTAGACAATAAGAATCAACACTGAAAGAATTAAGGATCTAAGTACACTCTGCACAGCTGAGTGATAAGCAGTTTAAGCTACTTCTCATATGCTCTGTTACCAGATTTGCTTTTGAAACAGTTTATGTTGATTTATCATTTTTTTCAAAGCCTAAATTACACTCATTTCTATGGTAATTAACAGTCCTTCTGACTTCTGTTCATTTAAACAGGCATTGCTTTAAACAATACATAATAACCTCTGCATCATTCATTCCTGAAAAGCTGTCTCTTATTCTATCACTGAGGTTTGGCCAATTATACACAATATAAAAGAACTCCATATCTTCAACAATGTTTAGTTTTCAAGGAAGAGAGCCTACAACTTCATGTTGGTCTTTGTCTTTAGACCCCTGCAAAACAATGTGTTTCCGTGCAAGCATGGCACCTTTCCCTTTTCTACACATAAGAGGGATAAGTTTCTGTTCATAGTACAACCTTCTACATCCAAACATATGCTCTTCTATTCAATTCTTAAGTTTTACTTGAAGATTTATTAGCTACTACTAATATTGGAAAATAGGAGAGATTCTTGCCATTTATAAATCTTTATTTTTGTGTCTTGTCAGAAATAACATTAACTGTCATGAAACTTAGTTGAACAATGCTATTCTTGTCAAAACTGTAAGAACACAGAAGACACTATGCTATAAATATTTCTCTGGACTTCTAAAGAAAGAATTGGATGTAAACACAGACTTTCTACATATCACCACGCACATCACATTTTTTAAGTATTGAGATCTCCTTTACATCCACATTTCCCATTGAGCTCAGAACATGATGCTTAGATGTTTGGACATCAGTGATTAGCAAAAGTTTCTTTAGTCATTTAAATTAAGTTGCCCTTCTTTCACCCTTTCCCCTCTCATCTGACCAGCAGACAAGAACCATCTATCCTGATAGTCATTTAATTATCATCCATTACATTTATTGTAAAATGTTAACTATCGCAGACTAACTTTTTTTTTTTCATTTTACATTTTGTCAAGACTAATTACACCAAAGTGTTGAATATATTTGGTGCACATTTCCTTGACTTTATTGCTACACCTCTAAAAAGTTTCGGTATGCTTATAAGACATTATCTCAGTTTTGGCTGACAAAAACAGCAGAATTATTAATACTTAATGGTCTGAGACAATTTTCTGCAAAACAAGTAAGTTTATTCACTGAAAGATTAGTACACACACACACACACACACACACACACACACACACACACTCTCCCTCCCTCTCTACCAAGGACACTCATATACTGTTGGAAACAGCCTGACATTCCAAGCCCAAGGACTCTTACAGGTTTCACCACAGGAGCTACAATAAGGAAAACTGTTTCTGTTCCCAGTAAAATCTTTAGGTATAACATGAGATTATAACATACCTGTTCTGACTTACTTGTTATTTCCTGCAGTAGCATGGTTATGAATGTATTTTCCAACCCTTTTGTTAAAGAAGAGCTTACCATGAACTCCAGGTTTAAACCTTAAAGTTTTAGATCTCAATTATTTTTGTTTAAACTGGATTAGTGTACAGAATATCACGAAAGCACTATAGATTGATTTGGCTGTGGATTGTTTCCCAGGTCAGCTTCTCCTTGGAGAGTTATAGAACAATCCCATGCACAAAATGCCAACGCTCACTTCACTCCCTCATGTGGGAATCCTTAATATGAGCTCATTGCCTCTTCATGGGATGGCACATTAAGATGTTTGTTTTATTTTACACCTCCAGGAAATACAATAGCAATGATGAATATAGAGGACAAAGGCCCCCTTGGATAATTCTCTAAACCTGAAGGCTATTGCTCCTTGCTGTCATGCAAAGGCACTATGTAAGATCTATGGCAGATAAGATGCATGCAAAAGTAATTCATGTGTATGACTGCTAAAACAAACTAGAATCTATAGTCACCATTAATAATGACAGCCACCACATGGAGGTGCCTTAGGCACCTCCTTTACAAAGGTCAGTCATAAAGCACATTCCAATTCACTGCTTTTTACTTTTGCTATTGCCTTCTAGCACAAATCCAATTACTTCTATTTTGTAAGTCAGTATCTTCATCAGCAACACACAGCAGAAAACAAAACATACTTAGGTGACACTTTCATAGCTTTAGGCAGATCTGATTAATGAGGCACAGCTGAAAGCAACTTTTTTTCTGCACATCAAGAAGATTTCCCAAGTAGCACAAAGTTCCTTTCTAATGTTGTTAATTAACATTTTAACCACCACCACAAACGCTGAAATCTAATGCACTTCTTAAGCTGCACTAGCCATCCATCCATGTCCTATTATCCCTGTAAATATAATTACATATGATTTGATATTAACAGCCACAGATTCACCTAAATAGATTGGAAATGCAGCTCTTGCTACAGTACCAGCTACCTAGAAACACATCCATTGACTTCATTGATGCAAGTAACAGAAACATGTCTGTTTTAAATACAACTTCTTAACTTAAAAACATGATATTTGAAAACAGTTGGGATTTTAATCAATACTGAAAACATTGATTTATATTGAAAACATTTCTTCTTGCTAGCAAAATCCCTCACACACAGTCATAAAGAATTAAAACATCTATCAGTGGAAGCAAGTTGTTAAACAAAGCTTCAGTTAAGAAATAACAGGCAAGAAAAATCTTTCCAAGCACACTGAAATTATTGCCAGTATTTAAAAGCTCTAATGCCAGTGACATCTTGTAGTTTTCTTTACTCCCGCCTATGCAGTATCAGATTAAAAGAAATATCTGTTAATGAGTCTTGTTAGCTTGCTTGCTCTATAGTAAAACATTCATATAAGGTCTATGAGAATTAAAAAAAAACAATCTGGATGGAAAAAGCAATAATATCAAGCATGATAGCTCTAACAGAGCCCTTAACAGCACCTCCTGCTGAGTCAACCTTAAGATCATCCAGAGCTCTTTGCATGCAGAGGTAGACAACTAAGACAATCAGTCACCACACACAGAACTTTTGCTTAAAGTTACACAACCAAACAAGTTCTGTACTTAAAAGATCAACTGCTTTTCCACAAAAGCGGAAAATAAAGACCTATTAAAATAAACATACTAAATAAGCACCTAAACCAGCAAGTACCGTTTTGCATTATTTTCTTCAGTTCTTTGGGCTACTTATATAAGCTTATGCAGAGTGAGAATTGTGAATCCCGATTCCCATAGCCTGTCATTAGATAATTAAAAAAACAACAACAAAACTTTTCCTCCAAATTGCATGGGAAATACTGGTTATCTTCTTCAATTTCAAAGCGTAGTGGAAACAAACCATGTCTTAGTTCATCAATTTCTTCTTTTCTAACTTCAGACTTTTTCATTTCAGTCAACTGAGCAACTTTCAATTAATATACTTTTGTCTTAACCCTAGTCTTCTCCCAAGACCAGAACTACCAGTTGCAAACAGTACTCTTAAATTGTGAGCACTTCTCAAGCCAAGACAAATGATTAATAATAATGAGTCAATAAAGAATAACTACTGCCAGAATAGCATTGAAGTTTAGTAGACAGAACACTATTCCCAAAATACAGTGCTACAGAACTATATTCCCCCTCTCATCCTCCAAATCAGTGTTTTTTTTTTTTTTTTTCTTTTTTTCTTTTTAAAGCAAGAAACATTTTAAGAGATATAAGGATAGGTGGCAGCAAACATAGTTGCTACAAACCCGAGAAAGATAGTGGTCACAATCCAGAAATAAAGAAGGAATCACTCACCCCATTCCAAGGATCAAGCACCACCAAACACTCCAAAGGAGACAATCTCAAAGTAGAAATTTTTCCCAGCTGCCAGCCATTATATGAGGTTAGGAGGAATTACTTCCACCTGTTTTCCCAGAGCTGGCTACACCCTTTCACCAGGTGCTCCATCAGTGGTTCCAGCTGTGACCTAACGATTCCCATAGAGATAAAAGGTCAAATTATCCAGGAAAGCATGTGTGCACTAACAAGTATTGACTTGCTTAGATGGTACATTTTCAGTATTTTCTTGCAATCCTACCTTTAAATTCAGCTAGATCACTCTTGTTAAAGCTCAAATATTATGCGTAGACCAAGATACTGCACTATTTATTCATTACATATTATCACCTTCCCTTGGACAAATAACAAGTGGAAATTATCTGGAAGTTAGCAGATAGGCTGTAAGATTTCAAAATAGAAGTGGCGTAGGTTAAAACAATACGTGTGCTCTTGCAGGAATCCCATCTGCTTGTATTCAGGTATCTTTAGGACAGGAGCTTTAAAAGTAGGTTTGAATTTCAATAGAAGTTGAAATGAGAAGACAATTGAGATGAGCAAAAATTTTCATTAAAATATTTTAGAATGACCAATTGTTTTGGAAATTTGGGACATTAAAAGAAACACCCTCATATAGAAAATAAGAGCTGCTAGAAAAACATATTTCCAATAGTTTCTTAAAAAAGAAACAAAATAGTCTCTCAAATTTAATTGACATGTTCTGAAACAGTACTATTTTCATATATTTTTGAGCAACATAGAGAATTTGAATATTTATTCTATGAGTAGTATTAATTAGATTTCATGATGCAACAATTTCAAAGCCTGCTTGTAAAACTTCCTCCAATGCATAAGAAATAATTTTGAAAAGCATAATACAAACTTCAGCATAGGTGTCTATTAACATCACCACCAAATAATGTATTTTCCCTTGGAAGATGCTGTTACACTAAGTATACTTTACCAATAATGTACCATGGGAAATCTAGTGAGTCTTGATTTAAATTTTAGTAATCATTTATTATTGGCAAGATCTGGGAGAAAAAAAATTACTTGGAAATGCATATGGCTACATCTAAAATGGATTTTACATCTATTCATATGACCCTGTTTATTTCACATATAAAAACAACAAACTGTATTGTCTTATATCCAATAACAGTTCAGAATTCCTGATTTTTAAGAATAAAATATGCCAAATATGTCAGAACACATCAAAGATAGCTTGAGCAGTCTTTAGTTATAGTGCTTCTATGAACAAACTGCAATTACAAAAATAATTTACCTATATCTTAAAATTCTGATTTAATTTTGATTCCATTGTATTTGATACAAGAAAAGTGAAGATTCAGACTTTTCTAGAACATGAAACACCTGCAAAGTACTTGTCAATTTCACAAGTACACTGTCGGATATTTTTGTCTGATACAATAACAACTTGTTGCAGTTCTTAAATATTTCTGTATATTAGAAAGTAAGATTTAATTTTATTCACCTGTCAAGAAACACACATTTTATTTGAATCAATTATATTCAGTATATCAAGTCCAAACTATCATTCTTGTCATTAGAGCAGAGATGATCAACGTGTTTCAGAATACTTTCTTTCAGTATGCTGTAATGCAATGGAAAGTGGAGCAACAACAGTATAGTAGTAAACTCCTAGACTACAGCAAGTAAGGACATGGTCAAATGCAGACGTGGAAACAGAAACAAAGGAAATAATCTGCTTACCCATGGAAGGCCTCGGGTACACAGGGATCACCAGTGAGACACCTTTGCCTCCACTGCCAACCCTTTAATGAGGGGCTGGGAAGGGGTGCATCCTGGCTCCATCCCTACTGGTTGCTCAGGTTCATTGCATGCACCTGAGCTCCCTGCTTCCCACCAGGTGCTCAATCACTGCTTCAAGCTGTGACTTAGCATTTCCACTACATATGCTAAAGATATCTCGTTCAATGTAACATTATAAAGTTGGTGAGCTGCCAGATACAAGCTTACACTGTGCTATTTTGCCTTCCCTTTTTTTTCCAGAAGACAGATATACCTATCCTATTTTGCTCCTGATACTCAGTAACCATACTTCTAGCCAAATCTTTTTTTGAAGCAAATTGCCTGCTTAAAATGCAAAAAAAGATTTTCATTCAGATATTGCCAAAGCAGAAATAGCAAGAATTAGACTCTGTTCCACATCTACAGCACCTGTTATGTCTCTGCATTTAGAAAAAATATTCAGAGACTTTACATCATTATCCATGTATGTCAGACACATATCACTTACCTCATTATACATTTTACATTAAATGCACTGGGTCTGGCTATTGAGAGTCAACATAGAATCAAGCTTATCTAGCATTTGTTCTAGTATTATATTCAAGACAAAATGAAAGCAGGTGTTTCAGGGAAAAGCACTACCTATCCTGGATATGGGGTGAGCATGGTGTAATTTGTTCTCTACAGTTCATTTGTAATACCAATTACCTGTTTTGCTGTACAGGTGCATGTTACAGAAAATATTTTGGAAGATATTTTAAACATTACATTTCTGTACAAATTTTAAGTTCTCTCCCATTCAGTGGTTCTCCTGCACTGATTTTGTGTTTACTACTGAGTACAAAACTCAGAGCTACATCTAAGGATTAATTAATGTTCATCCCAATCCATAACAGTGTTACAATATCAGAAAGTAATGCCAATTAACTTACATTCATTAGAAAAAAATAAAATCTGTACAAAGAAATTTTAAATAAATCCCCATAAAATTTCTGTTGCTGCTAACGCTTTTTTTGCCAAGTTCAGTAATTTCATAGAAAAAAAGGTGCTAGGTAATGTGTAATTATATTCTGTGCATCTGTAGTTATGCTCAAAATCGTGGTAGTTTGTTACACTGCATTTTTACTTTATATGTAATACAATTCAATGGAACAATTGAAATTAAAAATGTATATGCAATCCTTAAGTACTCAAAAGAGAGTCCTAACTAAAACAAATCATGGTGCTGAAAATTTAAAGAGTTGCAATTACAGTGCCTTGGTACTACTTAGATAATCCAAGGTTGTGAAATAGAACCACTGCAATCATTTTTAGACAGGCAGAGAAAAGCCTAATGAGTGTTTTGAGGATGTAAAATCACGAGTAGTCATTAGGACTTCCATTTTTTAACCCAACAACACATTCTGAAATTCAGACATCAGTTCTTCCATTAAGGTACCTGTGCCTATTATACCTGGAGATTGCTGGTTCAGGTCTCCTTTAATTTGGTTCATATCTTGCCCTCCCATTCCTGCAAAACCTCTGCAGAGTTGTAGAATATCAGCTCACTGATCAATACTATACACAAGCTAGCTTCCATTCTGAAACTGTCTATTCCCAGTTCTGCTCTTCCTGTGCTCTTATTGCAACACAGGTAGGTCAGCCTGCCAGAGGGCCAGGGTAACTTTGGACTAGAAGAGCAATATACCTTTACTTTCTGAGAGATTTTAGCCTTCACAGAAAGCTAGTGTCACAGACAGGTAAAATAGAAAAGTTAAGTACTATAAACAACCAAAACACTACAGCTGGGATTTAACTGTTGAGATATCACATCTATGGCTCAGATAGTCTTCTCAACTGTTTTAAAATCAAAACCAAGAAATACATACTTTCTATGGCATTAATAATAATCCTGGAGTATCTTAGAGTAAGATGAACCACGCTGTAGATGTCCCTACATTTCAACTGTAAAGGCAGCATAAAAGACTATTTCAAATAAGCTATTTCTCAAATGACACCTACCTCATGTACATCTTCAGTTGCATGAGATTATCCCAGTTCCAAAAATCCGAGCCTTCTTGTGATCCAGATTAATAATTTTCACCTTTCAAAGAAAGGCAATGAATCCATAGCAATTTGAAGACTAAAGCACTTCACAGCTGTACCAAAAAAAAAAAAGCAGATTTGTAAATTCGCATATTCCATCAAATGTTTTTTTTTTTTTTTTTAATAGGCATAAAAATATTAACAGCATTTAGGATTTTTTTTTTTTCTGACAGTGACAGACTAATTAACATAGTAAATTTATAAAGCAATAGTAGTAACAGCAGAAAGATAATTTCTTACCTAGAAAAAAAACCTCAAAACACAAAAAAACAAATAAACAGAAAAGCTATTACAAAAACAAACTAACCCAGTACCAATCAGCATTACCCAAACTGTGATATTGTTTGAACATGGAGGAATATCATCATAAATACTCCAAATGTCTATTACTTCTTTTGCACAGAATGTGATGACCAACAGTCAAGATAGAGTAGCTGGAAGACCCTTTGTTTAGAAATACTCCAGGTTACTTAAATCTGATAGAAAATAACTTTTTTTTTTTTTTTTTTTTAAGCTATTCCATAAGCATCTCAGTAAGACACATGTGAAAAGTTATTGCAAAGGAAAGCTTTTCCTTTTATAGCATAGTCATCAAAATTTACTGGTATATTAAAAGTTCTAATTTGACAATAAGTTTTCTGCCTTTTTTATAGTATGTGATATATTATACAAATTACATTCATGGAGGATCTAGAAACACAATAATTAACAACTTAAAGATCTTCTAAATGCCAAAGCTATTTCATGGGCTGACCAAGAACATTAAAAAGTCATGAATTATATTGGAGAACATATTCCTCAAGATTAAATTATTCTTGAAGGAAAGATGAAAACAATTTACAAGCTTATATCTAGTGCAAAAAAACAGTCATGGAAAAAAAAAGACCAAGAAAAAGAGATAACACAAGTAGCCATGATAAAAATAAGAATGTACTTCAGCACAATAATAAAACAATTTCTGATATATACCTCCTTCATAGGCTGATATGTAAATTCAATACCGAGGCACTAGTAGAGCTTTTTTAAATGCAAGAAACTGGAATCCAAAGTTTGGTTTTTTAAATATTTTCGAGGAAGATTTTCACCGATTCCTCATGTTAGGTGTTTATCCCTCACAAAAAACAAAAACAAAAAAAAAAACAAAACAAAAAAAACCACAACCACAAAGAAAACAAACAACAATAATAAAGAGGAGTTGCATTCTTACCCTCCTAGAACAACCATTGAGTTCACTAGACAAATACAACAGTAGCAGACTGAAGTAACTAGTTAGCAACTAGTTATTATTGTCAACTAACTGGGCTATCAATTAGAGGGGAAATAACTCAACCAGAAAACACCTGAAGTACTCAAAAAAATAAGAAAGTAGCACAGATGTAGGACTGTATAAGGGACCAAAACTAGACTGTATTTGTTTTCTGCACATATCTCATTATTGTCTTCCTCCAAATGCTTCTTTTTCTTATTTGACTTTAACAAATCACTTCAGCTTGTGAATAAAAACCTCTGCTTCTACTCAAGCATTACTTGAGCAATGACAAGTATTTACTGCTATAAAACTGTGTGAACTACTTACAAGTGAAATCTGAGCTATTTCAAAGTTGATCACAGCTTACTTTTTTCTCCTCATTAGTTGACAATCAAGACAATCACATTAAAAACAAAATGCTTTTGTAGTTAGGCTAGTTGATCTTTCTTAATAAAATAATACAGAAATTAATAATATTATGAGTGACAGTCTTAAATATATGCACAAAATAAACTACAACTTGCCTACAAGGAAGAACTATTGTTTTTAGCTTGCTCACACTCAGTTTGATTGAAAAAAATAAAAGTCACTAGAAGTACAAATTTTTGCTAGCTTTTATATTATTGAAGCTACAATAAAAATGCTGAAAATGCTCTAGCAAGCAAAATGTTCATTTGCTAATTGTACTACACCTTCACACAGCAGATACACAATAGCTACACATGAAGCAACTCAGCACAGAGAAAACAATTCACATACCCTTTCCCATCTACAGAAGTGAATTTATCTTACCCCTCATTGTGTAGGATGCTAAAGGCATTCCTGAGCTATACCTGATTAATCTTCCTTGCACACAAGAAAAGAAGTTCCTAAAAAAAACCATTCCTATGAACCAAGCATCTTTACAAACATTTTTTTCATGTCTTTAAACAGAGTACAGACTCCTACCAGCTGAACAGAAAGGATCCTCTGTTCTGAGAACACCTGTGTGATTTCTTATTAATTATTCATCACCTGGGAGCAAATATGGCCTCTGCCTCCTCAAATAACAAATACTGAAATTGTGATAACATATGGCTCCTTGTTCCTCCTAAGGAATTGTGCATATATAGAAAGATTCCCCATCTCTGAGGTTATTTATTTTGTTCAGCCTGAAGAAGGGAGGCCTTATGGCAGCCTGCATCTCCTCTCAGGGAGTTTGGGCTAGCACTGAGCTCTGCTTTCAGGTGACAGCAACAGAGCCTGAGGGAATTGCATGGAGCTGCATCAGGGAAGGGCCAGGTAGGGTTAGGAACAGGTTCTGCACTAGAGGGCTGTGGGTACGGCACCAAGCCTGCTGGAATTCAAGAAGCATTTGGATAACACTATCAAACATATAGTTTAGTTTTTAGATAATCCTGTGTGAAACCAGGAGTGAGACTTAAAGATTCATGTGAGCTCCTTCCACACTCTATCACCTTTCGCCTACATTGGAAGGAAGTTTTAAACAAGTTTTCTTCATCTTTCCTTCCCCTTTATTTTAAAACCCCAAACAAAAAAGGTATAATGACATTTACAATTACCACTACAGAATTTGTCACACTCCTTTCCACTTTTTTAAACAGGAAAGACTAAACTCTATGGTAGTGAGCTGGCTCATGAAATCATCTCACACCCATCTGAGGTGGAAAACTGATCATTCATCTGGAAAGCAAAGCAGACAGCTGGGCTGGGAACAACCCCAGCCATCCAATTTCAGCCTATTTTGGCATCTGATTTTAATCTGCTTTTGCATATTTTTCCAATGCCTTAGATGAACATGCTATGGCCCTCAGTAAGTTTGGAATTATTCTCTCCCTTCAAAATAAAGAGAAAAAGCAGGGAGAGAAGGGAAACTCTAAAGAAAAACTTTTTATATCCTGCTGCATATTATAAATATTTCAAGTACTGGCTATGCTAGAAAGAATTCTCCATCTTTCAAAAATATATTAATGTACAGCTGTCCACTGCACATGTTGTTATTGTGTCCATTTGGAAGGACCTTGCAATGCATCTTTTTTGATTTCCACGCAGCAGCAAGAAGTGGACAACTTTATCCTTGGTTCCAGGAAGTACAGGAAAGGAAATCCTGTTTGAATACTGTAGAGAATACAAGCTTCTGTGTTCTGCTGCTTCTATCTCTAGAGGTGCACTTAATTTTGCCTTTTCCCAATGGATTTTATAATGGGCAAATACTGTGCATTCCAAGCAGGGACTTTTCTCATTTAAGAGTCACAGCAACTCTCCAAGAATGGTCAAAATTTTGTTCTTCTATCAATCAGTCTGTTTCCTTTCTCCCACCTTCTGTGATATAATAAATGTCAGAAAATTTTACCTTCAGCTATATTGAAGAGAAGGAAAATCAGCAGCCATTGGGTTTACCTGTGTTGACGTCCATTTCCACACTATGTTTTCCATGCTCTGCAGACATGGTGCTGTGAGAATGATATTGTTTCTCCTCCCACACTAGTGTTTGTAGCCATGATCACCGGAATAGGCACCAAAGCTGTATAGAAAGCAAAGTAGATCAGCATTCTCTCACTACTCGTGACAACTGAAAGAATAATTGTCTTAATATGCACACTGTCAGAAACAAGCACACTCTGTAATAACTGTATGCATATATCTTGAAAAAACATTTCCATAACAAAATTCCCATAACAAAACTTATGTTATGCCCTACAAGTTCATTTCTTCATCTGGAGGCATGTACGTGTATGTTCTACTTTTGACCTCTTAGTTCAAAGCTGCAATTACTTAGACATATACCTACAAATTATCATAATTCAATAACATCTTCTGAATGAACAATTGTTACAAATTAAGCACAAAATTACAGACTGTTTTGTGTGGAAAACAGAAGACTACTAATGTAAAAAGTCCTGAAATCTTAAAGATTATGTTTCCAGAATGAAAGTTATTTTGGATCTTTGATAGAAAATGTAAAAAGGGATTTACAACAGCATAGTAGCAGGTAAGACAGCTAAAAAGGTGTATTGAAGAGAATTGAATGTCTGCCAGAGAGGAAAATTAAAACTCCTCAGTCTTGTTAATACAACAATTAAAAGAGCTTTGAAAAAAGTTGATTGTGGATTATTTTCTCTGATCCCTGAATGTATTCATTTCCCTCAAAGAGGCAACAGTGTTCCACTGCTCTGACCCCTACCGAGCCCACTGTGAAAGTCAAACTCTATGTCCACTGGGCATTGTGGCACTGGACCACTTATTATCATTTTATCATTTAAAAATGATAAAGATCTGTGACTAGTTCACTTATGCAGCACCAAGTCTTTCAGCAATGAGAGAGTTACAGGAGTGCTCAACAGAGGTGTGAATGCCTGACAATTTCCTGGGCTTAAATGTCAGAAAGAAGATCAGCATTTACTGTGCTATGTGCATGAGGTACGCCCACCCTAAATTTTGTTCTAGTACTGGAATATGTACAGGTATACTAATTTAGACACTCTCCTCTGAAAGTTACCAATATACAGGACAGTTTGTATCATAAAACTTTCAGAAAGAAATTCAAGAAAGCTGGTTAGAATAAACAGTCAAAATGAGATTTGCTTTCTGCTTATACATTAGTTACAGAATTTTGTTCATAGTACATTGTGCATTTTTCCTACTGCCTCTGCAAATATTTATCACTAAGTACAGCAGTTAATTCATTTTGATTATATTCAATCCTCCAATCATCACCACACCTATCTAATCTGATTAACATAAAGTAATGAATGTCATGGCCATTGAACATGAGTAAATGCTGTAACAGATGAACAGCCTTACTTGACAAACAAGCATATTTAAGAAAAAGAAATTAATTCATTCTTCTTTTCTACTATAAGCTTTTTAATATCTCATGTTCAAATACTCACTGTAAAAAACAAGAAGGGATAAATGATCCATATGATATCCAAGAAACTCCATTCAGAACTTCTTATAATACAATAGTCTTAAAATTACACATAAAAATAGTGATATAAAGCACAAAGAATCATAGAGTTGTAGAATATCCCAAGTTGGAAGGGATCTACAAGTAATTTGTCGACACTTGAGGAATGTCTACGAAGACCAAACAGGATGGTGACTATGTTGCAAAACAGAGTTTTGCAGCTGAGAATTTCTGATAGTTTCCATGGAAATAAATAGGAGGCATTACTTTTGGTGTGACATCCATACAAATAGATGTATTTGGAACAAGCTGGTATCAGATAAACAAAGCTGTATGGTGTATGTACGTACTAGAAAAATGCTTGTTCTAACTAAAGAAAGAAAGAAAATCCCAGTGATCTATCCAGACTACCTGAGAACAATGTACAAAATAGATACACATAAAATATTTCTGGATGTGATTTCAAAAGAGCATTAAAATTTTGAATCATATTACAAAACTAATGGCATAACACTGAAAATATTCACTACTGAAGATGATGGAATGTTAAGCAGTGCTGTAAAACTGGAAAATGAAACCAAGTTTTATATTAACTTTATCTGAATGAAATTAGTTCATTGGATAGATAATTAATATCTTTTCATACACTTTAGCTGAAAGAAGCCCTCAAATGACCAGCTGTCTGTTTGAAATCTTCCTATGTTTGCTGAAACAGGGTCATAGATTAAAAAACACAAACAAAAACACAAAGAAATATAACAAAAACTCCGACCTGCACAACCAAACTAAGGTAATACAGCATACAAGACTTAAATTCCAGCATGAGATAACAGACTCAAATTCTGTTATATACACATTTTAACTGACCCAGAACAGGAATCAAAATTCTGTTCTGCAGAGCTGGTGCAGTGTAATATTCTTTTACTGCCAAGAAATATGTGTGAATGCAAAAAGTACTAGATGACTTATTAATATTGTTCCTTTAACATTTAGACTTTTATGAGGACATCCAGAAATTTCAATAGAAGTATAATAAAAACTTTTATATTTGGCATATTGCAGAACAGCAAATGTAATAGGCTAACCTTAAGCAAAGATGAAGAATGCTGATATTCCAACTTCAACTGCTCAGACCACCTACTATTGTTAGTGACAAATATTAACTCTCAGGGAGGATGCAGCTCCTCTCCTCTCCTCTCCTCTCCTCTCCTCTCCTCTCCTCTCCTCTCCTCTCCTCTCCTCTCCTCTCCTCTCCTCTCCTCTCCTCTCCTCTCCTCTCCTCTCCTCTCCTCTCCTCTCCTCTCCTCTCCTCTCCTCTCCTCTCCTCTCCTCTCCATATAAATATATTATTATACACTACTCACATTTTCTCAGAGTTTTCAGTGTTGGAGAATTTTTATTTATTTATTTATTTTTAATATGAACAGAACAACTAATTAATGAAACTGGCTCCAAGACTGGGCAGATTCTGTTCATTCACAACATAAAATTGATATAAAATATGAATATGACACTCATAATTCAGATAATATGAACACGTCACACACAGAAAAGCAGTTTCTCCCTGCTGTGACATAAGTAAATATGGAAAAGCTTATAGGAAATCTCTACCTTTAAATCTTGTTTTTAACTTTTCACTTTTAGTCTCAGATTTGGCAATTGGTTGCAATAGCAGGTAGATCTCAATGACCTATTACTGATTTCAGCAGCTGCGCAATATGGATCTGGTTGACAGATCATGATTGGATCTGAACCCAGAGCAAATATTTCACTTTACTCTCCATTTTGGCAAATTAAAATGTAAGAAGGAAAACATGCACTTGTGTTAGTGAGCAGTAGCTACAGTGAGCTACAAGAACCTGCTCAGTACTTTACCACCACTCATTAAAATTGTCTATGTTCTCTTGCAAAGACTGAATACATACTTGAACTCAGTTTTCATGCAAGAAAAATCAAGATATATTTGTGAAGTGTAAAGCAACAATAAAAAACATTTACATAAAGCATTAGTTAATGATTTAAATAAATAATGAGGCTATAATAAAACTGTTAAATCTTTCTAAGAGGTACTTAGCTTTGGAGCTGTACAAATCTGTGCAGCGTTTAGTAAAGACAGCAGGGAACGAGATAACAATATAAACATTGAGAAGAACATTGGATACTTGTTAATTCACTTCAGCTGCATACTGTAAATTATGACACGTGACAGAATATTTTAACTTGATTTTCCTCTAACTTAACTGATATACTATTACAATCCTACTCAAGAACATTTATGTAAAATGAAGGTGTTTTAAGCTAAGCGTTCTCACATTGCCAAGGTGAATGCCTCTGTAAATCCATAGAGTGTCACTGAAAATAACAGAAAAGGAAGTCTTTTATAACCAGAACATTTTAAGAAAGAGAAACAGAATCACAGTCCTTTATGCTCAGTGCAGAGCATAGTCACAGAGAAGAGTACAGAATGCTGAAGATTGCATTTCTGTCCCAGGAGTAGTAGTTTGTTTCATGATTATTTATGTGTGCAAAATGCCAGCTCATAAACTGCTATTTTCCTAAATATTACATTTTATAAGCAATAGATTCCAGTAGTTGACACTAAATAATATTGACCCCTTGACCTCCTACAAACATCAATGGAAAAATTTCCAACGCCTCTGCTGTGAAATTCCTCGGCACCATCCAAGCATGAAGGATGGCTCATCTAAATAACAAAGCTATTGACCTTGAGAGTAGCTAGATATTTTCATTGCACACTTAATATAGAATGTAATCTATATGGTTACTCTAATATTGCCCATAGCCTTTTATGTATACTTCTGCCACACATTATTATTGTTTTTAATTTGGAGCATCCAATATAGTCAAAAATTCATATATCTTTTATTGCTCCCACTAATTGGCCTATGACTCCAGTGGGGACTGGTGATGAATGGAGGGAAAGAATTAACAGCAGGAGGTTATATGGTACAGGGCACTTGAGTTCTATTATATCACTATCATGTTATTCTCATGAGCACAACACCAGTAAGGTTTTAAACCCAAGAAGCATATTCTTTCATAATCAGTTCATGTCTGTGACAATGCAATATTACACTTAATTTAACTGTATGCAACACTCTTAAAAGGGCTACAGAAAAAGAATAGCCATGTTTCAAATATAATTATTTTATATAAAGTATTCTGAATAACTTTTTTTTTTTTTTTTTTTTTTTTTTAATTCAGTGGATAGTTTCTGTCATCCAACTTGACGAGCTGCAAAGATCCACTGGAAAACTTCAGTGAATTTCTCTTCCTTTGAGGATTATTTTCTGGTGGCTAATGGCATAGAAGCCTTATACTTACAAAGACACATTTTCAGACAGCAACTTGTGTTCTGGGACCTGTGAACTGATGGATGTAGTTCTTTGTTCTAATAATATAGGCTCACTGAGCAAACAAAATCCAGGAACAGTCTAAATGCTATTTACAGCCGCTAAATGTAAATACAGTGTGGTTAAATACCTGTTGGGATCAACAGAGACTTTAATAAATTTAGCAATATACTAAGAATATATCATAACTAAAGCAAGAATAAAAAAATATATAACAAATAGCAATTTTGTTCATTTTTCTGCTATTCAGCAGTTGTTAGGAATGAGAATGAAATTACTGTGTGCAAGACAGTGATCATCTCTTGATCCTGGAAACAGGTTGTTTTATGAATGCTGTTAACAGCAGTTGAAAAATGATGATTCATTTAATATGTAATGAATTATGGAAACACTAAACTTCAGTCTAATAGAATAACAAGTAAAGTCCATGAAACTGGGACCAAGGAGTGACACAAAACTATATTTATCAAAATGTAAGTAAGGTAATGTCTATCTGTTACAACTTACGAACCAGTGATCATATCTAATGATTAATAGTAAACAATCTGTAAAACCAACTCCTGATCAAGCTGTTTTGGTGACTTAAGATTAGTCTTTTGTTATTTTCTTCAGTCATTGCTCTCAGAGATTTCTTAGAAGTCCGGTTAGACAGTCCCCACCAGTACTCTATAATGTGAGTTGTTTGAAAAAAAAAATAAATAATAATTTTTATTCTTGGGAAATAGTGGAAAATGCAGTATAGTGACATATTTTTACATTCTACAGTTTTCGGATAGGGATGGCTCTCATAAGTTTGTTTGACCATGACAAAATTCATCTGACAGATGAAAGAATGTTATAGATTTACTATTATAAATAGTTTTGACCCCGGATAGAAACAGAAATGCAGTTTAGGTTCCCAGTGCCCTGAATACCAGAGAACCAATTCATCTGTATAATAAAATTTTGATGAATTATGAAAATGATTTTTATGATTTGTGGACAAAACAGTAACAAACTGTTATCATAAATGTGTTTGAATGAATCACAGATTCAGTATTGATTTCACCACTATGGACTGATGCAATTTTTTGCACTTTCCCTTTTCTCAGTTAGCTTTTATTTTACTGCATTTTACCCCCTCTTCCCATCTTGTTGCCGTTCTCTCTGCAACACTCGTTTTCCACCCCATAAGGTGCTGCTTTGCCAGCGAAACCGACCCCATACCAGGTCGGGGCCAAATGCTCACACAGACCCCAAGTATAGGTGAAGCAAAATGGCGTTTATTAAAATGTAGCAGGCACTTAAATATTCTCGTCCTGCTTTGTCTACACCCCTTGCATTCACGCTGTCCTATCGTGGGACAGCACCTGGCAAGCCCTGAGCATAGGGGACCTGACCCCGTCACACACCGTGTCCTCGCCACGCCTACTACATCTCCCCCTCCCTATGCTCAGTAATATCCCGTAACAGCGCGAACGCAAACGCTACAATTGTTCCCGATACCTGTGATACTCTATGCATTGGTCCCTAAGCTACTACATAATCCTTAGCAAGCAATTCTGAAAGCACATAATCACACACGGCAGAATAATGGCAATACACACAATTACTAAAAGTGCTAATACTATGTCCTTAACGATCTTCACAATCCAACTCCCGAAGTTGCCAAACGTCTTCTTGAACCCGTCTCCGATGGGGTCGTTGTCCACCTGGATCCTCTCCGTATGGTCTCGCAGGGCTTTCAGCGCTTTATGGATGGATACGCTGTGGTCGCTAAGATTGAAGCAACACATTCCTTCTAGGTCTTCACATTCATGCCCCTGTGCTAGGAGCAAGAAGTAGATGGCTGCTTTGTTTTGCAGCACCGCATGCCGAATGCTGTTTGTGTCCTCTAGCATCGCATTCAATACTAATGTTGTTAAATTCACCTGCTTAACTGACCAACATGCTAGGTGTTCTATCAGAGCCAAGCCCTGTGCTGCAGCAACCCCAGGGTCGTTCAGAGATTTTATCAAACATGCCGTTTGGCTAGCTAGATCGGTGTTGTTACGGCAGCTGGAATGGTTTGTAGTGTACCTCGCAAAGGCTTCTAACGTGTATTGAGGGATGCCCATTAGGCAAGTGCAAAAGAGTGAGGTAGCCGATTGCAAACTAAAGCAAAAGTTGTTTTGGCTCGTCTTATTTACCTAAGTAACCCGTAAATTCCCTAACAGTGACAAAAGGTGAATTCCCTCGCTCCCTGTGATAAAGCAATAACCACCACACACACTAAACATAGCATTCGCCTGATAGAAACGCGTTTTCTCGTTGGCAGCAACGGTTGAGTTTCCTCCACGCTTCTCCCGGCCTTCTTTTGGGGTTCCTGGGCTGTCTCCTTCTTCTTCGGTGTTAACAGGAGCCATACCTGCAAAACTCAGAGTCCCCCGTTCGACTTTTGATATAGGCAGTCCAGAATAACAGGGCTATGGACCGCCCTAGGAAGGTCTGACCCTTCTACGGCCTTTATCAGCCTATTTGCAAAATCCTGAAATGACTCCGTGGGGCCCTGTGTAATTTCTGTCCACGGAGTAGATGGCTCTGCATTCCTTGCGAGCCTTCTAAACGCCTCTAAAGCGGCGTCAGATGTAGCAATTAATTCCCCAGGTCTCAGGTTGGTAACTTGTGCTTGGGCAGTTAACAGACCTGGTGCGCTACCCATCAATCTCTGAAGGTCGGAGTTGTGTAATACGTTCGCTGGATCGTTTTGCGCTGTAACCAATAATTGTCTGAGCCGGGCCTGCCACTCCTCCTTCCACAATGTATACTGCACCGGCTTCAAAACCATACGCATCAAATTCTCTATATCATAGGGCAAGAGAGGCCCCTGTGCGGTAAGGTTCTCGAGGGCATTCATTGTTAAGGGGGATTTCAAACCCTTTTTCTCAACTGCCTCAAGCACCCTCGTGATCCCTTTCGGGTCTAGAGGAACCCAAATTGGGCCGTCTTCTGAGGCTACAACCGGAAACGCAGCTGGATTCGCTAAGCCCTTTTCTTCTGCTGCCTCTTTAATTTTAGCCCAGTCAGTAACCGGGCCCCCCCACCGGCGCGGGCTCCCTCCCGGGTGCGGGCTCCCACACCGGCGCGCTCCGCCTACCGCCCTATCGCGTTCTTCAAGGGGCGGTTCTGGCTGTGACGTTTTGTCCAAAGAAGGGCATAAAGACGGAGCAGGGTAAGGCAAGGGCGGGGCTGTCGGCTCACATGACTGACTCGGCGACTCCTTCTTCTCCATCTCTCCGCCTCCGCTCTCCGCCGTCGGCGCCATCTTTGCCTCGCTGGATCTATGAGAAAGCAAAGACCCGCTCCCGGCAGCCCCCGTCACGCTCCGGTCCTCCCCGAACCCTCCTTCTGCCTTTGCCGCTTTAAGAGCCTCAAGTATCAAGCCCCACGTTTTAAGCTCTGAGGCTTTTTGGTCGAACATGGCGCGCTGGCACAGCGCCGAAGTGAGTGAGTCCCACTTATTTGAATCGAGCACCTGTTGAGGGGAGTCCAGCTCACCCTCCTTTTCTAGCCGCGATAACACGGCCGCGATCTCCTTCTTAGAAGGAACGGTCCTACCGCAATAACTTTTACAGAAATGTAAAAATACCTTAATTTTAGTTACACACGCGACCTGCCGCCACCTCACAGGTTCCACCGCAGTGTGTCTTCCGTAGGCGACCTGCCGCCACCTCACAGGTTCCACCGCCTTACGGGCACGCCGGGCAGCTACTACTCACAGGGTGAATCACGCCGGGGTCACCATTTGTTGCCGTTCTCTCTGCAACACTCGT
The DNA here is from genome assembly GCF_987193195.1 of Phasianus colchicus. NCBI lineage: Eukaryota > Metazoa > Chordata > Aves > Galliformes > Phasianidae > Phasianus > Phasianus colchicus. The sequence goes on from NC_143448.1 coordinate 12,762,571, forward strand.
TTTCCACCCCATAAGGTGCTGCTTTGCCAGCGAAACCGACCCCATACCAGGTCGGGGCCAAATGCTCACACAGACCCCAAGTATAGGTGAAGCAAAATGGCGTTTATTAAAATGTAGCAGGCACTTAAATATTCTCGTCCTGCTTTGTCTACACCCCTTGCATTCACGCTGTCCTATCGTGGGACAGCACCTGGCAAGCCCTGAGCATAGGGGACCTGACCCCGTCACACACCGTGTCCTCGCCACGCCTACTACACCATCTGCAACTGTCCTACTTCATTCCATTCTCTCTTCCTTCTCACCGAAATCCCTCTCAGTTTTTATACAGGTTAAGAAACTTGTCATGTTTAATTTTTTTTCTTTAATGCATTGCTATAGAATTTGCTTGGTTCTGATTATCACTATTTGTACTGTGAAAAGGACTAAAACTCATTGCTTGTTTAGAGCGGGGCTTTATTTAAAATCTACTGGCTTCAGGATGTTGGTGTGCCCACCAGATATTATTTGTTGGCAAGTATTGTATCACAAACTGACATAGTAATAAGCTTATTTCCAACCAGATAAGCTTGTTACTTCCCTCTTGCCCCAATTTCAGGATGATTTGTGGACTATAAATATTCTGTGGTTGTTTCTGATCATCCTTTGAAGGATTTTTAAATGTACAGCCATTGCTCTGTATAACAAAATAAGACAAAGCTTTTGGTAAGGATCAGATCCAGGTAAGGTCTGCCAATCACTTAACTTTTGTGCAATATCTGACATATAGTAATGAATCAGTCTTTCATTTCACCCCATGTAATGATAAGATGTCATCAATAACCAGATGTAGTATTTTATCAACTCTATCTAGTGAAAGTAAATTGATTTTGAACTGCAGGATATCAAGGCTTAAAAGGCAATAAAGCTTAAAGCTTTTGGTGGTTTGTAAATGGGTTGCGAAGTGATCTCAGGGCAACAGCAGGGTGCGAAGAGTGGACAAGGGCAAAGTGTGTCTCTGAAAAAACCTTCTTCACTTAGGAACAAAGACTATAACCATCAGAAAACCACCAGCTGAAACAAGGAAACATTTAGGAACTCAATTCATATTCAGTAGAAAGACTGAACAGAACATTTCCTAGTATTGACAAGATATTAATGGATTATTATGTAGTGATTATTACTGTTAACATAAGAATACAGTATATTATAAAGATGCAAGTCTTTCCAGTAAAACTGAAGTCTCTCTTTTTCCTAACCAGTCACCCGCTTTATTCAAGTCACAACAATTTGGCAAATAATGCAAATACATTCAATTATAAAAAAGGGAAAAAATCTTAATGCCTTTGATATGCACACCAAACTAATGAGCTGCTGTAGCAGGACTTTGCATGTTTATTTCCTATTTAATAAAAAACTGACAGAGTGGTCATTAGCATCTTACAATGTACTCAGCTTAATATGCAAAACATGTAAAAATTAACATAATAATTATGTTAAACAGAATACAAAATGTTGAGATGAATTTAACTCATTAAATAAATCCATCTTTACATTAACAGACTAACACAGACAGTTGAAACATTTTCCATCATGTAATACATACAAATAAATTAGATGCATCTTGGATTTGTCCTCACATAGCCTTCAGTTAAGAAGAGAAATGTGATTGTGATGATCAACTCAGATAAGGAACTAGTTGTCAAAAAAAGAGAAATTTCTTTAGTGCTCAATATCTTTTTATCCCCACAGTGTTTTTGGCAATTCCCAAATCTTCCCACAGGGAATAAAGAGGGAGAAGATGAATGTAACCTCATAGAAGGTATGAGGATTAAATGACAGAAATTTAGGGTATTCTGAAGGAAAAAAAAAAACCTAAAAACAAATCAAAATAACAACAACAACAAAAAAGACTAGAAGAAGGTTATGCAACATGCCACTGAAAAGATTTCACTAGAATGCCTGGAACATTTCCAGAATTTTCCCTTTATGAAAAGTGTTGGACTACAAAAGAGAAAGGTTCATCTGATTTTCCAAGGAGGGACACATAGACCTTCCAGTGTGCCGTTGTGGTTCTTACATAGTTTATTTGATTTAAATCTAAAGAAACATTACCTCATTACTGTCTGTTCATTTGCGTTATTTAAGCATGTTATTTTGTCTCAAAATAAATTAAAACACATTTAAATATGATTAAGATTGTGCAGGTAAAAATCAGAGTTTAAGATCTAACCATAGCTTTTCGTCAGCACAGAGGATTCGCTTTTCTAACAGCAAGAAAAGCACAGAGGAAAATAAAAAGAATACATACACATTGCAAATTCAATGTTGGAATCCTGGGGCAAATTTAGTATTTTTTTAGTAATTTTATTTGGTTTTCTTTGAATAAGAAGTAAGGAATAAGGATGTGGAAATACCTGTGATAATTCACAGTATCTTTCTTTGCGTGTAGTATTGTCTATGGATTTTATGTAAGGATTTTTATGGGGCATGCCAGAACCAAGATCAGCCTTCACAACAGGCATTCTTGTTCTACCCAGACTGCAGGTAAAAAATGATATGCAATAGTTTTTAAAATAAAGCTCAGCAGTTTTGCATTTCACTGAAGAATTTTTAATTTACACCTTCTTACAAAACTGTTTCCTGAAACATTACTCAACTTCTTTAGTTTCAATCTCAGAAACCATCCCAGAAGCATAAAAAGAGAGATCACAATGAGAAGTGGCTCATTAGAATGAAAAGTATAGCTAAATAAATGCACACTGGAACTATTTTTACTTTCTCCACATATAGGCCATACCTACTAATTGATAAGCAGATTGGTTTTATCTTTCAGTGAAAACCTGCTTTCAGGAATAATCTTTCAGACTGTTCCTCCTAACTTTCCAAATTTCTGTTTCACAGAAAAAAATTTGCTCTGTGACCACTGCACAGCATGACTTTGTGTGCACTATTGACCGTGAAGAGACCCCAAGTTGGCCAGAGTTTCGAGGTGAAGCTATCTAGATCTTCAAGCATTAGTACACCAAAGAAAACGTAACTTTCTGAGTCTTCAACTTAGAAAAGAAACCCTTTAACTTTTTACTATAATACAAACACAAGAGCAACCAGAGATGCCAAAAAGAAGAAAAGGGTTTCATACATCAATTTCCCCTATCTGTTTTGAACTTGCAGACTTTCATTTCCACCCTTCATTTTGTTCCAAAGACCAAGAACAAAAGCAAACACTGTGCAGTTTAGCCACCCTCCCCTGGAAAATCTTTTCACCTCCTCTGCCACTCCCTGTTTTCTGATGTCAGTGTCCCAGCCCCATAGTGTGATCTGTAAAGCCTTTGCTGCAGCAAGCATTTTCAAGACTCCCTGGAGAGAAGAAACAATCCCCTCCCTCTTACGTCTGATTTTTCCTAAAGAAAAGTCATAAAATCATGGAGGGGAAAAAATAAAAGAGAAAAGACACACCAAAAAAAAAAAACCCTATGAAATCCCCCGACAATGAGTATCTTCAGTGACACTTCCAGAAAAGCATTTTGAAGACTTGAAATAATAGTAAGTCATGACATTTTCAAATATTCTGATTTTTATGAAGTGACTCATGGAGTATTCTATTTGATATATTCCAATATGGATATGTTACAATAAAAGTTTAATGCAGTTTTAAATGTGGTCTGCTGATCCTGGATCAAAAAATCTCTCTACTGGTCTTGATGTCAAGATGTTCCTAATAGCTGCATATTTCATGATTTTAAAGCAGTCTTTTTTCTTCATACACTACTCTGTATGGCTGGCATCAATGTCCTACGTTTGTTTTCAAGAGTTTTCAAGTATTTTTTTAAATTTATTTTTAGGGAGGTAAATGATTTAGGACTAATAATAGCCTACAAGAAGAGAACAAAATTTCTATTTGAACCACGTAGGGTGGTGCGTAGCATCCATGTGGTCTCTTCCAAACCAAGACATTCTGTGATTCTATGATAATATAAGTGCCTATATTGAGCATTTGACTAAAGCACCAACTCACTGTGTTTTTCTTCTGTTACATGAATTTTTAATTTTTATACAATTACCAGTGGAGGAATATGAGCAATTTATCTTTGACTTTTTTGCTACAGTGATTTAAGATGACCCTGTGTAACTTCCATTCTTGCACCTACATCAGAGATGGTAGCTGAAGGACTCATAAATAAAAGAAAAAGGCTGTAACCCAGAACCAAATACTTCAATATCTCGCTCATGACTTTATCCAAAAGTCAAAAAACAGGACAAAAAACAAAAACACCCACATAGCAACTCTGTTCTTGCTCAAAACACATATCTTAATTTCCCTTTCAATTTATGCAGCTGGACTGTGGAAATTGGTAAAACCAGGCTTCTCTATGACTCACGTTAATCTTGAAATACCTAATCTGTCTTAGTAGTAATGAATTATTGATTTTATGTAAGAACTATTTAATTAATCAGATAACTGGGACTAATAAGCTGGTAAATGCAGAGGGGAAACTCTATAGATAACCATGAAATTTGTCTCCATATGGATGTTTCTTCAGTCTTTAGTTTTTTTGCATCTTCAATAAGACACTTTTCTTGTCACTTGATAGTGTTTCTGATGTACAGCATGTTGCATGCTTATTTTAGATTGCTGACATTTCTGAGAACAGTTGGTTTGATATACATATACTAACAAAACAGAGTTGGTGAAAGATTAATATTTTGTTGGCAAAGGTCAGTTGTGTGATAATGACTTTTACTTACCCAACAAAACTTTTTAAGGAAGGTTACAGTAAATTAACCTAACTCCTGTCTGTCAATCAATATCCAACCTCATGACACATTTGCTCTTTGATAAACTGTTCAGTATGTATTATACCAAACTGTGAAAGAGCTAGAAGGAAAAAGCTATTCACACAGACGGATTTAGATTCACAGGCAATTTACCCAAGGAGTGGTAAGCTTTATTTAGCAGGAGTCACAAATGTGCAGATCAAGGGGCAGTATCTAGGTAGGTTTTTGTAGTTCATGACGATATCAGTGTACAACACAAGGATAAAGGATTTGATATTAATGTATTCAAGACAGAGCTTGGTGAGAAACCTCTTTCAGAATGCTTTGGTTTCCTCATACTTGCCAAATGCTCTCACACTTTCACAGTGATTCAGCAAAATGCTTAAAAAGCATTTAACAATCTTTTTGGTGGTGGGGGGCACTTTTTGGTAGTGGGTAATACTAAACGCATACCAAGGTGCATCTTGGCATGTACTCTATTCACATCTATCAGTCTGCAGATTATGAAAAGTTTTGCCTGACTAACAGCACTTTGTCCACCCTGTCCCCCATTCTTTTCAGGAAAGGAGAAAAAAAAAAGGGGGGGGGGGAAATTACCTTAACTTTAAATCATCCCAAACAGAACTCAAGGAAGGGAAATGTGACACTTCCACCACATGAGGAGGTACTGAAACATCAGGAAGCATGTTGAGACCATCAAAAACACAGTCTGACCCAGCCATTAGCTCAGTGATGTTCCTCTGACTGTCACTAATCCAGGAAGTTGGTCAGAGGACCAAGATGGACCCGCATTAGAAAACATTTCCCAGGATTGAGAACTTTGAGAGTCATCATCCACAAGGAAAATATAAAAGAAATGCAATAACAGTACGACTCACTTTACCCACAGAGCTAGGAACTAATATGACATTAATATTCAAAAATGACATTAACACTCAAATTAATTTATTCAGACATTAATAGAATTTTTGTCCTTTCCACCCAGCTCATTCCTTGTATTTTTTTTCTAAAACCTAGAGGCCTTGATCTCATCCTGTGCAACATTATGTGTCAAAATCAAGAGTCTTGCAAATAAAATAAATCTAAGTGAAAAGGAGAATAAGAAGCCGCATTTCTCACAGCAACCTATAAAATTGTTCACAATCTTTGGGAAAGGAACCTAAGAACTGAATTAGTTAAAATTCAATATTTCAATTTTTCTAGCCATTTTAAAATTTCAACATTCACTTTTGCTCAGAAATGTTCTTCAGGAAACTTCTGGTATGGAAAATAAATGGGCAATAATTTATGTTTTTAACTATGACAGAATTTCACTTTGAAAGTTCATATGCAACTACATTTTCTTACTTACTTATCATATATCTTTTTACAGCTTTCATCTTATTTTAGAAGCCAGTACAAGAGATGCAACACAACCACTAGAAAAACATGATACACAGACTCCAGTCTCAGAGTTCATTGACACAACTCCAAGTAGTACCTGATCAATCCAGTTGGAAAATCAAAGTGTACTGTGAACAGCTGGTCTTCTAATTAGTGTGCTCAGGGCTAATCTCTTCTGCTTGAGTGTAAAATCTGCCTCACTGGTAGAAACAGTGATCTAGGAAGTAAAAGAGAATTAAAGTGTTTATGAGGAGATTTGTGATTAATGAATTAAAAATACAAAAAAAAAAAAAAAAAAAAAAAGATGTCATTAATGGTTATATTTGGTGTAGACTGTATTAAAAATCACGAAAAAAGCTACATATATAAGTATAAGTAATAACAGGACAGCTTCTAATGGAAGAGGATTTCTGTTGCTGTCTATCATATTCATTTTATTGCTTTTTATGTTGAATTTCCATGAGAAAATACTTTCTTTTTTCTTCTACTTTGATTTATTTTTAAGTTGAATAGTAGGTTTCCTACAAACTCCTTTCATCTTCTATTAAGATCAGTGAAATTTAGATTATAAGGTAATACTAGAAATTGAAAAACCAATCAAGTGTGTGTGCTAGTCTGGATGTATAACAGGTTCTGCATATTCATGAAAAAAAAATGTGTAGCTTCTAAAAGAGAGAAAAGCCCATGTCTAGAGATCTCTAGAAACTTTATCAAAGTCCCTGCTATGGTTTTGATGCATAATGAAAGGTGAGCCGTCAGGATTAAATTACCTTATCTCAAAATCATAATATGCAATATTATTTGCTTATGTATCACCTCTGTATTGCTTTCCTTTGCCTGCTTTTACTAAATAACCAGAGTCATCGTCTGAAGAGAACAAAACCCTGCTGCTGTATAATCATGCTATTTTTTTCATTTCAATTCCTTTACCCTTCTAGCTTACAGCTAGTACTGAGAGGAAGTACTGACCTGCCAAAAATGACAAGCATTTGCTTTGAGTACTTTTTAATGCCTCTTGGATCATGTCTGCCAAACAAAAATATTGTCTGTCCACCAAAAAATTGCCACCTCTTACCATCTTTTTTCAATACTTTGTACAACTCGCAGAAAGACTATGAATCACAGAAAAGAACAGTACACTATAATGATACTGGATATTTCTTCATTTCTTAATCATGGTTAAAAAAAAACTGGAAAGAAGAGAGATATGCATTTTGCTAAGTCGAAAGTTTTTCTATGTTTTGATATTTAGTTCTATTAAAAAACCCATCATAAAGAATTTATTTCAGTGGAAAAAATAGTGATAAATCTCCCATACATGTATTCACACAGAAAAACAAACAAATAAACAAACAAACAACAATTAAGTGTAAACTCAAAAGGCATTTTACTATTATCTTTTACAATGGCAGTTCCTTGGCATTTTATGTATTATATAGTTATCCAGAGTTTATAATGTTTGTACTACTTCCCACCAGTTATTCTATATTTTGTTACACCAGGGAGAGAAGCACTCAGAACTGGTGAGACATCTCTATCTCATCTATTCCAGTTGATATCCAGTGTGTGAGAGCATCATTTTCTCTTGGGAAAGAATTTCTGGGTCAATGCCTTTACTAGCAAAGAAATCTGAAAGCAACGACTGGAGCATACTGGGTTAAGAACAGAGGACTGCACATCATATTAGAGACATTTGTCTAGTAATTGGATAAGGATAAAAGGAGTAAGCAGTAAAAGCAGAAAAGTAGGACAACATCAACATATATATATATATATCCTCACTCACTTGTGATCTGTTTCTTGATTTCTTGTATCAGTGAATGAAAACTACATCAGTACTGTTAGTAAGCAACTTCTCAGAAAATTTTTAAAAATACTCTGAAGTCTTGAGATGACTACAAAAAAATGATATACAAATTTATATAGGTATACAGCTGATAACCATGCATATGCACCTACGCCTTTGTTGTTACAGCATTTCATTTTCCTTAAATTGTTTTATCCAGATTTGTGTGCATATTACCTGCACATTGTGCTACAGAATAACCTCTATCAACAGAGGAAACACCATGGTCACAGACAAAATGACATAAATATTCTTTCCTAGAAAAGCTAAATGTAGCCTGAATCCAAGTCAAGGCAACACGGACTACTCCTCAAGATTTGGCAAAAGCTGTTAAAAGGAGTTTTAATTCAATTCTCCCAAGTCTTAGCTGCCAGACTGTTCAGTAAGACAACCAACTTTGGACAAAGCTATATTTATTTTCCAATCTTTTATTTATTCTTGTTCACTACATTATAAGCTAATATATTGTCTTGGAATTCTAAGGTCAATTTTAAATACTGGTCTTTTGGCAAGGTAATGTTGTATAATAGGAGCAAAGGAGCTATTCCTATTAGGTCTCTGCCTGACAAGGTGTCAGGACTCAAACAGCTAACAGTCATAAAAATAGTATTTTAGGTATTATAGTTTATTATCATGAAATGTTCAACAGAGGAATGACAAAGCACTTTCCTTAATAATGAACTAGAGCAGTAATCCACAGAACATTAACCAATGCTTAACAGATCTAAATAACTTACTTCAAAAAACTCAGCATTGAAGTAAAACTTTTGTCAAAGATATTATTGTCTCAATTTGAACATGTTAAGAAGATACAATAAGAAAGTGTAAAACAGTAACATCAACTTATTAGACTTTGTTATCATAGTATCTCATCAACCATAGATATCAGGTAACATGCTATGAAACAGGGAGAGTTAAAATATGAAAATCACACAGTCAAAAAAATCTTAACAAAACTAATCCTGCACTCATGGGAGGAAGCCTGAATACATTTCATACCTTGGTAAAGGTGACTTAAATGCTACCAAACTTACTATAATTTCTGTAGTTTAACTTTTTTTTTGTGATTCACTGGTTCTTACAAATCTTCCACCAGTTGTAGAAGACTTCAGTTTTATGGACTCACTGACTGATCTGCTGTAATTTTCCTCAGTGGAAGAATTTATGCACAGCTTCCATGGCATGACTATTGATAAAATGCTATAATTCTAAACAGATAATATTTTGATGCCACTGTCACCTACTTCTGAAAATGCCAAGTATTTATCTAGGGACTAATAATAGAACAACTTATAATCAAAGGATTGTAATTAATTGGCCATTGAAACAACTCTGAAAAACTAGCCTGTTACCATCTGTACTGTACAGATGACAAACTAAAGGAAAGAAGGCAGTCATTCACATAGTAAGTCCATGCTAATGCAGAAAAGAAATGCAGAAATTACATTAACAATATATTCATCCCACTGTTAGCTCTTTAAAAGTAAACCAAATTGAGTACTCGTAAATTATTCACTGGGATGTGAGCTTGTAAACTACCATAAGGAGTCTCACTGGACTGGGGAGCAGTAAGAGTGACAGACTAGAAAGACATAAGAGGATAGAGCACACTATAACATAGCAATATTAATTAATAATTCAAATACGCTTTATGTTTAATAGAGTATGACGTGATTAGGGGTTAATAAAATGACTGACCTTCAACTTTGCAGTGCAGTAAGCATGAGATATATTACTGTTTAAAGAATGAATACCCCAACATTGCTTTGGAAAATGAACATGTGATTTGGTAAGAACAGTTCAGTTTATTACACATTATTCTCCACCTAGAAAAAAATTATTATTAGCTGTTAAATTTGGTATATGTAATGCACAGTAAAATAAGTTAATATTTGCATTGAGTTCAGGAGATTACCTTGGAGAAAAAGGGTTTTTCAAAAGCAAGTATCCCAGAAGCAGATGTAGCATTTCAGTATGAAAATCTACTGGCAAAAATGTTGGGTGAACCGTGACGCTCACATTGTACCTAAAGTGTATGGAGATGCATCTGCACATAAAACTGATTTAAATCAGAAAGTTTGAGACCTTAAGAGGAAGTAGTCACAAATCATAAATTTGCAAAAGCATATATCCACAGTTATGTGGGTTTTGGCAGTGATGCTGCAAAGCATGTGCTAAAGTCCTTTCAATTCACAGTTCTTTTGCATGTAAAATGGCTGGTTACGCAAATCTCAAATCTGGGTTCCACAGAAGCCTTTTTTCTGCTATTGTGGTGTGGAATAAATTTAAATTTAGTACCAACAACCATGAAGCTAGAAGTTTGTTAGGTAGCGTGCTGTTCTGGTTAATAGTTACCCACCAAAGTTTTCCATTATAAAGAACATCTATATAAATTCAGGAGTCGGTGAAGCTGGAGTATTAGGAATATTGAGAACATCATCAGAATGAGGAGGTCATGGTTGCCAGGGGAACATGGATACTTACAGCGTACCTAATGTAAAGGGTTAGTCACTTGTCAACAGATCTCTGCAGATGGTAATGATTCAGATTTTGTAAAAACCCATCTGGGGCAATCAGTGGGTGGTTAATGAAAACATAATCATAACAAACATTATTGTTTAATCCTGCTGTTTAAGTAACATCGTGTGATTGAAATCACAGAATTATTTACACTTATGACTGCTCATCAAATGTACAGTCTACATTTGGTAATAAATTACCATAGTATTTTTGATAAACCACTTTATATGTTCATTTAAAATAATAATTCATGAACATCCCTTTGGATTTAATAAACTGAATATCAGAAGAACAATTTATCCTGCTTTACAGACCAATATTCTTAGCTTACCATACAGGAATACTGAGTTGTAAAGCACTGCATATACCCTATAAATACTGCAGACATTCTATCTTTTACTCTGTATAAAACCATAGAATCATAAAATTGCTCAGGTTGGAAAAGACCTTAAAGATCGAGTCCAACCACAACCTAACCATACTATCCTAACTAACACTCTTTGCTGAGTCATGTCCCTGAGCACCACATCCAAACAGGGATGGTGACTATGCATAGTGCTTCAGTAGGCTCTCCAACGTATCAATGCATAAGAATCTTTTTATAAAAACACATTGATCTATTTCTCTTACCCCATAAGCACACATTCTTGAATCTATTACTCTAAATTATATACTAGTTTAATGAGAAATGTGCAGATTTTGTATTTTTCTAGAGCTAAATTTATGTTGAGGCTGTGAAGCTCAATAAGACATAAACCATTAATCCACATTAAATAAACATGTATGAAATTAAAGATTTATTACCAACCAATTAGAATTACTTACAGTTAAGAAATCATCACATTCTTTTTATCTATAGATTGTGTATAGATGTGCATCCTTGAAGTCTGTTTAGCCAGAATTTAAATGGTGAATTAAAAAAGCAAGTAAGAGGAATTTCTAGTTTCTAACACTGTTGAGACCTAAATAAATACATAATAGCATACTGTTGACTTCTAGTCTTTTATCACAGATTTTCAGTATTTGTATTTTACAGAGACAAGATCAAGATTTAACACTTCTACCTGACTTCAAGAATTACAAGTAAAACTGTGACTTTGCTGAAAGAAGAAGTGCTACTGATTTTAAAGAGAGAAAACAAATCTGTTTGTATTTTCTGAGTGATGAAATGAATCTTACAAGCTTCCTAAGATTGTTGTCATCCCAGAAGAAAAAAAGGATAGGTATATTTATGAAGAAGTACAGGTGATAAAAGCATATTTTCAAGTGACCAGGTATATGATCATGCAGCAATCTACCAACAGTGAAAATAGTCATACATCAAATAAAATAAACATTATTTATGCAGCGGAAAGAGAAGGGTTTGTAGAATCAGACTCATTTGCAGTTTGATTAGAATTCATTCTCAGGTGTATATGATGAATATAGTACAATATTTTTTTTTTTTCTCTGTTCTTAAAAACAAAAGGACACTAACAGGATCTGCTTCAATGGCCTAAAGGCACATATTTTCATTCAGCAAAAATGTTAAAAGTAACTTATTATCAAAGCTACAATGTGTAGGAGATGTACCATCTCATGGCTAGATAATTTTCAACAGTTAATCATACTGTCTTATTTACACAGGAAGGTTTTCAAATGATAAAAAATATCTATCTATATATTTATATATATACACTCAATATAGTCCACAAATTTAAAGCAGGAAAAACACTCTATAATACACATAAGGGACAAGAGATAACAAATTTGTTTAATTCATTGAGGAACTGCCAGACTCAAAAGTAGGAGGTCAGATCTAAAGTTGTCCAATTCCTGTCACAAAACTAAGGTCCATCACTGGCAGCTGGTGTTGCTCATGAAAGAGAGAAGGGCAGCAGTGAGACTGACAAAGGGAAGTCTTAAGTGGGACTTCAGAGAGCTTTCCGCAGAGATTCATTAAATCCCTTTGCTCACCCTTAGCCTTCCAGGGAATTTCTTCTAGTACAGCTTTTATTTCATTGAAGTTATGAAGTAGGTAAAAATGATTTCGCCAACTTTTTCCCCACGGGGAACATTTTCATTGAAATGTTTTACCACCAGTGACAGTTCATGATCAAAAGAATATTTTTTTTTTTGTATTCAAAAAGTGAAATATTTGCTCCAGCCTACCTGAATGACAGTGAATTTGTCACCATTTCTACATTCTCCTAAAATCACAAAAACTACCATCAAGTGACTCCTAGGTTTATAGGTACATTTGTTCAGTCCCTCAATACACTTGACTCAGATCATCTCAGCTGACTCTTGCCTTATGTTTCTAGTTGAAAGAGAAAAGGCTAGCAGAGAAATGCATTTTTTTAGAGGTTAACAATTCTTAAGAGATGAGGCAAAATGTCTAGACCAGTAACTGTGCTATCCTCATTACATATCCAGACTTGTACTGAAATATCAGAGATACTTTACATATCAAAAGAATGACTTCATCAGATTTTCATATTTATGTTTCAGAATTACCAACCCATAGAAATTCATTATTAGTGGAGATTATTTAGCCCTGTCCTTTCACCAACTGGGTAAATTATGAGCATATGTTCAGTAAGTACCAGGCATCATTTCAAGCTGTTTGCTTACCTGATTTATTTGATGAATTAACTATTGGCAATGACTATGCCCCTAATTTTCCTAATTCTTGATACAATCTCAAGAATTTCTAATTGTATTTCTGGCCTTTAAGCACACTTTTGGGAGAAAGGTTGATTTCATGGGCCAATTTTTTTTCCCTGGGACGGGGAAAATTATACTGTGTCCAACAAGACCATTTGTCAGGCTTATGTATTATATTTGTGAGGCAATATATGCTTCCCAAACTGAAAATGACTGAAAGGTATAAATACAAGCTTTTTTTTTTTTTTTTTTTTTTTTTTAATTTCATGAGAAAATTATCTTTCAGTTTTATATATACATGAGAATATGTGCAAAAAAGTTGAGTGTCTCTAGCACATCAGGAAGACAATACATATCTTAAAAAGTAGGACCTAGCAGCACTTACTAATATACTCCACATTTGTTTTCTTCCCTGCAGAATTAACGTGTACATAATTTGCTTGTATCTTACTGGACAAATTCTGCTGCTTGCTGTTTGAGGATGACAGGTGAGTTATTCCAGTCTGAACGCACACCAATATTGTTCCTAATTTGTATTTGTATCTAACAGCTTTACAATTACTTTCCTTACATATGATAAACTCTGTGAGGGCAGGGAGAGAACTACCTGGATTATTGATGTTAAAGAAAAGACTATTACTGGCCTACACATACATGTTCAAGAACAGAAAGAGAACAGAGAGACCTTCTGTTTCCTATATCCATCCTCTCTCTGCATAAATGCAGTCCCAGCACATTCCTGACCAGATGGTGAAATTCACTCCTCAGAAAGTGAGAGGTGGCAAGAGATCAAATGACAGCTTAGATATCCCTTATGGATCAGCCTACAAATAGAAAAAAAGAGCGTGCCAATTATCAACCTAAGGTTCCAAAGACCATATTCTGCTAATGTCTGAGCAGAGCCCACACACCAGCCTTGCTCAGAAATTCCCTTGAGATGAGCACATTGCACAGCAGAGTCTTAAAAGTGCAATCTCACTCTTAAGACTACTTATGACTTTTCTAAATGCTCAGTCAACAGCAGGAACATTAACTATTGCTTTAGTCAATCTCAATTTTCAAAGGTTAGGAAAGCACTGCCTGAGACACGGTTAAGACAACGATTTATAATATATCAATACCTGGTAGAGTCTCATTACTTTCCTTTTCACAGTTCCTCCTAGGGAGGTTTCCTCTAAGCTACTACATTAAGATCCTGAATCAATTTTATATCTAAGAAATCTCTAAAAGATGCTATCAATAAAACATTTTGGTCTGGCAAAAGTCAATCTGACCTTTGCAGGTATGTATACTTTTCCAAGAGTTTGACTTTATAGCTTTATCCAACTGTAGTTTTGTTTTGTTTTGTTTTTTGTTTTCTTTTTCTTTCTTTTTTTTTTTTTCCTGTAAGAAACGTTATTTTAAATGTTGCTAGCAAGCACTATTTGACTCCCATTTTCTAATTCCTAACTGAGCTTATACCACATTTGTATGATACTATACCAGATTTTAACAGGAAGCTGTATTTGCTCCTGCTTGCTTCAGACCTCTGTCCTGCAACATCTACCAGTTTCTAAACAAGATTTTGCAGCAAGATTATCTACAAATACAAACAAGTAAGAGACCAAAATATTTGTCTATGTAACAGGAAGACCATGTATACATAAAAGTAATCCAACAAACAAGAAGTTAAAATACATTCTTGAAGTCCTGGTACTGCTAAAGGTGATATAAGTTTGTACTATAATTTACTACATCTGTCTGTAATAATCTACTTCTGTTAGCTTTAATTTCTTGCTATCACATTAAAAATAAAAGAATCACACTTTCTAGAAGTCTTCAACACTTAATCTGTCTTCCAAAAGCTAACAAATGTAATAGTGTGTCATGACTGTTAATTAGACAGGTAGTCCAATGCTTAAGTCCACTGATATCAATATCACTGATATTGAAAAGAGTCCAATTCATTCAGCAGGTATTGGATTAAGTTCATTGTCTATCCAGTCCTTTTATTAGATTTTCTTCCATTCTATCCAAATCATTACTTTAAGAAATGGGCTGTTGTTTGGAGTAAAACATACAGACTTTGGAGATTTTTAATGTGCTCCTGGTAGTTGCTGCTATTTTACTGAATCAAGTGAATGACACTAAGTGATGCATTTAGATTGTAATGGCTGGCAGGATTATTGCTCACATGATGTATCAACCACGTACTGGCCAGAAGGAATAACATTCCAGTAATAAATTAAGAAGAAATATCTGGCAAATACCCATGCTTAAAGCACGCAGTATTATTTGTAGTGCTGCTACTATTGTACAAATGAAATATACAAACACAAAGTACAATACAGTGAGGTTGCATTTGTGGCATATAAACAGGAAGCACCTAATATTTATCAATATCTTTCTAGTGAACTTTTAAAGATACAATGTATACTGAGATGCTGCATCTTGTGGGATGAGAGAGATTTAGAAATCTTTGCATGAGCAAAAAATCTTCTATCTTATGGTTAATATACACCTTTTGGAACACATTTCCACTCTGCATAAATGTCTTGACAAGGTGTATTGTAATTCAACAGTTTGTCTATAATATAAAAAGTTTTAGTTGGAAATAAATATATTAGGTGATGCAAAATAAATATTGCATTTCATGGGGGATGGAAATTCTGAGACTTACCAGTGCCAGACATTGATGGAAAAGGTTTTGATGCTCTTGCTGCACCATTGTATCTATACTCCTCTGTACGGTCATGGCTAGGATATCACAGTTTAATCAAATGTAATATAACGTGTCTTAAATCCATAGTTTACCACCAATCCCACTGAGTCATTTGAAAGCTGTTTAACTATTGCTTCTTATCTGCTAAAATCCAGAACTGATGTTTGACATCTAACATAATGTATGGCATTGACTTGTTGTGATTTTTGATGTGCAATTCTAGAATATGGGAAACGTGTTCAGCAAAGTAATGGGATGACACCAGTCTCTAAACTTGATATTTTCAGGTAAACTATGCAGCACTATAAATGGATCGTGATAATTCATTAAAATGTACATTTCAAAATCTAAGAAAAAATGGGTTCAAGAGTGTGTTTCAGTAAAATATTCCTTGCTTCTTAAGCATGGAAGTAGCTAAAATTTGATAATTCAAAATACAAATATATTAAAAGAAATACTGCTTCTTTGCAAACAGCCATAAAGAGATTTCCAGTAAGAGAAAACTGACCTATTATGAAATAATTAGGAATTTTCTAATGTGCATCATTAAAATACATGGCAAAATTCCCACTAACTTCATATAAGGTCTGAATTTTGTCGTTCATTAACAAAGCTCTAGGAGAAGATTTTTACATTAAATATAAACTGTTGATTTTATTATTTCAATGTTTAAACATCTCAAATTCAAATAACATTCTACTCCAGGTAAAGCAATTAGCAGATGGGGTTAACGGTTGTAAGCATAGTATAGTACAGACTCTGCCTTTAAAGTATCATGGATCTAGATTATATCTTTAACTTAGAATGAATTTTTAATTTTCCCAAAATTTTTAGATATCTAAGTTTTTACAGGCTGAATTGTCAGAACATCAATAAATTGCTTCAAAATAATATTCTCCTAATAAAATACTGAAACGTATCTTCTTATTTGTACAGGTAAATTAATAACTACAAATCTATGTTCTGAAGAGACAGAATCTTGTGCTGAAGAAATGTTCTAAATATTGTTCTCTAATAATTACTTTAAGACTTTAAATTCCTTCAGCATTTTTCTAATCTTTCCTATGCTGCTTCCTTATGTGTACTACCACTGAGTCTAAGCTATTCCAGACTTATATCAGTGTAAGTGAATTTTAAATTTAACTCTGAATTTTAAAAGCAAATATATGTTTTATCACCAAGAGTCACACTGTAAGAAATTATACCATAAAAAGAAAGGCCAGGCTGCTCAGCTGTGCATAACTAGGTTAAATCGAGAAGTGTACTGCTGTCACCACCTATTGGTTATCCATTTAGGTATAACAACCAAATCATTTGAGTACAGAACTGAAGCTAATTAGAAAAGCTAGAAAGCACAATAGAAGAATTAATAAGAAACATTAAGTTAAAAATCTCAAATTCAAGCCATTAATTGAGAGCAATTTAAAAGTCCATTTAATTGTATGCAGAGGAATGAGAAACAAATGTGTATAGCTCTTTGTGCTTATCAGGAGAAAGATTACTTCACAGCATTGAAACATCTAACAGGGAAATGTATCCTTAGTCCGGTAACATAAATAAACTAATTTCTGACAATCCATTTCAAGGACTTAATTTAAATTACCAAGGTAATTAGCCTTGTTTACTGAGGTTTGCCCTATTAACTTTATCTGACATTCTAAAAAGGCAAAAGATTTCCAGCACTGGCAAATATATACAGGCAGTAAATATATTTACCACCCCACTATGAACCACTGTAGGATTCCAAAGCCATCATAGAAGAATTAAAGTATGTCAAGATGAATACACTGGCAGCAAAGACCAAAAGTCTGTGTTCCAATTCAAGTAAACAGCACTTTGTGTGTATCCACAGCAGCTAGCATGGTCAGGATACTGGGACAACCTGGGCAGATTTGTCTGTATGAAATGGATGGATCAGGAATGCTGTTTGTACTGTCTGCACCCTGCAAACTGGCAAACACTAATAAGCCAGTTACGTAGGAAAGCAAGCTACTCTTTATATAATGTGATAGCAAATACTGCATTTGGCAAGAAATTCAGTAGGGTGATTTCCAAGCTTAATAGGGCTTTCTGGGACTGTTTCTGACCCCATTCAATTCAATTCTTTGTAGCATGGCTTCATTCCAGGAGTTTCAACATGCCATTCATTCAGGGAAATGCCCTTTAAATCAATGGTAGGTTTGCCTGCATAAGAATTATGAGTTCTGGCTCTGTTACCAATTAATCTTTGGAAGTCAGCTTGTGTGCAATTTATGATAAAACTAAAGTTACTTGCATAGTACACACACAGTGAGTCGTGGTATTTTTTGAAAACTCAAAGACTGTGTTCTAAATGAGGATGCCTTAAAAAAAAAAAATTAAAAAAAAAATCCAGAATGTCATTGGTAGGAAACTGTACTATTTTCATCTATTTTCATCCTACCATTATTTATGAATTTACAAGAAAAAAAAAAAATGCATGAACACTTTTGAATTGTGTTTAAAACCTGCTTATATAAGGATACAAATTAAAAATCTTTTTGCTGATCAATATATATACAAATCTGATACTTTTTGGTAATTAAGGTTTGTTTTGATTTAGTGTTTTCTATCTGCAAAGGACATTATACCAGAGAACACCTGGGTGAACAGTAAAGTGGTAAGGAAAGTGAAATTTCAAAAAGTGGTCTTTGCCCTAATTAACTGAAACACAGCTCCTGTGCCTAACACACAAAATATAACAGATAACAAAGACAGGGAAACTCTATCACATGGCTCATTCACGAACACCCAAGGAATGGAAATCATTCTAAATAAAGAGGCAGACCAGGACAAACTTACTGAACTGAAACAACAGGGATCATATGATTTGTTGTAGAAACTGATTCTTTGTGTGAAGAGGCTGTCAGACTGTGGCCCAAATAGTTCAACACTTTCTTCACAAAGAGACTGAGTAGCTCCCATTCACATCGAGCAACTGCTCTTGGAAATACCACCACCCCAGGAACAGAACTCCAGTAAGAGACATGGGTTTGCAATCTCACCCAAACAAATGAATAAAGCTCTGCCTTCTTGCTGATAATTCCTGAGCAGAAAACAGGGCTAGATTTGTCATGGATAGTATTCAGCCTGAATCACTCATCCTGCTCTCCACTTGAAACAAACCTTCTCTTTATGTAATGGAAATGCTCCCTAATTACTTATGATTGACCAATTATTTATGTGTTAAATTAATACTATATATAGTCAATCTGCTTGCATTTTCTGTCAGACAAGGATTTTCATTTTATGTACTGTACTCTCCATCTCCCTTAAATGATGCCAAGTAAATTAACATCAAGGTTTCTGCCTGCTAGTTTGCACAAACAGACAAGTCTTCTTAGATATCTTTTAAACCAGTTCTGACATTTTAATGGGATATCATTATTATAATGAGAAATCCATTATAGAGATTAGATTGAGGTCAGATTAGGAAAACGTTCCCCCCCTTTGTTATTGCATGCAGTGAAGTTTGTTTATGTTTCAAAACAGACAATGATTTCTAAAAATGAAAATAAATACAAAATTTTCTTGCAAGTAAAAGTAAATCCAGTGTGGAAACATTTTTGTTTATATAGATTTATGACAAAACGTCTTATATGTATAATTGCAATGGCTTTGTGAAATCCTTAATGCAATTCTGCAGGTATACAACCCTTAGAGAAAAAAATGGAGCAGCTCTGAATTCCCCCTTTAATCTATCCTGTATTCTTTTTTGTACATCTGTCAAGCCACACAGCACTCCTTATGTAATACAAGCCTATAGAAAGCATTTTTTATTTCCAGCTGGCATACTTCTAAATACAAACACACAGACTTAATTTAGTTATTTTTTCTCTATATGTGGACTGTTTATTTACGTTACAAACTTGCACGGAAAATGTAACTGCACGAAACCATTAGTATTCTGTTGGGAAGATTTGTGTTTTGTGTTGGAGGCAGTTCACATTAAACTCAAGGTCTTAGTACTCCTTTGAGGCTTCTAAAGCCCCATGGCAACTCTTGAAAAGACTTTTATTTCTTCAGCATATGTAAATTGGATAGGGTGAAGTCAATGTGATTTAAAGCTAACATCTCTTCAAGAACTCAGATGAGACAAAGGTTTTATTAAATGAAATGGTAGAGGAAATTGAAGTTCCAACATTTCAGTGTAATGTGATCATGAAGATGGAAAATAATATTTAGTGAAATTAAAAGTGCGGTTTTGAAATTTACATCACTCTTAATCTACATCTGTTCTTTTCATTTAATTTATCTGACATACTCCACTTCTTCCAGGGGAATTACAGAACAAGAGCTATTGGATATAGGGATATTAGCAGGCTTGCATTGAGGTCAAGCACTGATTTATGCAACAACCTTTTTACTATATTAATTAGGCAGTGATAATAGCAAATTAAAAAAAAAAAAGAAAGTTTGTATCACACAGATCCTTGTCTATGCTAGTAATTAAATACAATATTTATATTTATGTGCATTCTATTGTTACCTTACATTGCTTGGAAGGGAAAACGTATATTTGTCACAAAGTTTCAGTCTGAAAAATAGACCTAGTGGCAAATTATTTGTTTGAAAATTGAATACATTTAAATATCTACGGAGTGGGAGGCAGCTGGATGAGGCCAGACTCTTTTCAGTGTGTGCAGTATTAGGGCAAGGAGCAATGGTCAAACACTGGAACATGGGAAGCTCCACACAAATATGCATTAGAACTCCTTACAGTGAGAGTGAAGGAGCACTGGAACAAGCTGCCCAGAGAGGTTGTGGAGTCTCCTTCACAGCAAGTGGGGCTACCTCCAAAAACTCTTTCAGCCCATGTAAACTGTGATTGCTCTCTGGATTTGCTAATACTACACTTGCATGCAAAGATGTTAGAAATTGGATGAGCTTTTAATTTAGGATTATTGATGAAGAGGTATCAGAAAACGTAGTGAACCTTAACAAATTTGACTTGGTAATTCCGGGCAGCTTTTGAGAGTGAAATAAGAAAAAGTATCTTAGCAAGTACTCACACAAATATAAGTTAATTCTGTCTCTTAAATTATTGCTTCTCATGAATAATTCCAGATTACCTGCAATAATTCATATTTCAAAATAGTGTTTGTTCCTCATACTTGAATGACAGAGGACAACACAACACTTGAAGGAGCAGGAGAAACTAAATCCATTAGCCAGCAACATAACAAGGACTGGATTTGGTTGGCCTATTCACAATCAATTCCGAAAATGAATGTAATGAGTCCAAACTATACTGCTTCCTATGAGATACTCATACGATGTATATTCTCACAGAATATATATCATTGTTTTGTAAAAGAAGCATGAGCTAAGTGATGATCCAGAGTCTTTACATAGATAAGGAGAAATGGAAAAAGTCTGGTGACATCTGTTCTTAAAAACATAATAAAGAGCCTTACAAATTTATGCTGTTTCATGAATAATACAACTTCTCTTTTTAGGTTATGATGACTTTTTGATTCTTTTTTACAGCTTGCAGATCAGTCTCTATTTAAAGTGGAAGCAGATTTATTTTAATAAAGCACTGCTTTAATTATGGGACACGAAGCCTGTCCTTTAGCATATAAATTGGATTTAAAATAATCTGAGCAATAGTCTGTTCCCTTAACCACTGTATGCAGCTGCCAAAGTTTTTAATTTTTACACTGAAACAATCTTCTAAGTTGCAACTTTTTATATTGAAACCCCCCTTTTCCATTCATCTGTGGTTGATTTTGTGTTTCCAATAAATCAGTTCAGTGTATGCTGGCTGCAAGCACGTTGCTTGACATCTAGACTATTCCCCTTAAAATTTAATGCATGATGTTTGACGACAAGTATCTACACAGTATGAAGAGTACAAACAGCACAGAGAAATCACGGCACATATATTTCAAGACAGTTGAAGAGATTATTTCCTTATCATGACAGCAAAATGGCTTTATGTGTTGTACATTCATTATCATTCAGGAAGTTCAGAATGTTATTTTTCCCCCCTCCAAAGCATACATATTTTACACTGATTTCTGCTTCCCATGTCACAGCATGCCTAATTTCAAGAGAGTGAAAAAAAAAACAATGTTATACTTGTGAGATGCTACGATTTTCTGTGGACAGCCATATGTTCAACACTATGCATATACTACTGAAGAAAACCTTATCGCTCAACTACAGAGGTGAGGGCTGCTTTGTGCAAATCAAATATTATTCTTCAAAGTGCACTGTCCATGTAGGACGACTCTTACCATTGTTTGTATTGATCAGTTAACCAGTTCATTCTCTGACTACAAATACTACTTGTTTCCCAGATGCACAATCTTCAAGTACTTCATATAACAAATTGTCCTATTATTTCAGCCATGTAGTAAAAAATTCTGTTCTACTATGGAAATAAAAGGGAACACAAGCACAGATACTTCAGGAATACTTCTGAAAGCCTTTCCTGATATGTTGAGATGTCCCACATAACCAAGACTTTTCAATTCTAATTCTGGATTAGAACTTTCCTCCAATCACCCATATCTGTGATGAGCAATCTGATACAATACATCTAACATTTAGGTGAGAATGAAGAGAAGAAGAAAGATTACAATGAAATTCTCACCATAAAGTCAATAGCCGAGAGCCTTGTGCAAGGACACGGTTGAAGTAATTGTGGTAGATTTATGCCTTCATACACATGAAATAATAGTTTTCCGAGGTTCAGAGAAATTATGGAACTTCATTAAAGCTGCCATCATAGACAAATTTTGCAACGAAGATTTCGCATTTGATGAATGATGCTTTGTGCTTAAGTGCACTGACTGATTTAGAGTTCAAATCTTTTGTGGTACATTCCATGCAGATAAAATATTTAGTGGCACTATATTTTGGGCTCTATATTTTTGACAATATGTTTCACGGCTCATTTGCCACCTAAGTAATGAGATTTTAGTCAACATTCAAAAACTGACTTCACATTTTTCATGGCAAAAGCCCAAATGGGTTATTATTATTATTATTTTTTTTAGCTGGTGTACTGCTAGTTCAATGAAGACCTAAAGTATATGTAGACCTTGAGGCAGCCAATGTGTAAAACCTGATAGAACACTAATCGCAGAGAGTAAATAACTTCTCACATAAACGAGTAAAGAAATGTAGAGCATAGACCTTTCATAAGTGTTTATTGTATAAAATTCCTGTCTCAACTCTAATATTGCTTTCCCTAAAACACCTGAGATTGCAATGGGTTTTTGATGATGCCTATAGTGGAACAACTAACAAAGTATTATATGAAACAGTGATCATTTTTCTCTCCATTTTTCATAGAATAAATCATAGCTCAAACTAGTGGTTTACTGTGCATAGAAACACAGTATGTACCCATAAGTTTTGTCTTTTTTTTTTTTTTTTTTTTTTTCAAAAATAGAAGATAAAAGAACATTTCTTACTCTTTTACATCACTAACTGATGGTTTTTTTCTGTTGTTTTTTTGTTTTTTTTGTTGTTGTTTTTTTTACCATTTAGAGAAATAGTCCAACCGTTGAATTCTGAATATAAAGATATAAAATAGCAAATGTAGGGAGAAAAAAAAGAGCATGCTTGGAAGCTCTGAAATGGTATTAGATACGTAAGTCATGATTTGCAGTGGCTTAAAAGGAATTTGCCCACTCAGAAATCAGGAGTTCCAACCGTAGTGTAAATTGCTAGTTTTAAATTAGTATTGAGTGAAATAGTAACTGGAGTTCAAATTTCAAAGAACAGGGTAAAAACCCCATCCTGAATACCATTGTGGAGTAGCAAGTGTTACCATTACTAAGCAATCTAATTCAAAGCTATGCTTTAACCATTTCTGTTCTGTATAACCAGAAAAGAACTAGAGATGCAAGAAAGATAGAGATGTTTTTAAAATACAGAAAAAAATACAGTAAAGTAACAGTTCATTGTATGATTTGCCCCTTGAGTATTATGGACTATAATATGATATTATAAAAAAGAAAGTGCTGGCTTTCAAAAGGAAGGCACAACAACTGCAGAATGTTGCCTCTGACACCTTAACAAATAGTTACCAGTTGCTGTAGTTATAAAGAAAAGATAAATTATGGGAGTGCGTATACATTAGCAGTCATCATCCGTAAAGAAAGATGTATTTAAATTGATGGAATGTTCTAATGGGATCTCTGATCATTATACTCCCCTAAATCACTAGATATTTGATAATATTAGACTGCATTACTGTATACAGTGTACAGTACTATAAAATATTATTATTACTAATAGAGCCTTGGAAATCACGGAAAGCACAATATCTAAGCACAATTTTTAATTGGGAAACACAAATGAAACCATATGAAAATGTTCTAAAACTGTGTCAGAACTGGCAAGGAATTAAATTGTGCTCCTCGTTTCCAAGGGCTTTTGAGAGGTGACACCTCTCCAAATTTGCCATTTGTAATGCAATTTCACACAATTCTGTATCAGGGTATGATAAACCATTCTATTAGAAGACATCTGAGAGATTAAAATCCTGACTCGGTCTGATGTCACATCAAGATAGCCTTGATTTTGCAAACCTGAGTTTTAAACCTGAGTATTTCCCTTTTACATAGGTGGTCAGGAAAAAGATGGTACCACTTTCTTGTGATAATTCAGAGAGGAATTGGTGCTTGTGTGAAGTCCAAAACAAAACAAGGGGGAAAGCTAAAAACTAGCAACTGAATTAGCACTAATTTATAGAGGCTTGAGCTATGTATGAATATTACAGAACTGTATTCATGGTATGATTTACTCTACATTTGCTCTCCTTCCAGTCATATTCACCCTAACCTCACTTTCTTCATGACACCAATGCACGTGAGATGTATATAGGAAGTGGAATCTAAGAGTGACTGATGATAATATGGAATAAGATTATGGAGATGTCTAGCCTCTCCCAAACGTTTTTGGCATAATTCATGTCCATCTGTTCCCTTTCATGCTGCAGTCCAGATGGGACCTACTCTGCAGACTTCTTCTCAAACTCATATTCATTATAACCTAATTTTTAAAATGACAGTCTTGCTGTCAGCAATGCCACTCGACCAATTTTTTCCCTCTCCACAAAAGCAAAAATAACTTTTACGATAATTGTCTTTGCCGATAAAGATCATAATATTAAAGAGATGCTAACAAGTGAACCATCTCCTCCTCCCTGGAAGTAATCTTGTTTTCATTCCAAGCCTTAGACTGGTTCTGGGCATGGGTCCCCAACATGTGGTGTGACTGATGTTTATCTGATATTTCTCAGCAAAGGCAGAGGAGTGAATGTTTTTTCTACTGCATCAGAAACTGCTGCTGCTTGTTTCACTAGTTGCCAGATTGCTAGTTCTTTTTCTTCCCATCATTCTGCTCTGAGGCAGGGTCTGTCGTAAACACATTCCCATTTCACAATGACTTACTTTAATAAGTCTGTTATAAGATTTGCTTTTCCAACATTGTTAAAGACTACACAAAAAAATCACTGGATGGAGAAGTAGTTACGTTTTCTGCCGCCACTATGACAGTAATTTTGAGTGTAGGCCTATTCTTTAAATTAATTCCATTTTATTTAATGAAACATTCCTGCACGGACTTGGTGCTTCATTTCCCTCCACACTAATCCCTAAACAGAGAACACAGTGATGCTCTCCTGATATTTTAATTAGCAATTGTATTCTCTTTATTTTTCAGATGGTTTCTGCTTTTCTTGAGATAGAAAGAAGTTGTGTCATCAGTCAATCTTGTACTCCAGTAGTTTGACTCAAGGAAATAATTCAGTATTACAAATTTTGCAAGCAGAATAATAGTATACACAGATCTGACAAATGCCACTATTTAATGTAATTTAAGTATGTATGATGTATGTATTTATTTATTTATTTTGTAATTTAGCATTTTCTTCTTATAGTTTTAGAACTTTGGTGACTCAGCAATTTCCCACGTAAATGGATTTGAAAGTTGTGCACCAGATCAATTCTATTTCTATCCTTCTCCTGCAGCACATACACCCTGACAAGCACCTACCACTTCTCATTGATCGTTCCGGTCTAGGGCAACATTAAATAAGTGAATGTAAATAATGATTGCAGAGATATAAGACAGGCAAGGGTTGACCCTTCTCCTGTTACCCTGAGGGTGGAGCAGGTAATGTAATGTATTGTTGTAAATGAATAGAATTTTATTTCTATGTTCATCTCTGTGTCTGATGAGACGAGGGAAATGTAGAATGTTGGAAATCTATGTAAACAGATAAAAATAATAAATGCAAACAAAAAAAGACAAACAGAAGTGCTGCTCATTAGCAAAGCTTCTGTAACTTCTTTACATACCATGTCTCACATACTTCAATCTGACCTACAGCAATGAGGCTTTTTTCACACTGCTGCCTCTTAACCAACAGTTTTGCTGATTAATTCCTTTCTGTTGTCCTGATACATTTTTCTTTGCTAGATACTTTAAAGAGGGAATAAAAGGCAAAATATTTCAGTGCACACTGAAACAGTCAGAATCCTGCTCTTCCTCTCTCAGTAATGGTGTTTCTTTCTGCATTTCTTTTTCATATGAATTTGACCTGAGGTTCAGATCATGTCTTTATACCTTCTGGTAACCTTGAAGAATATCTGGGAGTATGCAGAATCTTAAATATTTTTCATTCCCTCAAGTAAACTGAAAAACATTACAGGCTGTTCCATATACATGAGATACTGCTGTCTAGTGCTGATGAATCAGACATACTACATACCCATTCTTGCCAAAAGGCAAGAGTAGTTATAATTTCCTTTTTATTTCCTTTTTGCTCTGCTTAAGTAAATTTTTTATTACAAGTTCAACTGAATTTTAAAACACTAAAATATCTTAGTTGCTTTAACTTTAGATTTTAGCTTAATTGTTAGGGGTTTGTTTTGTTTTGTTTTGTTTTTTTCTCCCTAGATGTATAAGGCATTTAAAATGTAAGAATCTTGACAATGTGTTTAAAAATAAAAGGGTGACATAGCACGTGGTTTGTTGCTGGAGTGGAAAGATCCTAATTTAACACATATGATGACAATACACCACATGTAATTAGAGCATAGCTTATACATATACATATTTTGTTTTACATAGCATATAAAGCTTCTCAACTAAACAAGAAAGTATTCAGAAGTGGTGCAGAATTCTCCTGCCTAACTGTGCAATCATTTCACTCATCTATTCTCTTTCACTTCAGGGTTAGAAATTGTTGTTTCTCTTTGAAGAAGTTTCATTAGTATTTAATTGGAAAACTTCATAAAATGTTATAAACACATGAAACTGAACACTGAGTAGTGCCCAAGAGAGTAAACAGCAAAATTTGTGTTATGTAGTTTAGTTGTGCATTTGCATTTCATTCTAATATCACTGACCTGCTAACAAAAAAAAACTCTTTTCATTCTTACTGTCTGTATAAGGGAAATTCATTTTTGTATAAGGAAATTACACCCATGAAAAATCCCCATCTGACTTGCCATTTACTTGGCCATTTTGTGATGGATTTTCAAAAAGGTACGGAATTATTTTCAAGACATTATAGAAATGCATAATTACATCATAGAATCACAGAATGTCATGAGTTGGAAGGGACCCACAAGGGTCATCCAGTTCAACTCCTGACTTAAAATCTCACTCAAAATCTAAGAACAATGTCCAAATTCTCCTTGAACTCACAGAATCACATTATTATAGAAGCTGGAAGGGATCTCCAGAGACCATCGTGACCTGTCCTCCTGCAAAGCAGGCTCCCTGTAGCAGATTGCACAGGTAGGTGTCCAGACAGGTCTTGAATATCTCCACAATCTCCCTCTGCATCCTGCAATCTTCCATCACCCTTACTGTGAAGAAGTTCCTTTGCATATTGGTGCGGAACTTCCTATGCTCTAGTTTATGACAGTAATTTATATGAAAATTTTGTAACTGAGTGGCTAATTGGTATGTAAAACTTTCTGAGGATACTAAAGTCTCAAAGTCTGTAAGGCACAAAGGCAATAAAAGGCTACACAACTAATGTTGTCTTTAAGTATCAACAGTGTACTCTATAACCTTAGACTTTCGAAATATGGGTGACAGGCTTGCTGCAGGGCTCATAGCAATGCCAGATCTTTTTCAGATAAGAACTTCCTGCAAGATCATTTCCTTAGTTTACTCCATACCACTTTCACATCATAAACTGGTGCATTTTTTACTGAATGGTAACTGCAAGGATTGCAGCATCATGTGAAAACAGCAGAAAGTCTGCACCTACAGAATTCAACCATCACTCTTACCTCCCTACCACAAACTGGCAAACATTTTTTTATACGGACTTAGACTAAGCACTCAAGACTTTCCTTAGTAAAGTATTCCTGAAAACTTTTACAGATCATACGTAAAACAACAGAAGGTGCAATGTCAGTCTTGATTCCTTGCAAGCATTTTCAGTAACAATCTGTGACAAGCCCCTTGATTTACCTGTGCATGGACACTTTCTGTCACTGAGTCAGTACCATCACTTAACCCAAAACAAAAATTCATTTATCATTAATATCAATGTTTCCTACACTAAAGAAACTTCTATTTCTTGAGGTAATTAAAATACTAATTCAGGTTTCTCAAAATCTAAGTTTTCTGTGAGTAATTCAATACAAAGCTCTTGCACAAGATTTTTTAACCCATAAGGAACCAGCACACGCAGATCTGTACCCAAATATAACAGTTCATGAGCTTGTACTACATTCTCTATTTATTTTAGAAACTAAATTTACACTCACTCATGTCAATCTCTGCAAAACAAAAAGTGTTTGGAGTAGTTCAAACCTTCTAAGTGCCAAGTTAAGCAAGGCCAGGTCTAAAGATCTCAGCTTGCTACTTCAAAGGGCTAGAAGCAAGCCCTGCTGTTGCAGAGAGATCTCTCCCCTCCAATGTTAAACACTACCCAAAATCTTCAATTATGGGACTCTTCAAAACTCTGAATCTGTGAAGACAGAAAGGCTAAGGCTGCCCTTCTCTAGGGATGACAACAGTAGCTCACCAACCAAGGCAGTTGAACTTTACATATGATTGAGACCATACAGTCAAAATTCTCAAGCTGAGATACATTTCAGTATATACAACTCTTCCTTTTGATTTAATACCACTTATTTTATAATGCCAGATGTATTATAACTCTAATATTCAGAGGTGTTCTGGTATTGAAGGTCAAACCATATGAATATGAGATTATAAAAAACTGAAAGATTTTGACACAGAAGTATCATTGAGAAGAACAAATAATTCAAAAGATTCACCTTGAGATGAGCAAATGTAAGGGCTATTCTAATGCAATATTTAATGTATTTAATCCATTATATGAATATGTTACACTTAAGATATTCTGGCTATGAGAAAGATAAGCCTCCATTTCTGGGTCCTCATAATGGTGACATTCATTATAAGATGCTCCTATCATCTACCCTCTATCTATCTTCAGTTACATACCCACAATGAAACTGAAAAATGCATTTCATATCAGTTTCTTACCAGTTCTAATGCCTCTCATTAACCTTATTTATGTTAGCTATTTACTGAAGATTCAGTTTCTGAAAAAGTGTATGATGAACTAATTAAAGCCCATGGAATGCAGTACTCTAAGGTCCTATCATTCTAGTAATTAGGCATTTTTTTTTCCACACACAAGTTACATGACATTAACGTAAACTATTTATGCATTAGATTAAGGCATTGATAAACCCCATATTCAGACTTCTGATTTAGTGCATTTTTTTAAAACTGAGCTGTTAAATTTTGAAATAATTGTGCTGAAAACCTTATTGCTTATCCAACCAGTTCACTTTATTACCCAGATTAGTGATTTCATAAAATACTGTATTAAAAAATCAAAATATAAATATTTGTAAATGGAGCGCACAACTGAATGAGAACTTAGAGCCACGAGTCAAAATGGTGACATTGTGTAACAACAAGCTTAGCTGTTAATCTTTAAAACTGAACAAACACTTTCTCAGTTGAGACTGCTTTCTCTTGATTTAACAGTCACTCAGATGTGACTCCAGAATGCCTATCTGTGCCCATGTACTCTGAGCTTTTTCAAACACAGAACTTACACTGGTATGTCCAGCGAGCTACTGTTCCATATCTTTGTAAGTCTCTAATGAGTACTTGTTCCAGTTTTGAAAGTCCAAGCTGTATCTTTCCTTCTAAAAGAACTCTGTATTTGGGACAAGTACAGAATATGTAATAGATATGCTGAACAGATCCACTTTTGATTAGAAGGAAGATTTTTATCTTTTAACTTAACATTTGTAATTCTCTGTAGTATATCAGACTGTGAAGTTTCATTTTTGGATATACAAATTCCTCTCCCAGACCACTGAAGAGCTACAAGAATGAATTCAGACCCCACAGTTCCCTTTATCAACTAATTCTGCAACACTTATCTAAACACCAAATTGCATGGTAAAATTTTTTCATCATCTTTTTCCTTGAGGATGTATTCTACTCTCACAGTGAAGAAAGCCTTTAGATTTGCTGAATAAGAGGTAGGATTTTGAAAAGTAATAACAACAAATATACTTCACTGTGAACTGAAATCAGATATCTAAATTCCTCACAAAAATCATGCATTCCTTTCAGTTAGAACATCAGAACTAAGGCATTAAAAAATATAATCACTATGTTTTTTGAAGACTAGCTCAAATCTCTCTTGGATTTTTAATTTCCCCAACTCTAATACAGAAGTTAGCAAAATACGTCCAGATCCTTAAATGCAAAGTTTTATCAAAGCATTATTGTTACATAAGGTTACAATTTCTCTCTGCCCTTTATTGTGGTTTCTATTTTCAATAGTTGCTCCTCCTATTTTGTCTTTCATTTTTCTCTTTTTCTTGCCCTTGCCATCATCAAAAACTGCCTGAAACAGTTTGGTATTGCAAAAAGAATGGAACTTGCATGATAGCAGGAAAAGGCTTTCTGCATTTAAAAAGCAGCAACAAATAGATTTTCAGAAAGCAGAACAACACTGTGTTGCCCAGTGACTTTTTGTTAATTGCCCTAAATTTTGCTTCTCTATCATATAACTTACATTAATGTACAAGTCACTTCTGATTTTGGACTTTCATTTTTGTATATAAGCTTCATTTTAAAGTTCAAATAAATCAGATTGTGAACCTGTCCTTCCACCATTTCAAATCTATTTTTATGCTGTATTTCACACAATAACTGGTATACTTAAGAATTTATTCCTGTTATTAGTATGATTCTATGCTGTAATTCATTCCAGTTAGACTTCCCCATTTAAATTTTCAAATATGTGCACCAGTATGCCCATCAGACCAAAGATCTTTGACCACAGTCATCACATGCTTTGAAAATTCTGCAGCTTCATGTTGAAGGAATGGGAAGAAACCAGATCTGCTACAAGTATGTCTCTATCTTATCGTACTGCTTAGAAATAGGACAGCTCTTCAATCATATCTTCCTAAGGTTCAGCATACACTCTAATCTGAAATATTTTTATAGTAGTACCATACATATTTTATTTCTTTGCCATTTGTTTAGCTTAATTTGAAATCAGAAAGGCCAGGTGTCTAATGTCATTTTTTTTTTTTTCTCATCATATTTTGTACATTTTTGCAATAGGAATTTGCATTGAAGACGTCTGTCTGTTCAGCTGTTTCCATTCAGAAGACATTTTTGCCCTGAAAAGGTGTGACCTATTATAAAAGTCTGTTCCCACTGTCTTCAGATAGCTTACAAATCCTAATTACTATCCTTGAATGTTTACACTGATGTGCAGCTATGGACAATCCACTGCAGAAACAGTTTATAAAACCTCATCACTGACAGTTGAATCGCATAGACAGAGGCAGGTTTTACATTACCTTTCAAAATCCTTATATCACAATTCTTTTGGTCCACTTTTCCTAATGAAGGTCTTATTGTACACTCAATGAAATGGATGCAATATTTTATGAAAATTAAATGATAAAAACACAGTTATATATTTGACACTGACCTACCATCTCCCTCACCTTCATCATTACAACATGCTACAAGCAATGCCAGATGCTATTAAGTGACAAATCAAGTTGAAGTTTACTGAAATCAACGGAAATGTTGGATATGATCCTGAACGTGGTGGAATTTGTATAAGGATTTATTAAGAAGAAGTTCTATACTTACTTACATAAAGAGGTGGAAGTGCTCATAAAAGAAGGATTACCCAACTATATAGGGAAGGAAAAACTATCTACTGTCAGGCTTATATTTTCTTGATTTTTACTCCAAATCCTTAATTTTCTGAACAGAGTATTTGTCTGTGAAATTTAAAAAATAAGATAAAAGTTCTCCCACAGTAATAAACTGTAGATAAACAGTAGCTATTTGTCTTACACAAAACACAGACATGCAAGGGACAGGTATACTTCAGGCTTCTTTTTCATCTAGACAAAATCCTGTAACTAAGTTTCAAATTTCTTTCCCAGATATTTTTTTCTTTAATTATTCTCAATGTTGTATGTATTTTAAATAGAACACAAACACTTCATTCTCTGATAGAATGTATCTATTCTGTGATAGAATGATGTTAAGCAGTAAATTTTCTTCTGTTTCTCTTTCTCATATCTCATCTGTGCTAAGACATTTAATGGCTAATCTAATTAACATGCATACTGTACTGTTTTTAATGCCTAATAACAGATGCTAAAAAGGACATAGCTAAAGGTTCTCTTGACTTCATGCCTTTAACATGGGGTTTAACAATGTCTTCAGGATTCAGCTTGTGCAAGTTCATTTTAAGCTTTCATCCAAGTTTCATTTTGTTTAATTGTTTCATTTATTTCCCTTGCCATTTTTTCTATATTTTTCAAACAAGCTGTCTCATTAAGAAAGCTTTTGGCCACCAGCTTGCTGAAACCCCTGCTAAGAATGCAATGTTTCTTAAATAGTATGTAATTTTATACACTGTAACTGGAAGATTATCATAATTTCATCTTTTCTATATGGGCACAATCTACTCTAAGCAATGTAGTTCAATGTTTTCTATATTCTTAATGAGTTGGAAGAATCTTCCACGTTAGCATCCAGAAGTAATTACAAGATTCAGAATCACATGTATTGTGAGATGGGCTCACCTTCATCTCCTACAATGAAATAAGCCTTTCCAAGCCAAACATTTGGATGAGTGGCTCTTCACAGGGAGACCCAAAGGTATTTCACCCTAAACCTTCCTATCACTTTGTGGGACCTAATACATGCAAGATGCTATTCATTAGGTGTTGACTTGTACACATCAGTGCTATAATCCTTCTCCCTTTCCACATCCTGATGACAATTACATCTGTGGTCTTCATAACATTCACTTCACAACCCAGAGAGCAGGCGGTCACTGCAGCTCACATGTTATGGTCAGTGACACCCAAGAGTACACCAACACAACATGATGCACAGAACACTGAAATAAAAGTGAGTAGAATATATATCCTATCTTCAGTCTTCTCTTTGTTTCCTTTGAGAGGATTAGGGAAATTATGCTATGTCTTTTTCAAAGGACGTAGCATATAATATGTAGTTTCAGAAGTAACATGATTGATGACAAAAAAAGAAGATATTTTCTCAGTGATGCATTATGAGGGTTCTGGAGATACAAAAAGAAATCACACCTAATCAGTCTAAACTGCCAAAATGAAATTTTATAGTATTTACTGCATTTTGTTTTAGACATGATGAAACTTAATGTTTTGTGTTTTGTTTTGTTTGTTTGTTTGTTTTTAATGAGAATATGTTCCTGAGAATATCTGGTGACCATTAGCTGAAATTTAAAAAATATCAATATTTCCATGAATTTGCACAAAATCACTAGAATTACTGAAAAAGCCAAACAGTTGACTGAGACTTGCCTGGCAAGCACGATTCTAACACTTCGTTATTCTACTTGTCAAAAATTGACATGCATGCTCAGAAGTGTTTCAAAGAATCAGCATTTTGAGATGAAAAAAAAAAAAACAAAAAACCTGTTCTATTGGAAAATCTCCAACTGGTACTACTTATAACTGGCTTAAGAGCAGAACATGATTTCCCTGTACAGCTGTCAGAAGATAGCTTTTACTATAATGGTTCAATAACCAATTGTCCTTTCTCCAGGAGACCTGCAGACAAAGAGCTGATTGGAGTTCATGTTTTGTATGAGAAACAATACTGTGCACATTTGACAGATTTTTTTAAAATGCTAATTGAATGTTATGCTAAACTAGCATATTATACTGAAATTACAGATTCATAACAACAATCTTATTTACTGAATTCCCCTCTGAAATCACAATTTCATCTGAAGCCAAGCCTATACAACTTTGTTACGGTCACTTGGACATTTCAGATCATGTTCAAATAAGTGGTCCTCAGATTATTTATTTAGAAAGTTTACTTTCCTATAATAGACTTATGGGTTAGTACAAATTTGGGAAAGCTCTGGAGAAATAGAACTTTTGTGCACACCTGGAATAACAAGTAGTATTGCATTATTTCTATGAATAAGTACTCACAGTCAGAAGCCAGTTTAGTTTTACAAGCACAAAACAATTCTAATCAAATATCTGACCCAAGGTAACAAATCACAGCCAAGACACCACTTAACATCATATCAAGTAACTACCTGTCAGAATTGAACTCATGGGAGTTAACATTCAGTATTTATTAATGCCTTTTACTATCAAAGTCTTTATCATCTTTCTCAAAAGACTAATAAACCTCCTCACTTTTTCCATGGTACCTATTAACTGAGTAGTAACTACTAATATAATTTCCCAAACATCTACAACATGAAGATACAAACAAAATTTAAATATACAAAAAATTACAGTTGGGAAGTATTACTGCAACACAACATAGCTTTTATCATTTCTAGGCATATTAGAACTGCTACTGTAACACACAGCAGAGCTTCAGTTTTGCATCTTTTTGAAGAAAGGTTATCTCCAGTGTTTTTGTTGCTTAAATGAAATTTAAGAGACTCTAAAACTCCAGAAATTGGAGAAGTGTCAGTATTATGCATACTTGGAAGCACAGTGCAGAAAAATTTGACTAACTCTGGTTACAGCATTAATCCACATCACAAGGCAAAGCTGATGCTAATAAGTGCAAGCTGTTGCCAGCTGGGTATAGCACTGCTCTGTAGTCATTTCTGTACCGTGCTCTGAAGCACTCTGCATCCCAGAAGAGTTTATCAGTTCAAGTGGTATCACTTGTCCAGATCAAGTTATCTGCATGCAATCTATAGGCATCATACCCCTTTACAACCCAGACTCTTACTAACTATATTGTGGAAAAATTCAGACTCCTCCTGCACTGTTAATATAGATGAATCCGATCCAGCATCAGCCCCTGGAATTTATCTGAAAAAAAGAACAAATTACAGTCTGTACAGGAAAACAGTGCTATAGTATGAAGAGCAAGTAAATGGGGTGAAAAAACAAAGGTGAAAATAGAAAGGAAACATTAGCGCTGCTAGCATAAAGATAATATGGAGGTTGTTCTAACATCACAGGGCTTCAATCTGTCAGTATGAATCATTTACTCAGATCCATATGTTATACCAAACAAAAATTGAGTTGCACTATAGAATACTCATTCCATTTTGAGAGTCTGAATAGTGTTCAAGATGTTCAAACTTTGCTTTTCTGGTTTATGAGATCACCAAATCCCTTCACTGGCATTACAGACTCATAGCTCGCAGCTGTCTGCTATTTATTCTTTGTATAATCTGCCTATTTTCAGGATGTTATAAAGGGTGTAGGAAAGGTTGCCTATGGGATGAAACTCTGTTAAAAAAAAAATAACTTAGGCCTTGAGAGATTTATTTCACAAAATCATTTCAGAAAATAAGAAAACAACTGGTACTACTCTTTGTCATATTTAAACTATAGCAGAGCCAAATCATGACTAGATAATGCAAGTCTGCTAAACATTTGGACTCCTGGAAACTAAACAAAAGTAAATGTGCACATATGAAGGTAAAAAAAAAAAAAAAAATCCTTTAAGAAATTAATAGTACAAATTTCTGAATCAGAAATGCAACCTTAATGCAATCGCCTGCTTACAACTTCCAAGAAGCCCTGCCATAAATGATAATTCTGACAGAATCTTGGTCATTATTTCTTATGAGAATTTCCTTGGTCTGTATTAATAAATATCTAACTAAGTACTTTCTTTTTCAAAATGTCCTTTACAATTCACAAACTGCTCTAAGTTGTCTGCCATGTATCTTCTTTGCTTCA
Organism: Phasianus colchicus; assembly: GCF_987193195.1. Taxonomy (NCBI): domain Eukaryota; kingdom Metazoa; phylum Chordata; class Aves; order Galliformes; family Phasianidae; genus Phasianus; species Phasianus colchicus. Next base: position 12,798,692 of record NC_143448.1, read on the forward strand.
GCAGTTTCTTCACAGAATGTAATGGAGTTAATACATTCAGAATCAATAAGGAGCACAAATCATTATGAATCAGAACCACCTTAGAAGTACAATGAGCACTACATTAGAACAAAGCACACGTTTGACAACTTCCCTTTCAGTAGGCCCATATTCTAGCACTGCACTGAAAAGGGGGGTACACTGGAAGAATAATCACAACTTTCTTATAAACGTAACTAAAAAAAGGCTTCTAGGAATAAGAGAAGGTAAGAACCATTCAGACTAATCTGTAAATCAACTTTTCTCCTTTGTACTTGAATCCAAACCAAGAAACTAGCTTAACTGTTAAGAGTATTGAGAAGAAAGTGAAGAGACCAAAACATTTAGTCTTCAAAGGCAAGAGCTAAAAGTTTGCAAATTATAAATCTAGATGGACAGATAGAATCTGATTCTGCATAAATAGACCTGGTTTACTTCTGCAACCTTGCCTTCTGTAATGGGAATTCTCTTTGTGTAAATAAGATTGCTTACATTACACTGGCTTTTCAAAGAAGCCTAAATAACACAGGGATAAAAACCTGCTGGGTAAGATTCACCTACAATGTTCCTTTCTACTGCAAGGACAGTCTGTAGTCTTTTAATGCAAATAATAATAAAATCCTTAAGCTTTCACTGAAATAAAGAGTAGCTCATTTAGGGTTCTTTGAAAAAGCCAAACCAGATTTCTTAAGAAGAAAATAAAAGAATAAATAACGTGTTTCTTTATCAGAGCTCTTTCATCCATCAAACACTTGGAATCCTGCACCATGCAAAAGGATTGAATAAAAGTCTTCACAGTTTAGGTTTAGAATAATGCAGGCCAATTTTCTATAGGCAACCAGAAATCCCATTAATATCAAAATTTTAATAGTAATGTTTGTATGTACATTTCATAACCTAAGTAAATGTGCTCAATACATGTGGTTATTATAGACCTCCATTAAACAAATGTAAACAACTACACACATTGAGTTGGAAATTGAGCCATAGTTACAGCAAAGGCACATTTATATGACATTTCTTTTCCAATTCATTTTAACAGATAGATTGATAGAGTGGCTGACCTGGCAGGAAAGACTTTAGTGAAGTATAAAGATTCTTTAAAGGATTCTAAGTTCCTTATTATTATTATTATTATTTTTAAATCAAAATAGCTCTGAAACCCATTAACTTCCTTTTTTCATACGCCATAATAATTACAGCTATGACTCATACAAATCAACCTTTCAGATATCTTGTCATAAAATAAAGGTCAAGTTGCAGAAAATCTTAACAGAATTTCTTAAAAGATATAAATGGATAACAGTGTGGCTTTCATTAGTTTTATCTTTTAAAACACTTAGAACTTATTATTCAAGATAATTTCTGATGACTGCTTTTGAAACTACAGTCTTAAACTAGCTATACCATGTGGCTAATGCTATACATGGAAAAACTTTATGGTGCATACTAAAATGTTTATGGCACTGGTTTAATTTTATCAGTAGTTATCAATCAACACTGTAAGAAAAGGTCTGTAGTTTTACACACTATCCTTTTATAACGCTGGCAACAAATTTCTATTCAGAATCGGTCCAATCTCATTTAAAATGAAGGAGAACACAGAATCAGTGTCAGACAATCCAACTTTAATAATCTCTTCATTATCAGTTAGCACTGAGAAAAAAAGTCTCTTAACTAAGAAATTATAGACAAACATACAAAACTGCACAGACTCCAGAAATCTTTATCACATAATTATGTAGAAATACTGTATATAATTAGCCTTAGTTTAGATGGCTGTTGCCATAGTTCAAATGAAAAAAGGCAAAGGGATGTTGATAAGTGCATCTGCTGTCTGAGCTTTCAAAGTTTGCCACGTTTTGCTTTATATTTATGTTCAAAAGGTAAAAAACACACGGAACAAAAACTCTTCCGTTGCCAGTTTAAATGAACAGAAATGAGTGGCATACTGCAAGTGGAGCTCTTGGGTGAACTAGTAAATAAGACCAAACTATCGCATATAAAAAATAATTAATGCATCAGGCTTGACACAAAGGTCATTTTAGAAACAATAAATGTGTCACAGCCACCTTTATTCCCATAAGATTACTGTGACAATAGAATTTTATCACCTTTCTTTTAGGAAGAATGATTTAAATTACAGTGCCTGCAAGCAAGATAATTCTTGCTTCTTTAATTTTCTCCTAGATTTTTTACATACATATACAAATATTTCAAAGTACCAAGCAAGATTTTGAGCAAAGAAAATATATAGAAATTATAGTTGAAGTAAACTGCATGTATTTTTGAAAGTTTTTCATTACACCTTCTTTGGCAAGCATAGTAGCAGAAGTATGGCAAATTTTCCCTTCATCAATGTGAAAAGACCCAATTATTTACTTTAGATTAAAGATCTTGACTGTATTTTAGCCTGGTTTCAACTCTGCAACTGAACAGTCACGTTTGGAGTGCTGGAAGAAATGGATTGTGGTTACCACCCACCGGATGAACAATCAAATTCATTTTATAGAATGTTTTTGAAGGGATAGCTTGCAGCGGCTCACAAATATTAGCATCTACAAAGTCCTGAGAAGGGCTCAAAATCATAAACTCCTTTTTGAGGTAAAGTCAGAAAAACAGTGTTCCAAGTGACCCTGACTGTAGAATTAAATTTGTGCTTCTTGTGAATAGTGACCGACTACATGACACAGTTTCATGTTGATACTCTCTGGAAGTACAGTGCAGTCAGAATTTGTATGGTACATCTGTTTTTACTATAAAAACTAAAAAATATTGATTCATGCTAGCGATATGTTAAAACAGGCATGTAAATGGGTTACATACATGTTCAGAGTCTGAATTCACTGAAAGCAGATTCTAGACTTCCCTACAGCAGAGGAGCATAATAACCACCAGGTACATCACCAAACACATAGCATAGCCTGAATTCCTGTTGCAATCTTCCTCATGAGCAGAGCTCATGTCATCACAGTTATGTTTCATTTGTTTTCACAGGTCCCTTGCTACTTAGGCTACTGACTTGATCTACTCTGTAAGATCCCATCACTACACTGAGTGCTGAAACTAACTCAGGGTATACAGAAGAATTTACTACTTGGTACTTCATGCAAAATCCACATTTTTAATAGATGCAATGAACACATTTATTCAAAGGGGATTTCATCAAAGCAATAGATCTACTTTGTTTTACAAATTGACTGTAAATGTCATCTTTACCTTTTATATTTCATTGTACAAATTTGTTCAGAGAATGACAGTTTAAAGACTATGTAAATTAAGCCTAAACATATTTTCTAGCAGATAATAATGAGTAATGAATTATACAACCTGTGTTGTAGTAGCAATATAAAAAGTGAAAGAAATGAAAACATTATTAATGTGGTGGTTATTATTGATGCCTCAGAAGACTAATACTGCAGGGCATGTTAATTCATTGTATGGCGAAAAGTAGTGCAAGCAACAATTAAGAGAATGGATCTAAGATTTAGAAAACTGCATCACTGCAACTCTTCCTTCGCATGCATCTGCACAATGTAATTCAAGAGTTCAGAAACATCACTGCTTCTGGTATAAATCATTTAGAGGCTAGCAGTCAGAAGAAATACATGGCAACAGAGAAGATTTCTTATCTCATGGGAGTCAGACTCTAAAGCTGGAATCCCCAGCACACATTTCTCTCCAAAATTTCTTTTTAAGTAATCACATAAGCAGTGCCATTGTTGTTGCCTCATTAACAATTTATTCTTTACTTCCCAGAATTATTTTTTTTATCACTTGTCGAGATACTGCACAGTCAGAAGGATTAAAGGTTCTTCAATCAGCAGTAAGTTTTAAAAAGGATGCTCTACTCAAGGAAATGAATGTATGCTTATTTTTAACATCATAGTCTCTCAAAAGTAGGTCTCATTCTTTAGGATAGCTTATACATCAGGTTGAAACTTTTCTTGCCTTCCGACCAGAAGGAGCACTTAACTCCATTTCTGAGGAGATAACTAAGTGTGTGGTGTTGGATTCATTACTGCAGATCTTGTGCCTGATCTACTTCCATACATGCTTCATATTAAAGGAGTTTATGACATCTTTAAACACTTAGCTTGGCTTTTTAGAAGTTATAATGTAAATTAAAACAATGATGTCTTTGACAGTGTCAGGCATCTCTAATGAAAACTTGCTCCGATGAGCTGGAGGCAGCTTTGACTGGAAGGTGCATTTCAATTCATTCTGTTGCACCACATTGACCCTCTGTCTTGAAAAATTACAGTATCCTTGGCTTTTTAACCAAGAGTTAGAATTGATGATGTAATCTTTTCTATTTTCCTATACGGATTTTCAGTAGTAAATGTTTAAAAAATTTTCTTCATTAATATGAATACAGAACACTTCTAACCATTCAGGACCATTCCATAAATGTTGATTTAAGGGCATATACATGCAGAAAAGCATCAAAGAGATAAGAAATCACTAATAGGGGTGGTAAATTCCCAGAAGAAAGGATTTTTCTTTGTCATTTGTTCTTTAGGAAGACAAGATCAGACAAGGTAATAGAATAAGATAGAAAGTAAATAAGGTTGAATTTCTGATTCTGAAGACATAGAAAGCATTACAAGTAAGCCATTTGCGATATATTTATAACTATGTTGAATACATAGTCATTAGAGACAGTTTCTATTAAAAGGGGAAAAATATTTCTTTGAAACTAAAAACAAAAAAAAGACATATATATATATATATATATGTCTTTTTTTGTTTTTAGTTATATATATATATATATATAGGTCAATATTATGTATCCAGAGAAATAAGCATAATTTTTAAATCAACAACAGATGATGTCAGTTCTGAAAAATTGTTTTCTGAATTAAGCCACATTATATAAATTGGTATGTGATTTTTACACATTCTGTTGGCACTCCAAACAAATATACATATTGCAAAATTTCATTTAAAATCAAATATATTGAATCTTGATTTACAAAGTAATAAAGCTTTGTAAAACTATAGTACTTCTGTCAAACAAAGTGCTTGAAACATATTTCAGTTTCGGTAAATCCAGAAGAGACAGAAGATCATCATAAAATGATAAAATGTTGACTAGAGAGATTTTCTTTTTGGTAATAGAACACTTTTAACTGACAGTAGGATATCAATGAGACCTGTGTGGCAAAATGTGACATATAATTTCAATATAGTGAAGCACTAACATTTCCTATTCTATTTCATGAGTTATATTTATAAATGGTAATAAACTATCAGATAGAAACCTAAAGCTATTCTGAAGGATTTGAACCCTTTTGCTTCTGCACTGAAATATGTCCTTTTTTGGGAAAGGCCCATTATGCCTCTGCAACATTCTGCATTTTTCCCCATGTGTACAAAAGTGCAACAAAAGAAAAGTAAGCTACTGAACTTCCTAATGCCAAGCAGAGAGTGCTGTAGCTGAATGCAAAAATGTGGGCACAGATTTGGAATGCAAGTTGATTATATAAACAGAATGTTCTTTAAATGTTCAGCATTTCATTTCTTCTTCTGTCCTTTCACTTGTGTGAAATATTGGTGGTACTTTATGTTCCATGAAAATATAAATACAGAGCAAATGTTCTCTGAAAGAGTGGTCTTAAAATACATGCAAATGTAATTATGGCCCTTTCCAACTACCACAGTTCAATGTAAAGAGCTTTTAGCGGAGGCAGAAATCAGTTCTACTACCCTGCCTGTCTTGCATAAATACAGTTTCTTTACATAAAAAACTTAGACCCATGGTGTGCCACAGCCTCAGGTTCTCTATAACATGGTCTTTTATTAAAATTGCATGTAATACAGATCTAGAATTATCACTTTTATTTCATTAAATCCTCCATTTTCAGCATGTCTAGCTATTGGCAAGATTTCTTTGTCTTCTTTTTCATTTCCAGATAAGACTATTTCTGAAAATAGAATCACTAATCTTTTAACAGGTTTTCTTTTTCCAGTGCCTACAGACTTCTTTTTTCTTCTGATACTGAAAGCTCTGTACCCTGATTAGCTAAGGACCTGTATACTCAAACAAAGTGGCCAAGTGAATATATAGAATAAAAATCCCTGCTACTGCATTCATGTCTGTTAATCTGCTTGCCCACAATGTCTTCACTGTTTCTTTCAGTGTTGGTAACATCAATATTAAAACAAACTAGCAAATGAAATATCAATATAACAGCTGAGTTGCTTTCAGTTCTGCATCGTACATTCTAATCATTTTACATGTTTTTAGAATTTAACAAAACAGTGCATAATATAAGTATAGAAGATTTGAATGCAAAATGGGAGCACCAAACACTGAGGCACACACCTCTGAAGCAGACGTAAGCCAGCAGGACTCAAGGATTACAGGATACATGACAATGCAATCACAATCTATCTTTCTTGAACAGCAAAAGACAGCTCCAGATGCTAGTAAATATTCTGGAGTACATCTCATAAAGAACAGAAACTCCAAATTCACCAGATATGAAACTGAATATGCAAACAACAAAGACTACTTCTCAAATCAGAGCAGTGACAGTAACTTGCATCTCTTCCATGATACACTTAATGAGCAGCTCTTGGAACACTTCTAGTAACACAATTACCAGAATCACAGTGTTTTTAATGGTGAATCTCAGACAGAGAGAAGCAGAGATTTTCATAAGTGTTGGACAATCTGGGGCACCTCTTGGAACAAAACTCAGACTTTGCTCACCTTGTGGCACTGCTTCCCTTCCCACAGGTAAAGCTATGCTTTAAAAACAGTATACAACAGAGAACACAGAGAGCTTATTTATTAAAATAATTTATCTGTTACTCTTTATTCACACATGATGTATGCTATTGTAATATTTCAGTTAAAATACTATAAAAAAAATTAAATACTAAGAAAGTACAAGTAACTGAGGAAAAATACAGTAGCATTTTAGATGTAAGTACCTAGTCAGCTCTGTGAAGGTCACTAGCTCTATAATGTGAATGATTCCCTAAACTTTATGTATATCTTTCTTAAGATTATACTTTTATGGAGAAATTAAATTATTACAAACGTGTATCAAATATTAAATACTTTAATAAGAAAATTTTGTCTTGAATTACATGTCACTAACACATCTAGATTCATACTCTTTTAAGTACACCAATGAATAATGCAAAACAATAACCAGCATAATCTTTAGGGGTGTCCTCATGCAAAGTTTGCTAAATGCTGAATGACCCGAGGCACTTCAAAACTTTCTGTGCCTTTATATGCTGATATTTCTGTTAGACAATATGTGCAAATCCCTTGCAAGGGCTCTGAGGTGATGATGCTTAGCTCAAGGGAAGCCTCAGTTAATTTGAAGTGCACTTAATTTCAGATCCCATTTTATAAGCCAAATCAGAACTGAAGGTCTTAAGTTCTTGAACCCTCAGCTGAACACCTGCTCCAAAGGAAACTTTTCTACCATGGAGAGAAACAGAGGGAAAGTTTCATTAGAAATTAAGTGTTATATGTTGTTATATTTAAAACAGGGCATTGTAAAAATCTAGAATTATAGTTAAGTCTCTCTTCCTACAGGTAGGTTCCCATGGTACAACTGAAAAACAAAAGATAGGAAGGAAACAACTGGCAAAGCTTACATGTTGCTGTGTATGAAATTAATAATAATTCTGCGGGGAAACAGCTTGAATACTTCTTGAATCCTTATTCCTTGAGAAGCATACTGAAATTATTCTAGCAACAATATACAAATCATATTCAGACTTTATTATTTTCCAATAAAAAAAGATTTATCAAAATCATTTGAGTTACCTCAGTAATGAATACTATATTATGTACATGAACATGTCTCAAAATTTATGGCTACAGAAGTGTGTACGCACACAGAATACAGGGTGCCAAGCCTTTAACATCAGAGGTTTTATGAAAATTTAAATTATTTAGTTTATATAAGATAGAATCAGATGTCAATTTTAAGCACATATAAAGCTGGTTATACTAAGTATGTTTTCAGTTTTAATTTTCTAACACTGTTTTTCTTTCTTTCTTTTCTTTCTTTCTTTTTTTTTTTTTTTTTATCTGTTAGTCTTTTATCTCTATTTGTATCTTCCTCATCACATGTAATACTGATATTCCCTCCCAGTCATACAAACATGATATGCTAAACCATTGAAGTTTCCCAGAAATGAATAGTACTAATAAACTTTAATGATTATTTTTACATCTTATAAAGTAGTTTTTAAACTTAAGGAACTTCAAGTTTTGTAGCATACTGGAGAAGTATTACTTTGCTTGAGAATATGAAAAAAATATTAAAAAAACCAAACATACTTATGGACAAATATCTATGCCTATAACAACATAGGGATGTAAGAAAAGGGTCCCTTTGGGTAGATAATTCATTATGGATTAGTGAAGCATTTGGGATTACACACTGAGGTGCCACTTGTTTTATTAATCAAAGTCAGTATAATGATCTTTATGTTGCATGAAGTAGAGCCTTAGTACTATTAACTACCTCAAGATGTGCCTGGATTGTAAGCTTTCAAACAGTGCTTGGATTGGTTAGGTGAACTGACCTAAAAAGGTTTCAGCTTCAACAAATCAAATGAGGAGGAAAAAAACTCAGAGATTTTCTTCTCATCTAGCAGTGCTCACAATCAAAATTGAAGTTGCAAATAAAATGGGTCTCAGTTGATACTATCTGAGATGGCCATCATGACTGAAAGCACATTATTTCTATCTCTTCCTTCAGTAATATGATATTGATGAACTTGGTAACAGGAGCACTGACAGTCTAAGTGACAACATTAAAAGTACCCTGTTAGTAATGCACGACTTTGGAGTCAGAGCTACTAACTAATCAGTCAATGAACCAATGCAGCCAACAAGCACTGCAGCAAGCTGAGTTGGTTCTCTAATTCCCTGATCTTTTTAGTTGGCAGTGGCTTTTCCCTCTTGCTTTCAATGTTTTATTTTTTTATTTTATTTACAAATTAACACTCCTGTTCTAAGTGTGAAAAAAAAAATGCACATGATGCTATAAAAAAAATCACAGATGACAGCAGTGCACAGATGGGATTAGCGCCGTTGTTACGTGTCGTCTGGAGAAGGAAGCAACATCAGTGAGAAGGTTCAGCTGCACAGTGTTAGGGCCGCCACTGGATTTGCAACTAATTAAGAGCTGTGAAATGAGGTGATTCTGCAAACACAGATCAAACATAGGGAAGGATATGGATGAATGTTCTGGAAAAACAAAAACAAAAACAAAAAAACAATGATAGAGATACCTGAAAGCAACTCAGGTGGTTTGTGAAAGCTCAGATCAAGACGAGATGCCAGAGGAAAAGCAAATATGTATCAACTACCTATTATACACTGAGGAAGACCATGGAGTAAATTAGGCTGGAGACATCTGATTTCATTTATTTATTTATTTATTTATTTATTTATTTAGATACACTATTGAAGAGATTATTGTCCCCAGCTATTTGTTGCAATCTCCCTGCTGGAACTTACTGCATTCACAGTTCTGACAGCTGAACTCCTTGCTTAATCACTTCCTGACACTGTTCTAAACCATTTACCCCCCTAAGACTGATATGAATTAGTAATTGACCACAAAAGCAGCTCAGTCAACACACTGTTGACACCATGATCCTCAAACAGGAATGCAGGAATGAGCTGAGTGCAGTGGGAATCTCAGCTAAAGTATAGCCAGAAGAGGACACACGCCTGTCACTAAACTGGGTACATAACCTACATGAATCAGAAATTCAAAAGGAAAATTGGCACTCTGAGATATCAATATGGGATAGTTCAAACGATGGATGAAACAATGTTAGAAGTAATTTAAGCAGAACAGAAAATGGATGAAACAAAGGGAGAATAAGATGCTACTGAAGCAAGCTGTCTATGTCACTACTGCACATTGGTAAATATTTTTGCAAATACATTGTATTCTTTTACTAGAGTATTTTACAATTTATCCTTTCTACTTTCAGTAAGGATACGAATTATTTAACATACAAATCAGATTTTTACTGTATACCTGCAATATTCAAGAAATTATTACAATTTTTCAGAAAAATCATATTTCTTTTATTCTCATTACAGAAAGGATAACAAAAAATATATTTTACAGTCTCAAAGATAACTGAAGTATATGATCTTTTCTTCCTGAAGATGGTGAAAATAACTTTGTAGACAATTTTTAAGTCTTGCATAGTATTCAATGGTTGATCCTACATTCCCCATATTTATATAAGGGCAGGCGGAGGGATTAGAAGAAACAAAAAACAAAACCAGAAAACCAGAAAACAATAACATCAAAATGCCAAATTGTTGATATACTGATTCTCGACAGTTCACATTGCTTGTGTTAGTGAGCAAAGATGTATAAAAGGCAGAAAGGAAGATTTTAATAATAAATATTCTGAATTTTAAAAAATTCTTTCCTTTCATGTATGTGGATATCTCCATTTAAAACATGGTAACTTAGGCTTTTGAAAACTACATAGTTATGTCCACACCATCCCAAATAAAAGACGTGACAATACTGGAAATAACAGAAAGAAAGATGACAAGAATCCTAAGTACTACTGTATGGCTTTCTTACCAGATGTCATGTTTTATTGCAAAAAACATACCAGATGTAATGTTTTGCTAAGTTGTATTAAGCCTCTTCAGTTCAGAAAACAAATGACTGAGAGAGGATATGACAATTAATAAAGCATAGGTATGTGAAAGTTTCAAGATTACTTAAAAGTTTCTTCAAATGCATGAACTAGAAATCAGCCAGTATTTTTTAAAAGAATTGAGTTTTGCTTTTTCCCCAAGCACTTATATCTCTGAAATGTCATGTCAAAAGAAGCCATGGAAACTAATACGAATGGATGGAAAAAGATATTAGACAAAATATAAGGGGCTGCTCCAAAAGTAATGCCTTTTATTTTACTAATCTGGCCCACAGAATTAAAGGCAGATGCAGCTGTTATGGCAGTAGAGGTTGAACCTTCCTGACAATACTAATTTTGTTGCTCTAGAGGCAGAGGGGCAATCTGACAAAATGACCTCTGGCCGTGAAGCATGGCCCTTTTGACTTCTATCTGTTCAGGCAGATGAAAGAAGGACTGCATGGGCAACATTTTCCTAGCAACAATGCTGTCATATCAGCACTAAAACAGAGGGTTCTTGGCTGGTGCAGATTTTTACAAGTGCAGCACGCAGGCTCTTGTTCATTGCTGGTGAAAATGCAGAACTAATGGTGGTGACTATGCTAAAAACAGACTTTCGTAGCTGAGAACTTACTGTATCAAACCGTTATTGTGCTCTTTGTATCTGCAGTAGTTTCCATTATTTTCCAAGAGACCTACATATATACGCTGATGGTTCACATGCAATCTCTTCTTTGCCAGTGTACAACAGAATTGAAGAACTTATATTTGTTCCATGTCTTGTACTCTCTCCTTCATAAATTGTTGCTAATCTTTATTGGCATAGCCTTTCTTTAGTTCTTGGGAGATGCAAGTTGTTCTTCCTCTTACAGCTGACGGCCAACAAAGATGTCTTGTCTGAGTATTAAAAAGATCATTCTTGTGTTTCTACTTATGGTGACTCCCAAAATGTCAAAAGATTAAATTCTAATTCTGAAAGCAAAGTTACTTGTTTTTAACAAGAAACAGCAGTATCACATAAAGCAACTTTGTGAAGAGAAGATTTACAGCTCCGTGATCTCTATGCAGTGGTACTGCAGCAACATCAGGAGTCAGACAAGAAAGCCTTTTCATCATAACAAGAAGTCTGGAGAATCTTCGCTTTGATGTAATCTAAGACTCAGACTCTAAAGAATACAAAATTTGCTTGACTTTTCTGAAGCAATGAAGCCAAAAGAAGAGGAGACATGCAGGCAGATCCAATAAAACTCAACCTTGATACCTGTTTATCTAACAGTCTGGAAGTAACACTGATGCTAATGTAAGCATATAACCATCACTGATTACAGCAAATACATGTGTCTGACCTCCTGTGTCTGTCAGTGTTAGTTCACTACTTTACAAGGTTTCAAATCAGTAAGGTCATTGAAGCAGATGATCAGACAGAAGCGAGCAAGAAAATGCAGGGATATTTTTCTACATAATAGAAAGCCAAAGTGCTTGAATATGTCTGGAGAAAAATATGTACTGCAATGTTCTACCAGCTGGAGATGGAAAAAAAAAATTACTTAGCTTTTCACAACTAACTGTAGCTGTTAATTTTATTATTATCATTATTACTTTTTTTTTTTTTTTTTTTTTAAATTATTATTGCAATAGCACCTTGATGATCAGTCTGGGAGTTGAGAGCACCACTGTGGTATGAAGTGAATACATGGATTACAAATACAGCCCCTGTCCCAAATTGCTCACCAGCATTGGTTTATGGAGAATTGAAATCTGGCTTGTTTCTCTAGTACAATAAGCTTTAGTACAGAACTTAGTGTGGGTAGTTACAAAATTTGGTATGTTATGATAAGACAAAGGCCTACACAGTACACACATTTTTATACAACCTTCTCACGCTACAAAATACGATAGCATTCTATTCCAGAGAGTTGCAAAAATGCTCTCCACTGATTTAACAATGACCTTTGGAATTTTTAATTTTGTAACTTGCAAAATTATAATTACTGAATGATAGAGATACTGAAAAAATGCTTTCTAGGACAGTAATGTTAAAAGATAAATAAACACTGCTTTACTTGTTGTAAAGTACCTGCCTTTTCTGTAACACACTGGGAAAAACAACACCTCTTGTAAAAAGCTAACTAAATTATTGTTCTATTGGGTCCTCTCTGTTGTTCATGTAGAAAGCTGAGCTGCTTTTGCAGATAATGCATTTATACATTAATGTAAAAAAAGACTACTCTGACAGCATTGCAGTGGACTATTTGAATAGCACCAGCTGTATCCAGGCAACACTAATGTCTAAGTCAGAAAGACCATGTGAGAAAATGGTTTACTTTTGAGAGGAACACATACTTTAGTGTCCTAAGTTGTCATAAGAACATAGAAAAATAGAATTAGAAAATTTTCAGTAAATAAATTCCAACTTACTAATATTTTTAGTGAAGTAAAAGAGAAAATAATTGATATTACCATTATTAAATAATCATATATGCTTTCAGGGAAAATCAAAATGATTTTTACTTTCCTAGATTATACTATGATAAGATGTTTGATTGTATTATATAACCTACAAAGAAGTATAGCTGAACATTTTCAAATATTCAAATATTCAAATTGTATTTTTTTTTTTCTTCTATACACTGACACCTCTGTTATCAATACATCATTAAAAATGGGACGTTTTAATACTAATTGATTTTAAAGATAAACTATCTTCAACATATTAATAGTAGGGAATACAGATAAAGGCCTGAAATGGGAAAAAAAAAAAATCATGATAACTGGACATTCATAATTTGCATTCGGGCACTTTTTGTATATGCCATTATTAGCTTGTTGAGTTTGACAAAGTGAGAACTAAAATAAATCTACCACTCCCCAAGAAGAAAAACGTAATGCCAAGCAAATGAGCACTTTCTAAACCTACAGAAGTTTACTAGGGTATGTAAAACGTTAGAACAGAAGTTTGTCAGTTTGATTCTCATCTAAGGAGCTATAGTGACAGAAATAATTGCTCTATATTAAAAAAAGTCCATAGTAACTGTACAACATCTTATTCAACAGCCTACATGTCTGTAGACATGGTTGCTTTTAGGAGTAATATCTCTAGCATTGTCAATAAAGCTTCAAAAAGCACGTAATAAAGTTCCCAGTGTCAGCACTTCTGTGAAATTATAGCAGGGATATTTCAATACTAAAATAAAAATAGTTATGAATAAACTCATTCCAGTTCATTTATTAATTGCAAAGTTATTTACACTTCTATGGAATTTTCTGATATATCAACAATAATCTTTATTGTTACAGGTGGTCTAACATAATATCTCTCATTTTATGTATATATATATGTGTATATATATTTACTTATTTATTTAATTACATGTTGTCCAGATAGCTGTGTATTTGTTTGTTGGTTTTGTTTTTGGTGTTTTTGTTTGTTTGTTTTTGTTTTGTTTTGTTTTTGCTTTTTCCTCTTCATATTCAAGCATAAATATCACATGTCAAAGTACTTGGAGCTTTAGTCATAAAATACCCAACCAGCACACTCAGAGTAGAATGCAGCTTTTATGGTTACTGTTCCACTTTAAATTTACTGTATTATATCTTACAGGTATATTTTAGAAAATGTATGTATAAGCACTGGCTATGGTTATTTGTGATGCACATCAAATATTTAATAGGTGCTTAAACTGCAACTTGTAGATGATGCATCAGGAATATATTTGAAAGTGAGAAATCACATAGTCAGTAATCTATAAACAAATATGAGCATCTCCTCAAAGATCAAGAGCCTTTTGTTAAAGATTAAATTTATAACAAAACTTCTAAGACTTATTTTTAAATATTTACTTCTGAAGTATGAAGTTACATTATGTTTAGAAGAAAAGACTATGGAGAGACATTTTCTCAAGGTCTCCCACTAAATATTACATAAGACTTCTTTCTATTCTTACATGAAACATAGCTGTGTCTTTCATTTAGAAAACATTTTTACTTTTTCTTCAAATTTTAATTTTAGACTTTATAAACGCTGGTTTTCTATCTTCATTAGGTCAAAGAAAGAAAACATATCCATGTAATCTGGAAACATAGCTAGTCCACATTGTTCTCTTTTCATTGCTAGTCATAACACTTGTAGATCTTACCTAACTTTACTAAGGGCAAATACCAAAGCTCCCAAAGATAATCACCGTGCTTTGATACTAAAGAAAATTGTATTCTATGCTTTAGAAACTTTGAGTGTTACAGGAAAGGACGGTAAGCAGAGGAGTCTTCTGTGTACAGCCTTATAGGAAGAGTGGGAATGCTGAAAGGATCCTGCTTACTTTTTTGTTAAGGTATCACCCTTGTAAGTGATGCATATTTACTTGACTAAACTAAAATGACAGGCTTATTCACTTGGATCTAGATAACAGAAAGTAGTATCTGAGACATTTGTGTGTTGTTCTGTGTTGACAGTTAATACAAGGCAGCAAGAAACCTCTGCTTTTGCCAGTACCACTTAAGAGGAGCACACAGATCATAAAAACACAGTAGATTTCAGTTTAAATTTCATGCTTTTTTCACAGCCTTTCCTTCCCATTTTTGTTTTCTCAGATAATAAAGAAACCATGGATTAAGAAGAGAGAAATATCACTAGCAGACTCTTCTAATGGAGCAGCTATTTTTTGACTCAGACTTGGTCTCAGAGCAGTTTCCACTACTAGCCAACACTCCTCTTTTCTGTGACTGTTTTCTTGAGTGCACCATTTCTCTACTATAGAAAGCATTTGGGAATCACTGATAAAGAGGCTCTAAATAAGTGATTTTCTCATCCTCTTCATGTTCTTTTTTATCCTTTTCCATGCTTACTTTTAGCACTTTAACTATCACTCTGTAAATTACAGCTTGCCCTTCTCCACTCTCAGATTAATAACTTCTTTTAAGAGGAGCTGAGAGATACAGAGAATCAGTCACCAGACAAAACTAGCCTATGGCACTTATCTGAAGGGATGAGAAATTAATGATAGAATACTACACCAGGTGCTTTGTCAATATTAAGAATTCTATACAGGAGGAGATCTAGATTTCTTCTGCAACAGTAAATTGCCTTGAGTATCTTTAAACATAAAAATATTCTAAAAACAACCCACATGTACCCACTCTGTAAGTACATACTGCTTCATTCTTCACATGTTTTTTCATATCTTCTACTTGAAATGGTTTAGTCAAGGACTTGCTGATGAAAAAAAATAATAATAATTGGGAGGAAATGAGGAAGGATACAAGTAACAAAATACTGAAAGTAGTCTAAATGAATAGGTGGTTCATTCTGAAGTATCATTCCCCCAGTATGTTATGGTAATCCTGCGAGGTCAAATTTCAAGAGAGTAATGGAAGAGGTAATCCGTATAGATTATTGAATTAAATAAAATATAGGACTACAAAAATTTTATTATAGTGCAATGGAATGATATACATGGAAGACCAGGCTAATTCAGAAGAAACAATATTTATACTCTGGGGCTGGCAAAATCCTAGAATGGGAGTTTTAACTCCAGACAAGTACAAAATTTCTTATGGTGATGAAATGCAATTATCAGAATTATAATCTAGGAATCCTAAAAATCTGAATGACAGGGCAAAGAATGGATACAAAAAGAACATGGAGAAAAACCAGGAAAGTAGACTTTTTTACATATGTTTTGCATACCCTCTTTAACAGTCCTCCCAATAATATGTTTGAGAAACATGGGTAACCCAACACAATTTTACTCCAAAAAATACCTGAAAGACAAGACTGAAAGGAACTGGGAGCAACTCAGAACTTACCCTATTTAACAATTCTGTGACTCAATAAGTAAATGAAATCAAAATCCTTTGATTTTTAAACAGAATTTTTCAGGAAGTGTAGGTAGATTTTCAGGGTAACACTGTCAAAGTCACTGTTACAATAATATATCAAATTTTAATGCCTATATTTTTTAAAACATCAAAAATATTTAAAAAAAATTAAAACTCCAAGTGCCAATGTCAGTAAATTATATATATTCAAGATTTCTTATGGAGATAGACCATAAGAATATATCTCCTTTATGAAGGGGATACAGGTTATAAAAGGTGCTACAAATCAGCTGTGAAAATGCTCAAGATCTACTGCTAATAATTGTTCATATAAGAAATAAGGAAGGTGAAGTTATAGCGTAAAGCTTTGAGCTGGATCACCTTTCTCCTGCTCTGTTGATTTACATAGGATGTAGCTCAATATATTTGTACCTGTTCAGACTAAACACATTAAATTTTAGATTTTCAGGATAATGTAGTATGTGCTTTGGCTTACTTTGCCTTCTGTGAGAAAAGAGAATTCTTATTATCCTTACAAGGCTTGGACCATTCTTAAATAGCTACCTATATTACTTTTCCCTATAGCGTCTTCCCATCTAATACTGCAGAATAAGAATCTAGCCTTGCCCTTCTTCCTTGTGAAAATGCTAAGAGCAAGAGTTATTTTTCAGGACTTTGAGAAACAAACAGCCAATTTTTCTTTTTTGAAAACACTGCAAGAAAGTGCTGTCATACAGCATTTCAGAAATGGTCTATAACTCAAGGGCAGGAAGGGGGAAGCCATTAGGGATTGGTAAGAGGTGAGTCAGAACAGATGAGAGAGAAATATGTGTTTCAGCTGCAGATTCAGAAACGGAAGAAAGCTGAAAACTTCTAAAGCTATTATTAAAAAAAAAAAAAAAAAAAAAAAAATTGCTGGGAAAAGTTCCTCAAGGTAGCAAGGTAGTTAGGCTTGAATTAAGCATCAAATTTGGAAAGTAATTTTTTTTTTGTGTTTACATGAATAAGACTTCATAGTAGTAGTTATGGTTATATATCTGTTTTACTACACGTATTTCAAGCTATTAACAGATGTTTAGAGCCCAGGTGGGCAGTAAAATATCCAGTGATAAAAACTGACATACTAGAGCATAATGTCTCACTTACTTTTAATCAGAAATAAATGTAGAGAGTTTCAATGGGGAAAAGTGTGAAAAACAGAGTTTTCCCATATATTGTCTTCGAGTCAGAATAAGCTGCAAATACCCTGCAACATGAAACAATTTATATGGTTGGGGACAAGAAGAGAGAAAAATTTTCTCCACATATTTACAGAGAATGGAGAATAAAGTGCCTGAAGATCTTTGGACGAATAAAGAGATGCACTGGAGAGAGAAATAAGGAAAAACTTTATGGGGGAGGTGCTTAAAAAGCGAGGGCAAACTGCTTAGTGATTCTCTATTGGGATGTGCGCTGGCTGATTGTAATGGGCATTGCAGCACAGCAACATTTTTGCAACATTTGTTTGCAACTGAAAGTAATGATACCATCGTGGAATGTGATACACTCACCGACCGAGTCCAGACTTTCAAAGACCTCAGTGCCCCCTATTGTGTCAAGTTACTTAGCATGTCTCTACTCTTCTGGCACTTCTTTTATCTGCCCATATATACTTGATTCCCAGGCAGCTAAAGTACACAAACCGTAAGGGCAACTGTTTGCAGCAAAAATACTTCTGTTGACAACACTAGTAGCAGCAACAGAAATACTAATGAGCTTATGCTTTTCTAAGCACCACTGAGCATATGGCTAGCCTTTGTTATCAGTCCAATATCTTGCAGCAATACCCATCAAATTATTCTGCCTTCATTTGAATGGAAGGTCATTTTTATAATGAGACGTATGTCTCCCTATAATACACTGGGATGGAAATAAACAATCGCTTCTTGGTATCAAAATAACAGATATACCATACAAGCATTGGTAAGGCTAATCAAACCAAGAGACTTACCACAAAAAATCTCAAAGCACACGTATTTTGGCTAATTAAAAGCTGATCCAGATTGACAAAAATGAGTATCTGAATACATTTTAAACTGAAACATATTTTTTGCTCATCTCTGTTTAAATAAATAGATTTGAAAACAACTGTTTTCTGAGCAATTCTGAAAATTGTAAGAATTTATAATGTTTATATAAACATCAAGTCTTAGTATGGCAGTCATACTGTACTACAACTATTATATATGAACTAAATGATGAAAGAGTGTCAGAGGGCACATGGTACTAACTCTTTCATGCTTTTTCTGTTAATGACATTAATCAAACATATAAACTCCATTGCTACTCAAAAAAAAAAAAAAAAAAAAAAAAAAAAAAAAAAAAAGCATAAAGTAATTACTTGGATGTAAGTGCCTTACTTTAAAGATGCGAAAAAGTAAAAAGGCGTTTTTTTTTCTTTTCATCTTTAGTCTGCAGTCCTGGGGATTAAAAGTTCTGTAAAACAGTAGCACTGACTTCACGCCTTCACAAGATTTTCTGGATCTTGCAGATGTTACTTCCATCTTCACAGTCCATTTTATTTTTTCTTCTAGTAAATTTATTTTGGCTATCTATATTGGGTTTGGTAACATGAAAGTCAGGATACTTAATTTTACATTTTAACATATCGTAAGAATAAAAAGGAACAAAGGATTTTTTTTTTTTTTTTTTCTTGCCCTTAAATGGGACTAGACTCTAACTTTAAGGAGTTTTCTAATTTCCAGCTGAAGGTCTCCCACAGCTCAGTGTTAAAAAAAAATAAAAAAATAAAAAAATAAATCATTTCCAGAAGCAGGCATTCAAGAGCTTTTAAAATTTCAAAGCTTCAGCTTTATAAGCTATACAGATCTCTGTCTACATTTTTGCAAAACAGGCATTCTCTGATAGTATTTGGAATTCAGAAGTCCATTAGTCTTGAGTGTACAGCTGAAATCAACTATGAAGGTTAGATTTTGGACATGAGGGCATTTCCTCAGAGAACCATCTATCTTTCCTGCTTGCTTTGGGTAGGGAACACAAGTGGGAACCAGGCAGAAAATGCTTAATGTACACTTTGCAGTCTCCCCAAAGTGCTACCATAGGCTGTTAGGTTACTTAAGTGGTTTCCCTAGAGCTATAAAGGACCATCTTGAGATTCTAAAATTGGACTAGCAGTGCAGCTTAAAGCATTGTAAGTTGAAATATTCAATGATAGATGTTCACTAAATTGCTATCATTAGGTAAAGGATATTACCTTTAATAGTCTGATGCTACACAATAAAGAGCTCAGAAATATCCTGCAATTAGGAACTTAATTTCAGACTCTAAAGAAACTATCAGGTTTTTCTTCAAACTTAGTTTTGAATGAAACAGTTTCTTCACAAATTGTCATTCCGAAAAAAAAATTCTTTAAATTACAAAATCTGAACACAATATTTCAAAGTAATTAAATAGTTCTGTTCTCCATTCAGTTAAGCAGAAGGGAACATGATGGAGTAACGCCATTATTTTGAGAAGTAATTAGGATACCTTTGATAGTTGTGACAGCAAACGTAAATGCAATCACATACCAATTAGCAAGTAATTATGCCGTTACTACCTAGATTCATGCCCTGAGTTAGTAAGTAGCCTGAACCTACTTTCTTAAACATTTATTTTATTAGATGTCTCTATACAAAAGAAAGTACAAGAAAAAAATTATATACACAGATATAGACACTATATTGCCACACTCTAAAGGTTACATAAAAAAAAAAAAAAAGACTAAGGCTAATGATTAGTATTAATAGAACTTGTTCTTTTTAAAGAAGCAAGATGACAAGAATATGTTTCATTAACTATTAAAAATGTTAAACTATCTACAGAAAGATTCTGTGGGCTCATAGCACTAACTCAGTGGCAACAAAATGGAAGAGTCAAGCTGAAGAAGGACCCTCCATCAACATTGTGACCTGTATTTTTTATGTCAATTTTAATTTTTTTTTTGTCCATATTGTTCAGGAGATACCTTCATCATAGTGTTGTGAAGCTCTTGAGTGTACAGCCATTTCATCTCACTCAGCCTAATAAAAGGCACTAACCAATACCATTACAGGCATAAACCAGAAAGTTAAAATATTAAAGCTTACAGTAACATTCAAAAGAAAAAAAAAAAAAAATATGGCTCAACACAAATGAAACTCAACTTGTTTTCAGTCTGTCTGCTGTTAAAGATGAATGATGGTTCAATCTTCCTGTTCTTTTCCTAGATCTATGGGTCATTTTGAAAATGGTTTTCACTGCTGTAACTCTGAGCATGAGTTTATAAACTTAATCAAGATCAATATAAAAGCATTCCAGGTCACATTCTTTGCTCCTAGGAGATATTTCTCTTCATTCTCACTGTTACTGATCAGGGAGAGGCTTTTCTTGCATTTCTATTGATTTCAATTTATTTCATTCTTAAAAAAAAAAAAAAAAAAAAAAAAATTGTTCGGATTTTGGCAGCCTTTTAATGTAATTAAAAATTTAGAGCAAATCATAGCTTCATGTGTTTTGTATATCCTAGCATATATTTTGCGTGATTCCTCTATTTTTTATGTCAAATTCAGACTTGCACAGTGCAAATCAAGCCTCAATCTACAGGTTGCATTTTCAGTCTTAGGTATTTGAACAAGACAGAAAAAAAAATACTTGAAATCAAAAGTGACATCAAAAGCATTCCCCAGAAGAAAATCTAGTGTTGATATGAGCAATACACATTATCAGAAAATAATCCAACAAATGCTAGAATGGCAGCAACTTTAGAGACTAGAATACTAGCAGTGTGAGAGAGAGCATTTTCAGAGGACAAGTCAACAATTAAGACATTTGCAAGAGCTACAATACATATTTTATACTATCATGCAGCATCTGATGCAGTCCTGCATTATAGTAATTTCAAAACTTTTGCAATGAAAATTCAGGATTTTCTAAAACCAGCATTTGTGTTAAAATTGTTCTGCATACAATATTCTATTCTAAATATAACAGATAGTAAGCAATAGATGAAAACATTATGCCTAGGCCAATAGTAGAAAATCTATAGTCTGAAAAGACGAATTATGTACATATTAACTGTTTTGTTCAAAACAGCTCAAGTCTTGTGCACAAACTGCCAATAAGAGGATAGATCACCTTGGATATACCCCTGGAATGTATCTTTCAGTTTTGTTTCATCTGAAGGAAGATCACATCATACATGCAGTGCAAATTAAAGTGTAGTAAATAGCAACAATCATGATGTTTTCATATTTGCAAGCTGAAAGAATTCTGACTTATTTTCCCATTGAAGTTAAAGAAATCAGCCTCTCTTTCATCTGCCATGAAATACAATTAAAACAAACTAAAGAATGGCATCAAAAAGTCCTGTTTGATGATTTTTCTAAAATTTTACTTACTTTATTTTAATGAAAAGTCTATGGAAACTGTATCATATTGCTCCACCATAAATAAACCACTCTACGAATTGCAAAAATGTGTCATGACTTCAGTTTTTCTTGTTTTCACTTGAATTTGTTTTCAGTGCATCACTATAGAGTTCGCCTTTTCATATCAATCAGTCAATAACATACAACTCATGTTAGTTAATTCAAAGAAAGTCACATAAATCTGAGCTGAGTTTAGATTTAAGAGTTCAAGACCAAATGCTTCATTAGAGCTAGCTGAAGTCATTGCTCCATCCACTAACCATTTCTCCAACTTGGATGCTTGGATAAATAGAGGTAAGGGCAAATGATGCCCTTAAAACTTTGCAAAGTCCTTTTGAGCTTCTAATTTCTTCCTCCAAATTAAACATGCATCTATTACCCAAAAAACTTCACTGAAATAACAGATAAATACTCCTTGCATACATCCTGTGTGTCAATAAACTTCCTGTTCTCTGTAGAGCTTGGGATTATTAAGGAACACTTATTAAAAGGGAAAATTATTTTTAAAGGCCTCTTATTTTGAAAAGACCAGTTTATAACATATTTAACTTCATGTTAGAGGAGATACTTCAGTGCTGAAATGAGTAAAAAATCAACAGGAACTTACGTAGCTATAATTGTAACAAGTGTTTTGGACCTAACTTTAGGACTGAATGGGGTTAAAGCTTTCATGCATAAATTATGTAATGCATTCCTGAAATACTCCATAAAATATGTATCATCTTCATGTGGAAATAGAAAAACTTAAAACAGATTTCTTCAAAGGAGGCCAAGAAAACATGAAAATGCACCAAGACTAATGATTGACAGTTAAACTAACAGATGACAGACACACAAACTGAATGATGACTCATGTCAGCTTTATGCTCAAAGATTGGGAGAGGTTACTTCATTACTTGTAGGAAAAATTCATGCAGCAGAGTTGCAATTCACTGGATACTTAGTAAAACATATGTAAATCTCACTCGTGAAAACATATCTACTTTTTCTTTGAAACTTCATTAAAAGTTTAAAAATCTTAAAAATACAGAAGAGCAAGGCTTTCTGGTTCGTGCAAGACAGAAGGATACCAAAATATAAATGACCAATTTTTTTATCTACCTCAAAGTAATCAAAATCTTCTTCATGATGGCAATCATTGCTCTCATGTTAATAATACCTTGACAAGTCAGAGGAAAAAGGAAAAAAAAACTTGAAAGACTTTTTTTGAATCCTCAGCTGATAGCACTTTAATAAATTAGCTTCTAATACTTAGTGAAGCAAAATAGTTTGTGATTTTTCCTCAGTAGATTATGACTCATCTAAGAGAACAATAGCACATTAGATTAAGAAATCCTTGCTTCTCAATACATTACATTAATCTGGTTTTATTCAGTAAAATAGTGCTTGGATAATGCAGTTCGTTCTTTCATGAAATACAAAACCTGCTTAAAACCAAACTTTCCTCTATTAGATTGCCTTCAGCATGCTTAACATACAATTGTTTAACTGAAATTAAGAACCTAAAATAAAAGTACTGTAGCATCGTTGTAGATCACTAAATTTCTTTTGTTCAGTCTCAGCATCAATCATTAATATCTTCAAATTTTAAACTCAAAATGCAATAATACAAATGGTTCAAGTGTTTTAAACCAAACTAAGTCACAACAGAAATATTTTTTACTTTAAAAAATATGTAAATATTGTAATCCTATGAAATGTTGTATGTATGTAAATGCTAGAGAATGAAATGCACTTATAAAATGTGCTGACACATAAAGAACTTTGACTGATTTTTAATAAGCTATAATTATTCCCTGCACGGAAAAAAAGGAAATAGTCTTGGGGGGGGGGAGGGCGGGGGAAGGGGAGGAGGAGAGCAGTTAACAAAAACCTCAGAAATATAACAAAATGTTTTCCTCTCTCTTGGATATAATGACATCAAAATAGTGGCTTAGAGATGATATATTCATTTCAGAGCCAGCAGAAATGTTACAGAGATTTCTGATAAGGAATTATTTAGGAAATCACCTGTTTAAAATGGAGACAGTACTGCAGAAGTCATATGCAAATTCACCTTCACCCCTCCTCTTCTTTGTGCTCAGGAGTGCTCATTCTTTATGCAGAACTGGGGAGGGCTTTTCAAGTTACAGGAAAAAGATAACCACATTATGATCTTAATCTCTGTGGCAAAACCTTCAAAACATTAAACCACACAGTTCACTATAAGCCACTTCCCTTCCACCAAAATCAGCCAAATATTATCTCAAATTCTCCATTTTTATTACTGACCTCGTACTGTAGTTTTGGGTTTGTGGAGACATGGTTACTCTGAACTCAATTTCTATTAGGCTTTCCAATACAATGTTTTGACCACATACGATTATATAGTTCTCTGAGAGCAGAGAAAATTACCAGTAATTTAGGAAGAAATTCTACAATGAAGACTGCAAGAATGTACTCTTCAATTTAAAGGAATTCACAGAACATGCTTGTCTGTGCTCCCTGTAAGCACTGCTTAAACTCACCGTAGCCCAATGCATCAGTCAAATAAATATCATTTTATATCTTCGTCATTCTCTTACTCTCTTGAGAATTTAAATCAGCTCACAGAAATCTTTCTATTGCCACCGAATACATAACCCTACCATTCATTGAATTATACATACAGCAGCAGGAATGGAAACCAAATAACATGTTGGTACTATGATGAAATATTTTGTAAAATGGGGAGGAAAAAAAAAAAGTATATTTATTAACTCAGATGCTGTTTTGGTGTTAGTTCACTGAGTTTCTCCAAAAAGGGAAAATACAGTGATCCTCCTTGAGTGTACTTAAAGGTTCTGTTATTTTTTTAAATAGAAAAAATTCATCCACTATGAAAAAAGAACTAAAATGATGATCATGAATAAATAGTGACATCTGTTACATACTAGAACTGCTCACAGACCTTTATTCTAGCTTCCACTTTAATTACTGTTTTGTTTTCTACTCCTACAGCATTACTTACATCAACATCTTATTTCAGTTTATTTATAACCTGCTATAACCTTCTCAATCACTGTATAGACCAAATTCTCACTTCTTTGGAGTGAAATCCATTTTCAGCTGTTCCTTTAAAAAACAAACAAACAGAAGATATATGCTTTTTCTGGAACAGATAAAGTCCATTGAAACAATTGTTAACACTCTATTGTCAACTTTGTTGATTATGACACACATAGGATGTTAGGAGTTAGGTCAGAGCTAAATTAAGATATCAAGGGGCTGCCCCACATCTTCCAAACATTTAAGAGAGTATCTGTAAGAGTGGAGGTATAAATGATTGAGCCCATATATATCCTGAACTTTCACTGTTCTTTAGTGAGATGTGCAACAACACCCACAACCTGAACTACAGAACAGAACAGAAAAAGCAGGTTTCAATGTGAATTTACTAGTTAGATGAATCTGAAAAAAGTAAAAGTTGGTAGACAGAACAATCCCATTTATTAGCATGACTTAACTCTGACCTTGAAAGAGGAAGGAAAAAGTAAGTGGGTATAGTTTTGACACTTGATCAAGTAATCATACTTTTATTCCAGTTCTTAAAACTTTCCTTTATGGAAAAGCTCTGGGCTTGTAGGTTGCAGGCAGGTGAATGTCATGGCATATCCCCCCAGACATCTCTGAAAACTTCACTGGAAAGAAAAAAACACTCTCTACAATCCATGCACGCTGGTTTTCTGTGGGAACCATGTGGGTAGATGGAAAGCACTCGTGTCTTCCCTAAATATGGCCAAGACATGAATCCATTAAATTTTAGCCTTTATATTTCAGCGCAGTAATACATTGTAGCAAGCTTGCATATTACTGACATTTTAGTTTACCAAATGAAAGTATCGTATTTCTTTTAGAATGTACATACTAGCTTTACTATTCCACATACTTTCAGTTCAGACATTGCTGATTTCAATGACGTTTAAGTTATTTCTGAAACTGATGAAATTATGATCAAGAATGAATCCTTCTGCAGTTTCAGATCCCTGTTCCCAGCTTAATATGCAGCAATATACAAAACAAGAGTTTTAAGTAATCTTTAAAGTGAAAATAAAGGGCATGATTATGTTATAACAGTAAGAATCTGAAAACAAACAGCAGCCTTAATTTGCAGCCCACATATTCATCTGTGAACAGAAGTCATATCAGAATATTCTTCTCTGAAGAGTGAGAAACAGTGCATTTACAGATGAGCGTTAGAGAGAGGTAGCAGTGCATGAATCCCATAAGGAGAAGGCAATTAATGGACCAATTAAAAAGCAAGAAGGGCAACACAAACATAAAACCCTAAACATTTACTTTACAGAAATAGTGGCCTCAGCTCTTCCACCTTCCTTCCCCTTCCCTCTCCCCTCTCCCCCCCCCCCCACACACACTTTCTTTTTATTGCCTTTTTGCTTTGGATTAAAACATTTACACAGTAAAGGATATTATATTAACATTTAAATATGTACATAAAAGCCTTGGTGAATCTGACACTCATAACATTATTCAAATACTATAAAGGAAAAGTTAAAACAATATTTACCCTCTGAGTGAGCAGTACTCAAAGTAGAGTCACAGGTTTCTGTGTTCTCTTCGGACACAGTTCACTCACATTCTTTTATGCTAGAAGACTCATAGAAGATAAATAAATAAAGCTACCTCCAAATGACTGTTCTCTTCCTTAGCCTCATCCTTTTCAGATACATTCTTTGTATATTCTTGAGTGTATTACAGTATGCTTTGACATTACTAGGTGGTACAAACATTCAATCCATTTCCTGTAGCATGACTACAGAAACAACAGGAAACATTAGAAAACTTATCATTTTGGTGACCTGAGTTTCATTTTATACCCTGATGCTTTGAGGTTAAAGATGCCAATTACAAGAGCTTCTCAATGCCTTCACAGGAGGATAGTATTTGGTTGCCTAGTAGCACTGGCAGTAAGCACTCGATGCTGCTTTTAGGATGTCAGTACACTTACGTTCTGTCATGCTAAAACTGTAATAATGGTTCTGTAGTGATTTTTGTGATCTGCACAGCTAATGACTTCTCATTGGTTTCAGGGGCCTCACTTATGCAAGTCAGAGAGAAAATTTTCTTCTCTACTTAGCTTCATTGACTTTTTTATGATTTCAGAGGAATGTCAAAAGAGGGATAGAATTTATGGTGATAGACTTCAACAACACTCTATTTGTGCAGTACGATTCTCAAAGACAGGTATTAGAGTAAAATCCTTTTTTTCCCTCACAGCTGTATCTTCTCAGTAATGGAATTACAAAGACACACAATACCTGATGAAGCACACAGACTGTCATTAAGAAGTGTACTCTACAAGTCATTTGCAAGCACGTATTTACTATACCCCTCTCCATTATTTTCTCCCTCCATTCTGATTCCTTGCTGGCATCATTTGTGTGAAAAGCACAGAGCTACTGTTTAACTCCTACCCTTCTATACAAGATTATGGAAAAGCAAAATGGGCCAGGATATGGTGAGGTAATTCCTAGGAGAGGTTAACTGACCAAAATTTAATGGTCCAGTAATGAATGTACTTGAACTGCAAGGCAGTTTTCCAATGCAGTCTGTATCTACTCTGGAGTAAGAGTAGGCTGTTGCTGAAATGGAAAGTCCTGCTTATCCCACTTGCTCTCTTTCACTCTTTGATTCTTCTTCCATTCAATTTAATTTAGTTTTCAGAGTCATGACCAGAATCACAGAATCATTAACACTGGAAAAATCCACATGTATCATTTAATCCAACTGGTAATCATCTCCACCATGCCCACTAAGCCATGTCCCTCAGTGTCACGTCTACCCTTTCCCTGAACATCTTCAGGGATGGTGACTCCACCACCTTCCTGGGCAGCCTGATCCAACACCTCAACACTGAGATTTTTTTTTTTTTCCTAATGTCTAGCCTGAACCTACTGAGTGCAACATAAGGCCATTATGTCCAGTCCTATCACTAGTTTCCTGGAGAAAAAAAGCTCTATCCTTACTTTTCTACATTCCTTTTTTTTTTTTTTTTTTTTTTTTTTTGTTAGCTTTCAATATGCTCTACTGCTAGGCCCACTGAAACAAGTGCAAATTCAGCTTCAGTTTGCCTATACAGAATCAGAGTCCTACGACTGTACAAATGCCTGTTGCTTTTAGATATCAAAGGGAGGAAAATAAAAGCAGTGAACTCCCTCACTTTTTCATATTATTTTGTATTTTATTCCAAGCCAGACACTTGAAACAATTTATTTTTCTAGTGAATTGTCTGATCCTTATCTTTTGGCAACGAATAGATGGGATGCGCTAAGAGCTTTAAGTAGATACCATAACTGGATTTAAAACAGTCACTGCTTCAGTTATAATTTTTAAAGCTCATTATTAATCAGCATATCACTGTTTTTTAATCAGAAAAGAAAAAAAAAAAAATCAAAAATTTCAGTCCTGACCATTTTCATTCAAAGCTAATACATTTTCAAAACCAAAACCATGGCTGCAGTACCTTTAACACTATTTAAAACACATTATTGTGCATTTTGAGAGATGAACAAACAGTCCTTAAAGGAATTTCTTTAAGTGTTCATCACTGTGCAACTACAGTTATGAAATCACATTAAAACCAAACATAATTTGGTGCTTTTAATTCCTGTATATTTCCCATACTCCTGTAAGCTGCTCATCACATTTTTAGTCAGTGAAAAGCCCTTTTTAGATTTTACAGTAGTATCTAAATTCTGGTTTTCCTGCAAAGGTAAGATCTATTAAGAAGGAAACAGGACTACGATTCACAGCAAGGAATTCTCAGCTGCATTACACCGTTTAGAAAATGCTTTGCAGAGCAGAATTCACCATATTAAGAACAAGGTATACAGTGCAAACACAATTGCATCGCAACTCAATATGGTTTCTATTTTTTTTATTTTTTTTTAACCTGAAATAGATTACACATTTTAATCCAGAAAAAAATAACACACCACACAAGTATCTGTGGTATGGTACAGCTCCATACTATGAACTTCAGCAGAACTGAAAACTTATTTCAATGTCAAGATAACACAATCCTTGGGTTACCAGTGATAGCATGAAATACTCACAGATATGACCACACAAACTGTCCTTTAACTTTTCTGTTTTAATGAAAAGGAAGGAAATAATTCTGAACACACATCTATAGGTCCCTGACTGCCCTCTATATTTTACTTCATTCAACAGAAGATAAGTATATGACTATACAACTGTTTTGGTGGTAAAATATTTATAATTCTCCTGATCAATATTTGTCCTGCAGTGTGATTAGACTCTAAAAATCTGGCCATACATTGTTGCTGCATAACCACTTGCAAGTAAACAAGCAGTCAATATTAAAATTTCATTTTAAAAGACTGTGCTTTGACCATTCTATTAAGGCAGCTAGCAAAGCATACCGTTTCTTGAGTAATCTAAAAACCTCCTAATAACATTTGTGGATGCTCAGTCTTGCTGACTGAGCAGTTGGGCCAGCAACGATTCATTAAGTTCATGGGGCACCTCTGAAATAAAGGAGTTTCTCTCACACAGCATGGCTTCATCTGTAACGTCAGATGGAGCGCCTGAGATATTACATAGATTTTAACACATCACTCCTTTGCTTCTGCATGCTTCAACCACTGCCACCCAAGGATATGGATCCCATTCAGCATGGCAACCAGTTTCTCTTTTGGATGTGTTGTTACAGCAACAGAAGATAAAAGTAATGGGAAACTAGAGGAAGATAGCATGCTTAATGGGATAATGCCACAGCGAAACAAAGAAAACTACGGCACATTTTCCTTATTTATAAGCAGGTTCTCCTGAAAACATTTGCTTTGTGTTCTGTTGTTTCTGTTTTTCTCCTCAAGAACAGTTAACTGTAATATTTATTTGCAATGGTTCCGATGAGCTGGGCTCCGATTATTTGATGTTATAGGATATGGACTATTCACCACAAGCAAAATATATCCTAAGATACATGAAAATAGAGTTCTTAAAA
This sequence comes from Phasianus colchicus, assembly GCF_987193195.1. Classification (NCBI taxonomy): domain Eukaryota; kingdom Metazoa; phylum Chordata; class Aves; order Galliformes; family Phasianidae; genus Phasianus; species Phasianus colchicus. The sequence continues at coordinate 12,828,638 of NC_143448.1, forward strand.
TTCTCCAGCAACACTTTCTTGATCCTCCTAATTTGTTTCAAGGGGTTACAGTAACTTTAAAATGTACACATAAGCTATTGATTTTATGTTGAACAAAACAGAATTAAATGATCTGCTGCAGTCACATTTGCCTGCCAAGTTTTTTTCAAGGTTATTTTGCTTTATTAATTGTATTATATATTTTTTTTTAATTTTTTTTCACAGAACAAAGAACAGCTTGTAAAATAATAGCTGGGTGGGCAGGAGAACAAGTACTTTGTTAAAGGCAGAGCATTATAGGCAGAACAGCTCCATTTAACATTACTTTCTCTGTGTTTTCCTTCCAAGGCTTCTTCTAGTCAGAAAGAATAAACTCATGTTTAGGTTTATCCTTTCAACACATTCTCAGATTGCATTTATATATTTGCAAGATATATTTCAATCAATTTTCTGTACAGTCAAGTATGCTACCAAAACAATCTTCTTATTTTGTCCATTTTAACTCCAGTTCTTCTGATTTCCATAAATTGAAGGCAGCATTATCTTTAATGTTTGAATATGTGACAACATAGAAATAAAACTTATCATTATAATAAATCAGATAAGAATTATAATTACTTATAATTATTATTATTATTTTAATTTCATGGAAAAAAAAATGCAAAACCAAACACATTGTTTCTTTGCATCTATATAGACACTTATATCATGCATGTACACTCCAAATAGCTTGAAAGACTTACAAAATACCAAGTAGCTTAAAATCTGTATTTTTATTAGATTCCTGAAAGTAAAGCATTGCTAATGTAATCTGTTAGGTAATCAATTACAAACAGGTAACCATGTACAGAATTGGTAACCTTATTAATCTTGAATTCTACATTAAAATATCCTGAGCTGAGGAAGAAAATCCACAGCTTTCTCTACCACAATTATGTCTTTAGCAGCAAAATCAGTTATCATGTTGTCAAATAATTTATTGCTCTAACAACAATAAATTGAGACTGTAGCATTGAGGAAAGACTAAGAATTTAAAAAACATGCCGAAAAATGGTATATTTCTCTATCTGTAGGTAAATATTAATTGACCAGTTGGATATATTACACTTTAGGCCTGAAGACATTTTGCAGCTATATTAATGTTTAATAAAGTCATAAAAATACTGAAATTCACATGTCAACATATAATAATCTGATCTGTATGAATTATTTTTATCCTTAAAATGTATTTATGTGCATTTTAGAAGTGAAGGATAGATTCTAAAACAAACAAGTGTCCTAATTTTAATTGCAAATCAAGTATTTTTGTTGATGGCTGTGATGTTTGGCTGCTTTTTAGATAACACTTCTTTTTTTCTGTAGTGCAAAAGGAATCTTTTTCATCTTTTTGGTGAAATATTGACTAGGAGTGTCTCCACATTGCATCTTAGATCTCTGAGAACCTAACTGGAAAGGTAACAATTTCTAATGTTTTTTTTTTTTATATATATATGAAAGTATTTAAGCTTTCTAATTAGAGGTTGTCTGATTCTAATGTTGACACTCAAGACAGAACATGGAAAGTCAGGTCAGCTTAATTTGACTGCTATAATGTATACTAAAGAGAAAAAAAAAGTAATAACAGTTTAAGATTGATATAGTGAGGAAAGGAGAATTCTTTGGAGCATTTTTATAAAAAATCATAGCTGTATTTACATGTGTAGGAACATATTCAAGTTTGTCACAGCTAAACCATCAGCTTAGGTTCTTTAGGCTTTAGGCTTCTTTATGGATAATATAGAATAGAACTGAAACATTTCCCAGAAAGTTTTAGGATCTCACCCTAGAAACATCTAACAAAAACCTGAGGATTTTGTTTATTAATCATAAAATACTTTGGGCATTATATTTCTGCAAGATGCTAAACCAGTGGTATATTTAAGGCCTGGCTGAAGCTCCAGAAACTGTGAACAGACTGAAAACAAAATGCTGACTACTTCTGAGTACTTTTATGAATAGAGAACCCCAAATTATTTGGTGAAGGATAGAAATCACTTGAAGACACATTCTGAAATTCACTGTGCAAAACATTACCTACACATCAACAGAGGACTGCGAAGCTGCAGGAGCAATTTTAAATTTATATAAAATATAAAATACTTCTCCAGCAAGTGACTTCATGTAGCAGATGTATTTTCAAGAGTGTCTATAAATGCTGGAATGAAAGATACAGAGAGCTTGAAGAAAGCATAACAAAAATAGTATACTACTTGCTCCTAAAACGTGATAAGATGATACAGCCTGGTAAACACTTCAGAGGGCAAGATGATCTTGGTAAGTTGGAGAAACATACACAGATCAGTGAAGTGTAATAATAAAAACAAAAGTGCAAAATATTGAATTTAGGTAAAAATAATCTGGTATGTGGAGTATCAGGAGCAACCAGCTTAGCAGCATTGAATAAAATGTGGGTTTACAGCAATTAACAAACTAAGAATCAGTATTAAACCTTTTTTTTTTTTTTTTTTCAAAAAAGAGCATCACACTAGATAGTAACATTTTACACAAATCATTTGAAGCCACTTTCTTACTTCATCCAGAACTCAACGTCCAGTGAAAAATAGTAGCTAGAAACAACTAGAAAGAATCAAGAGGAGAAAATAAGAATGACTTATAAGTCTAGAACAGAACAATTCATTAGGCTTGGGGAAAGACTGAAATACTGTGTGTGTTAAGCCAAAAAATGAAATACTGATCAAATCCAAAAAATCAAATACCAAGAAAGTCTTGAAATATGTAGGAGGTATCTACAACACATGAAGGTAGGAAGCTTTGAATCCACATTTTGAATCCACACAGGTTTAATAGAAGCAGTAACATGCACAAATTATAATAGAATAAGAACAGATATTTGAGGTAAAAAGATCATAGGAATTTGGATACCTGAATATTGGCGTTGTTCTTATATGAATATAGTGAATCTTTATCAAGGAAGTTTTTTAAAAAATCATACAAGTTATTAAAAGCAATATGTTTTCTTGTGAAATAAAAACAGCTATAGTTACTAATATTAGTCTGGAGCAAAGGAAAGAGCCTAGTGATCTCTCAAGTATTGCCAACTTTTTTTTTTTACTACCACACGGTTCTAAAAAAGGAAAAATTATAAAAATAAATAAATTGGCTGACGAAGTAATTGGAACGTCCTGATAAAATGAAAAACAAAACAAAACACAAAAAGAACAAGAGCAAAAAACTCATATGCACAAAAAAATAACACCTTAGGAAAATGACAGAGAAGCTGAAACATAACAAGCTTGTTGACAATTCCACTTCATCTAATGCATTAATACTAATTGAGCTGCTGTACAACATTTTAAAATGAGACAAAAAAAATCAGCTCTATGTATTTACAAGGAAGATTTTTCATGCTGTACAGAAACTTTGTTGTGACTTGTTATTTAATTAAACTAACACAATCACTTCTGGAACGCTGAAACAGCAGGATTACATAGGCTTTTTATGATTTATGATCATGACATCTAAATATGGTACACTGGGGGATTTTTATCTCAGTATCTTCAAAACTGGCTGAAATCCTAGATCTCAGAAAAAAAAAAAAAAAAAGGAAAAAAAAAAAAGAAGAGGGATTGGCTAAACAGAGACTAACATGAAAAACATCAGCATCATCTGGGTACTTCATAATGTACGAAGATGCAGTAGTCACTCAATACTGAAAGCTTCAAATGCTTAGTCTTTTAAGATTTAAGCAAATGCATCTTTGGCAAATACAAATACAATACAACAATGCATACAGGCTGTATGGTTTTCCTCATACAAAATGCTGTTCCTTTACTAAATGTGATTCCCAAAAGGATATCTCCAGAACTAAAAAAAAAGGTTATCATGCTTCTGGCCCCAGTTTTACCACAATAAATTGAATATTAAAAAAAGCAATTTTGTTTTGCCTGTTTGCCAACAAAGTCTGATATGGTTATGTCTTATTTAACTCTTTCTGTTCAGGAAATTGCAAGCAATTTCTCAAACATGGAGAAATTGAACTCTTTTTGTTAACCACTTGCAGCTCATTCCTAAACCCAAAACTTACTCATGTTCCATATGAATTGAGGTAATTTATGAATAATGAATACAGGCATGTATGATCAAATAAGCATGGAAGAGGTGAACACAAATTAAACAAAAACAGTATTATCTGAAATTGAATTGTTTTGTCATGCTATCTATAGTGTCATCTTCAAAGCAAAACCAACAATATGTAAATAAAAACAAACAAGCAAACAAAAAATGAAAATCAAAGGAAGCAACAAAACATCATTAAACCAAAGCTACATCACACCATCATCAAATGTTATTCTACTATATCATTAAATCAAGATTTACTGAAGCAACATTAATACTCATACAATATTCAAATTCATTCTCATGTACAGATGAGAAAGGAAACTGGTTACTCAGTATAGATACAAGTCCTTTGACTTGATAATGAAAATACAATTAATTCAGAGATTTTTTTTTTATTATTTGAATATTTTGTTTCTTTTTTAGAAAACTGAGCAATATATTAAATAATATATTTATGACATTACTGTGTCCTGTAAGGAGAAATGGATAGAGACAGTTCTATAATCGTAAGTATCCTAACACGGTAGATGATACCTCTTGTATTTTTCCTCTCATAAAAGCTTTCAGAATGCTTTTCACTCTTCCTTTATATTAAAACATTTCTTAGTTCATTATTTTCGTGCTCCTTCTCAGTTTTTGTATTACTCAGCAGAAGAATTACTCGCAAAAAGGAAATTTTCTCATTTTATCTTTAAGCACACACTTAAGATAGAAATTTTTAATATTTCTCTGCAATTATGGCCTCAGTGAAGTATGATACCCCATTAGGAGGCTATTGGTTACATTTTAATTCAGACTTTGGAACTAATTTTGCAAAAATTTTGATAGAATTACAGAAACTTATTGGTAGAACCCAAAATCCCTGCTGAAAGCAGTTACAGATGCTCAAATCAGGGTCAACTTCAATGTCTCCAAGGACAGGGTTTCCACAGCTTCAGGTTTTTTTTCCAACCCTTTGCCATGGTCATAGCAATTGTTGAGTGTTTATGCAGTAACTCTAGCACATAAAAGGAAGTGTGCTGTCTTTAGCGGTGAGAGCTGATTTTTAACCTCAAATTCTTTCTTGCACATTTCTTGTACTTTAGGAAAATGACAGTTAGAAAATTAATTATTTTATTTAACTACAGCACACGTTGTCTCAAGCTGTAAAATCATGAGCTTGGATTCATTTCACCCAATGTCTGGAAGTCCTGCTTTTTGGCTCAGAAACTTGGCTTCCAGAGCTTTAAAGACTATCGGGAAGTTTGCCAAAAAATGAAAAGAAAAAAAAAGATATCTATGCTACTTGTGCTGTCCCAGAACGTTCTGTTTCACTGTTGTGTCTCATTTCTAATTTCTGACATAATGCATACATTGCCTGAATCAAAACAAACATTAAAGACAAGAAAAGATAGTAGCTGAATTTCACTGCTTTTAGCTGTCATCTCACACTTGCACACTCAATCTTTACCCCTTGATAATCACAGACATTAAAACACAAAGTAAAAGTAAGCTAGACAATGCCAGTTTCCCTGAAGCTAGGTATGAGCAGGTGATCTTGCAAAAATCATCTGTTTTCCCTGCTTTCCCCACTATAAGGTGACCAAAGATATTAACCTTCAGAATTCTACTAGAATTTTGCTGCAGAAGCTATTTGAAGAGCCAAGTTATTTTATACTCTACAAGGCTGCTGAATTTCATTAAGCAGCTTAATTTTTTTAATAGTTAATAAATCTGATTATTTTCACTGAACTTAAAGACTTGAAAATGAAACACTATATGAATCAAGTCAACAAATACACTCATCCTCTCTGTGCTTTATAGATTTCTTCCTCTTTGAAGCAAGTCAAATCCATGATTAAGTACAGATTTCAAACTCTTTGCATTTAACTCTAAGTGAGATCTGAACTTCAGTTTCTTGTTGGAATGATGAAGTCAGAATAAACAGTCCATCTTGCCACGCTGTTTTTCTTTCACTATTTCTACTGATATTATACCACCATAACGCTGTAAAATTGAACATGGTAAACTATAACAGTGCAGCAATGAAAACAGATTATATTCCTTTTACACATGCTTATTGTAAACTAACCTCTGCCTCTACATATAAATAATATGTAGTATTAGAAGTATAGAAATAGAAGTATTTAAAAAATAATAACTTATTATTAAAAAATAATAACTTATTTTTTAAAACAATCTGAATATTTCCACTTCACTATAGATCTTATTTGGGAGTAGGTTTAAACTAATCTATTTCACTTGACATGAAAAACAAGTACTTGCATATAAATGATGTGAAGATGGAATGAGTTCATTTAAGTTAATTTCTTAAAATACCGTAGCTAGATTCTCCATGAGCACATATGTATAAACTCAGCATTTTAATTTGCATGAACAATATGAAACAAGTTTCAATTCTGCAGGTGTTTGATTTGGTGCATCCCTGTGCATGCCCTACAAATTCACAGAATTCCTCTTCTAAATCAAAAGATACCTTCCATGTTGCTGGAAATATGTAATTAAAAATAGATGATCTGAGGAAAAAATGTTTGAATTGTAAATGTGACAAGGCATTACAGGGATTCTTTGATGGTTAAGGACTCAAAAACAAACAGACTCAGCTATTTGTTCACATCATTTTCAATAATCCAAACTGAGTTTTAAAACTACAATATTTATCATGTTATTCAAACTTCAAATGTGCTTAGTAAGAATAGACAGAACATTTCCAAACTTAAATGAATGAACAATTATTATTGTGTACTACATTTAATAACCACTGACTTGAATCTCATGGAGTTTGAGTCTGAAGATAATATGAACTGAATGTTGAGATAACATCAACTCAATTTAATATTCCTCTGCCTCTTGTTTTTACACATGTTAACTCCTCCTTTGCTTAGTACATGTAGGAAAACTTGCAAAAAAAGTCAGGAGATATTTGTTCTAAATATATTTGATGCATGAATTCTGAACTCAGATTCATGCTTTGGGTTATTAGCATCAGAATAAAAATCTAACAGAAATGGAGAAGGTGGAGAGAGAGAAAGAGAAAAAAAAAGATTTACAAACACAAACTATTATTCTTAGAGCAATGTAAAGCTAAAGAAAATTTAAAAGAACCCAGGGAAATGCTTAGCTAGACTGTAAATAATGATGCTGCCCTGTCAGAGGAAGTGACAAGGTAACCTAACATGTCTTTTCCAGTCCTAAGCTTCCCAATTCTGTGCCTTCTGTGCCTGAGCTAAATCATTTCCCGCTTTCCCCCTCCCCCCTATTTCCCTTGAATTATCTGCACTAATTTCTGAGAAAACTGAATTTTCTGTGAAGTATTGAACATGTCAGTATTGCACTTTTCTTGAGGGCAGTGACATAGCAGCCCTGATAACTGCAGTTCCTGGGACTTAACACATTCCATTATGTCTTTCTCCATATCTGTTTTGTTTGGCAGCTTAGGCTCCAGAATGTACTTTCAGCTGTATTTTGAGTTTGTTATCCAAGTGTGCTTTACACTGTCAACTGCCTTCCATGAGTTAGTTCAAGGCATTAGGAAAATTGTATTTTAAGGAAAAAAACACACAAATTAACTTTGTTACACAATTGCTGTTCTTCACCTCTCCATTAGACAAATTTTAGTTTCCACACCGTTTAAACTGAGTATCAATAACACGAAGTAGTGACCTGTCTTAACCATAAGAGCACCAAAGAATATGGATCAAGATGTCATTGTTTTATATGTCAATGTCCTTCATGCAGTACAGTAGAAAACTGATATTGTAAAATACAGGTGTGGTGAAGCAGTACTGTTAAAATCTTGATGGTTAGCTCTTAATGTGCTGCCAGTATCACCACAGTTAGATGTTTCATTTGGTCTGAGTCCAGTGACTTGTTAAGTGACAGACCTAACAGATATCAACAGCAATTGCTATGTAATGGCTAAAGAAGGAAAACAAAACAATGTCTCAGAGTAAAGGAGTTGTAAGAGGACGGGAAAAACATCCAGATTTTCAGATTTTCTTTTATTCTCTCTCCAGGTTCCCACATGCAACTGTTTTTGGCCTCAATATTTCAAAAATTACAAATAAATAAAAACATTGACAACTGGAGCTTTGTTTGCTATCGATATGCTTTCTCCTTGCTGCTGAGGTTTACGTTTGATTATCTCATTGAAACAAAGACCCTCTGGTGTTCAGTCAGTTACGGATAGGAATATCTCTACTGAGACTTGACCACAATGCAGCGAACCATTATGGGAGGCTAGAAAAAGACTGAAAGCCTGGAGATTGGACAGGTTCTGACTCAGTAAGTTTGGTAAATATTGCTGTGAAATAAGATATTAAAAACAGCCAGTAACCTACTTGAAGAAATCATGGATCTTCCCAGTGTTGATGGGCCTGGTGCTCTCTGTTCCTCACCACAGGTCACTTGCTAATTGCCCTTCTGCAGAGAGCAGAAAGGTGCAACAATAGACCCAGAAACTGTAATACAAGAAGTTCTATACAACACATGGAAGAACATCTTTACTGTCAGATAAAGAGCTGACAGAGTACTGGAAAATGCTGCCTGGACAAGTTGTGCAGTCTCTTCTGGAGATATTCAAGTCCCTTCTGGATGCCTATGTGTGTGACCTGCTGTTGAGAACCTGCTTTAGCAGGGAATTGGAGTCCTGCAGTTCTATGATTCTGTTAAAAGTTAAATTATAGTTTAAAAAAATTGCTCAGTTTCTAAATATTCCTCAGACTCTAATAGTAAGCAATGTGTATTTTTTGAAGTTTTAATTTCACTGAAAAAATATTTCAAACATAAAAACATCTCAAAAATTATATGACTTAAATTACAAGTTTTATTTTCAGATGAAAGTTTTTCCTTAGGTGCAAAGAGTATTCTTTCGTTAAAATTTCCTTTCTTGCACGGTAGTTTTCCTCAGGCTGAGAGTAAGAAAATGAATCAGACAAGCTCCACTTGTTAATGAGACAGCCTCAGGTTTGCAGAGGCTTTTTCAGTCAAATGATTATTATCTAGGACATGTACCTGTCATTACAAACTACAGTCCATATTGTGATGTTATGTGGAAATGATACTACAAATACATTACAAGTAAATTGCAATTTCACAATCACACATTGAAAATATTTTTTTGTGTGACCTTGGTTATATTATATACATTCATTTCACACAAAAATTTTAAACTTAGATTTCTGAACTGTTTTAATTCATGCTTCCATTAATTTAAGCTTTGTATTTCCTTAAAAACATCTAAGCATAATTTAATTCAAGTTAATCAGAGCTTTAAGAAAACATAATCAATTTGTAATTAAACATGTTAGTATATCTTCTGAAATGAACTTCCAATGTACAGTTCTGCAAATTAATAACCATCTTCATTAGAATCAAATTGTTTCTTATTCCATATTTAATTTAGGAATGAAAAGTATACTATTTGTCTGAATAGTCTGAATTGATTCAAACCAGTTGCCAAGATCACATTACGCTCCAAATTAACCACTTCTCATGATCAGGTGATCGATGCATTAATGAAGCACAACACACTAAAAACATCATCTTGCAGAATTCTGCATTTAAAATACCAGCTCAATCTACATTGAGATTTTTATTTATTTATTTATTTGTTGTCATTTCCTTTATAATAAACTTTTGGCCACATAAAAACTAATCTATCCTTTTTTTTCTTAGGGAAAAAAAAAAAAAAGAAAAAAGAAACAAGTGAGGATTTATTAGAAAATGTTTTAGAGAAATAGAAGCAGATAAAGTAGAAAAGATTGATTTTCTGTATTTAAAAATGCATAAATACGAAGTTGAATATCAACTTCTTTTTTACTTCCATACCAAGCATCACTGATTTATGATTTATGACTCACTCATAACGTTGCATCACGCAAACATTTAGCTCAAAGCCACATTAGCCAACCAAACATCTTCAAAATAATTCTTTGATATGTAAAAAAATATTATTCACAACACTGAAAGATCACCAAGTATCTGTGACTCCAGTGAGAGATTCAGAGGCTCTTTTTCTCCCATTTTCCCAAAGCAAAATAGTAACATATTGTTCTCACTCTAACAGCCAAACCTTATGGAATCTCCTTTCACCAGCCACTCAAGTAAGTCAGAGCTTCTGAGCATGGAACTATTGCACTTCCCAGAATTTTCAGAAGGAAGTACTAGAATTCAGGGACATGTTACTACTTACTTCTTGGGAACAGAAGGGGATTAATGTAGATAGCATTATCATCTGGAAACATCAAGTGGCACAAATTGCAGCAAGATACATCACTGAAAGCTAATAATAATAATAATAATAATATAAAAACACAGAAAAAAAAAAAAAAAAAAAAAAAAAAACCAGATGGCAACCAAATAAACAAAAACAATAACAGCAAAACCCAGAGTTTTACTTTCAGATGTGTATTTCCTGCAGATTGGTCTATACATGTTGGATACAATAGGTGCAAAGAAATCTGAATGGAAAAAAAACATGGTTATTTACAAGAGATTCAGTTCCAGTGAGGCACAGACAGCGCCTCAAGACCTATTCAAACATGGAAGACAGGAAATGTGAATTTTAGGAAAGATGATTTGGCTAAACAGACTGAGGCCCTACTTTAGGCTAGGATTAATTAAGGAAAGATTAATTTGGTTCTTCCACTTGGAGTGAAATTTACTTCTCTGTACCAAGGTCAGAGAAAATACATAGGAGACACCCCTCCACACTCCTTAATCCATATGATATCTTAGTAACTGTTATGTATATATGGGCTGAAAGAGCAGCTACTGGTCCTCTTAGCCCCTAGATTTAACTATGTACATACAGCACGCTTTTAACAGATGCTGGGTTTAGACAGCAAAGGTTCTTGCATGAACGTTCTAAGCAGACAGATGGTTTAATTTTATAATATCCATAAAGACTGCATTTCTTAACTCTTGAGTGGGCATCTGACATGAATTGCCATCTTAAAACAACCTGATATCATTAAGAACCATGTGTAAGTAAGGAATTCTCTCTTTTTATTCAAACGTGTATTTCTGAAGCTCTATTAACATCACTTTAAAGTGTATTAGTATGTTACAGTGGGGAAAATCAACTTCCAGGCACCAAAGTACAAAAACTACTGTGCCACCTGCTGCTTGCATAACATTTATTTCAGTTTATATTATTTCTTTTTGTCTGTGAGTAGCAAATTGCCACTTACTCGTCTCTGCAAGTACAGATGAAAACAAAAAAACCCAGAAACAGAAGAGAATAGCCCTAAAGAACCAGTGTGCTCTGGATACAGTCTAAAAAGTAATTATGATTTTGTTCAAGAGGAATCCATTTAAACTTTGACCATTGCTTACATTCCCAAATGTAACATGTCATGAACAATTTGGGAGAATCAAAAGGAGGTAAAATTAACTTACTTTCCTGGAAAAGCTTGTTCTGCAGGAGGAAAACCTGAAGTATCTTTATAGCTGCTAATATGACGGATTTTGTAAGCGTTCCTAGTGAAATACTGGAGTCTGATTGCTCTGGTATCAGCATGCAGATTATGACTAGGCATAACGATTTCAGGTAACAGTGAAAGCTGTGTATGGTACTCACTCTTGCAGTGCATTTTATAACAGAAATTATTATTGATGCCTTCAAGCTCTGACTTCATGAATGTTTTCTGATATGTAGGTGTATTTTTAGGCAAGCTCAATTTTAAGGGAAGCTCAGATTAGGAATGAGCACATTTGTTGCAGTCCAGAGAATTCCACATCTCTGTCAGCATTTACTTTCATTATTAAGGGAAAGCTACAATTCATATCGAGCAATCTGTCACTTATCACCATGTGGACAAAGAAAAATTCCTAATTAGAAACACATGTTTTAAAAAAGTAATCACGAGAAAGGAAAAATAAATTATTACAGTTTATCTAAAAATGCAGTATTTCCTCCCATTTCTACCCCTTGACAACAAGACAGTTTCACATCTCCACTTTTCTTTTTATGCATTATCTGAATCTACTCACTTGAAGGTTTCAGCATATTAACATATTTAGATCTCATGTACCAAATACTACTCCCACTATACTTCTATTGAAACATCAGTTGGATTACATATATGTATGCTATTGCACAAGACATACTAGGCAGGTTATGTTATCTAAAAATCCATTGCAGTGTGGCCAGAATTGAAGAGCTACATCCACCTTGAATGTTAACAAAATACCAGTCACTCAGACAACTTACCAACAGCAGCTGGAGAATGTGATCCAAAACATTCCAGTTGCATTATATCTAAATGCAGTTTCTGAAAAAGAAAATAATGCAACAGTAATATTCAATATTTCATAAAAGCACAGCAGTGTTAATCACAAAATATAGAAGAATTCTGAAAAGTTTAGTATTAAAGAATCTTTTATTCACCAAAAAAGACAAAGTAGTATGCAAAGAAAACTGATCAGAAAGTATGTAAAATAATTATGCATTATTACATTTAATGATCACTGTCTCTGTGTTTCTTCAGTGGTAAATCAGAATAACCTTGACATATACTTCAAGCTTACAGCCTTGTTTTCTAACTTTGCTTTTAATGACTTGCACTGTAGTTAACATTGTTTGCTCTGTAGATATAATTACTAATTAAACAAACTTTATTATTATTAGTCCTTAAAATCTGCTTAAGAGAGTTCTAGATGAAACAAACTTTTCTTAGTTAAGCTATATGTAATTTTTCAACCAGTAACATAAGTAATTACTGATGAGAAAAGACCACAGTTTGTTCCTTGGAAAGCCAAGATTTGCTGTACTGAAGATTTATGCCTAGAAGATGTCTTAAGACTGTCAAACAGGGCTTATGAAAGGAACCATAGGCGTCAGTGCAAAGGCCACAGAGTCACTTTTCTCTGCCATATCTGACTGTCAATTGACTCAAGCCTCAACAACTTTTCTCTCTGTTCCAATTCTTTATTAATAGTACTGAGATGAAAAAACTAAAATGTTTAAGCGTAATTTTGAGACCTTCACTTTAAATTGAAAGAATTAAGACATTAACCACAGTTACTGCCTATGTATCACCTTTGGAAACAGTATCTCATGCATTCACAAGCTGAATTTGCTGACCCAGTTAGTCAGCTTTGTACCTTTGTTCCTTAAGTGACAAAGATATGAATCAGTCTCAGCTTAGTGGCATCTCTAGAGAAATACATTAGATATTTATATTTAACTAGAATCCAAGTAATCTTAGAACATTTCTTTCTCTCTCTCTCTCTTTTTTTTTTTTTTTTTTTTCAAGAAATGCGTATTCCTTATTTACCAATAAGTGATATAATTTTTTCTTTCCTTGGGAGTGCTTTTTGTCTTCGTATGTCTCTAGAGTCTTCAATATATGTTTTGTTAAAGAAAACCTCTTATTTTATACATATAATGTCTCTGTGATCTTCCTGACTCAGTCTAATGGAAGTATGCAAATACAATGACAGATAGAATTTAGCTCATGTCCAGAAACTTGTTCATATGAAAAATAAGACTGAAACGCATCACAGCAACTGATTGTGCATCACTAGGATTTTAGCACGCTCTTCCTTCACTGAAGCACAGAGGAAAGCCTCCTTTGATTTAATCAGGCTTAGAATTGGTCAGTCACCCATGGTAATCACCCTTTCCTCAAAGTACCACGAATTCCCAGCATGAAGGTTACTCCCTTGACTAAAGAGTATATGGAAAATGCTGCGCCTAAAGTATGTGGTGCTGCATTTTGTTGAGATTATTAATCTCCCAAAAATTAGTAAGAAAATCACTGAAATAACTACATATTAATTAAAACAGAAATATTTTTTACTGAAAAATGACATTGTATATATATTTCAAAATTATCACTTGATTTAGTAAACTTGTATTTGCTGATTAATTTAGATTTGCTTGATTAATCGAATATATTTTCTTTCTCCTCTTATATTAAATAGAGAAATAAACCAAATAAAAGGTATGTTTTTTTCCCTTAGTCCAATTCTGGTTTGGTTTTCAAGTTATCCTATCAGTTAGTAAAACAAATTCAAAATTTTATCATTTTAAGCAAGGAAAATACACCACTTGTACTGCCATGTGAAACAAAAGTACCCTCCATTTTTTGTTAAGCAGAGACTAAAGACATATACAGCATACCTAGGAGTATAAACTTAGAGAAATAAAGCTTTAACAAGCATTTGACATTTCTCAATGCAGGTAAATATGCCAGTGCCACACATTCTGCCTGACTCTCTAAAACCTACGTCAACTCATTTCTTTGGGGGATTGTTAACAGCAGTTTTGCTCAAAAGAGTTTTGAGTCCAAGACAATAGAAGTATTATAACAGCTACCAAGTATCCCTAACACCTCAACTCCATAGGAACTGTCTACTCAATGGAAGGTGGGAAAAGTGTAGTTCACTGTCTGATCTCCCTGAAACACCTTAGAACAAATCCGTTAAAGCATGTGGTATTATCTTACTCTAAATAAATTCAGAATTAACCATTATTGTTGCATGAAGCAGTTTTAGACTCCTCCCTGCAATATACTTTTCAAGCAGCTTTCTTCCCATGTGCAGATCTCCTACTCCCATGGGTGAGAAATGAATTCAACACACTTGGGTTTTCTTTCCTAGAACACAGCTATCCCTAACATCAATGTGAAATGCTTCTTAAAATTATTTTTAGTTGCTGCCTCAATGAATGCAGTGTCCTCAATAAGTTTGCTGTTATACTTAGTCTATCTGCCATACAAAAGCTGTAATCCTCTTTGTGTGTGTGTGTGTGTGTGTGTGTGTGTTTATTCTAACTCTATTTGTAGAGTAAAGAAGACAGCATGGCTCACAATCCATATCTCAGATACTTCAAAGAAAATCAAACTGTTGACAACTACAACAGCTCTAGAACACCAAGTGGTAACTGAAGTAAGTGAAAGCAGAGTAGAGGAGGTAAAAAGCCACAGCAGACTGGATTCTTTAGTCCGCACTATATCAAAGAGGTCAGTTTGAGACACAGTGCATGAATTCAAGAATTAAAATGAGGCAGTCTGAATACACTGTGTTTTTCAGGAATTACAGTGTTTTATCTGAATTAGTGATCAACTAGTTCAGGTCCCTTTAAGCCCTCTGGAATTACGCCGCAGTCTCAGTTTTTCTATGTGATAGCAGGAAAAAATGCTTAACAGGAAGGCATGATTTTTTAATAACAAGTATGGTCACAGAAATGCCCTGCGCACCAGATTAAATAAATTTGCAAAAATACTTACAATTGAGACTCTGGAAATTAGAAGCTTGTTAGTTATTAATGAAATGAAGAAAATTGCATGAGGAAGGAACAAACATACTTGACATCTCAAATCAGTGCAGAAAAACAATACTACCTGCTAAATTTAAGTCATTCTAAAACTACTCACACATGATAAAGCTGTTTACAACATATCTTAAGCCTAGAGAAGCAGCAGCAAAATGATCTTATCAATTTAGAGAATCAGAGGTTAGCAAGAGAAAAAAGGAAGAATTAAGTAATAAAAATGTATGACAAGAAAAATTCATTCGTGCTTCCCTTTTTATTATTTTCATTTCTTAAAATAATAGATCATTTTTAAAAACTGAGCTTGTTTGGGTTTCCTCTAAAGAAATATATTTTTTCTTAGAGATTGAAGTATTTCCTCAAATAGAATTTAATCCTTCTTCTTTACCTCTTTTTATGAGCACTGTTAAGACTTCCAGAACAGAGATAATCTTGATATCTTCATAGACATATCCTTTCAGGAAGAAGTATTTGCCCTCCAGATTTTCCTCTTAGGAGTCTAAATCGTGTAAAGGAGTAATAGAAACACATTCCATGATAAAACTCCCATTCCTTCTACCTCATGATTTGGTTTTCTTCAGACTGAAAGGGGTTTGGGATACAAGAAAAAAGACCACTGAGAGAAGTCATGACATTGTTAATCCTGCAACAACTATTCTTTCATTCTCTCCTATGAAAAATGACTTCAGAACTAGAGCAGGAAATGGGCAAGAGCTGACAGTAGTGGTCGTATTTTCTAATCCACAAAAGTAGAAAGATATGAAAATGTCAACAAAGAATAGGAACTCTTTGCATTATGTACAATTAAAAATGTACAAGATACATGAGACAAAGAAACAAGTAAGAAATAGCAGCAATTAAAAAAATTAATTGCTTAGAAGAACTTGAAATTGCTATTAAGTGCTATTTAACTAGCAGAAAAGTAAGAGAATGTGCTGAGCTGGAAGTCAAGTTGGCTGAACTTACCGTTTTATATGAAAACAAGGACAAAAAGTATAGTACTGCTCATTAACACCTGAGCTGGGGTCAGTCAAACTGAAGATGATACTGGCTTCATAAAGACAATTCCAAGATAAATTTAGCTTTCAGCCACATTAATGTACAATTAAGATACTGTCCCTAAGGACTGTATCAATGTTATTTCATTTGCCCAATGCAAAAAACTGAGTTTATTAAATACAGTTGTTCTCCAGGGCAAGGCTAATTACCAGATTGTACAGAAATGAAGTTCTTTGTTTTGTATGTTATCAACTTGACAGTTGAGAAATCTCACATTTATGAAAGCATATTAAAAAAAAAAAAAAATGAGGAAGTACTAAATTTCTTGTTTAATAAAGCATGAAACATGGTCAAAGCTTTGGGGATTTTCATGTAATTTAGACAAAAGATTTGACCTATATGACTTAAGAAATCTCAAAATATAAGCGATGGGTAAACAAGGCCAGTCATTAGCTGGGTGAAATTCATACCTTTTCCAGAGGTGTAGATGGACTACTCCTCCTGCCTCACACTTCTAAAATTAGCCAACTTGTTAAATACATCATCAGTATGTACTTGAGGCAACTTAGAGACAAGAGATTATATCTGATATAATGTAAATCATATTTATTTATTTATCATATTTATCATATTTATTTATGTTTAGTTACTTTAATATCAAGCACAGTTATAGGAAGCCACAAGCCCTGCATGCAGCAGGGACTCAGAAAATGCAAATATTATGTTTGTTAGTGAATTTAATGAAATCTCTTGTGGTAAACGGAGATCAGATTGTGAAAAGATAACTAATTTCTTTTCTAAGTTGCACAATCACTGGAATGAATTGCATACTGCTTGTGTACCTGCCTATAACGCAGGTGGTCCTCTGTGACAAAGTCTGGATTAAAGAGAGAAGGCTCCTGACTCAATCCAGTAATCTGGAATTCATGGTTGTTTCTCTGGTTGTATTTTCCATCTCTTCTTGGCAAAGCGGATTACTATTTATTGAAGATCAATTGTACCTTAACAAAAAGGTAATTGTTGTATTACCGTCATGTCATGTTACTAGTTACTCAGGGGGTAAACTGGTAATCACTTCTTTAAAGAAAAGTATATGCTGTATTAGACTTGCTTAGATGGTGTTCCTGGAAGAGTTTTCAAATTTCAGCCTGTCTACATGCTTCTCAGAAAACAAAGAATAGACGCGAAGTTCAAATTGAGGATTGCAGGTCTTGAAAAGCCATCAAGGAAAGACTAAGATGTCTTAGTGAGAAGGAAGGTCAGACTGGATGGTGCCCTGGGCAGCTTAGTGTAGTAATAAATGGGGAGGTTGGTTGCCCTGCATGTGGCAGGGGTTTGGAGATTCATGATCCTTGAGGTCCCTTCCAACCCTGGCCATACTGTGATTCTGGGATTATTGATAATTTATTTCTATTCATAATTTATTAAAGCCGTTTGATGTGAAAAGTGTTCTTTTTTTTTTTTTTTTTTTTTAATATGTTTCTGCTGTATATAGTGAGGTAATATTCAACACAAAGTAAATTTATAAGGTGCCACTTCAATTCACAGCTACCTATTTGCATAGGTATAAGAAAGAGTAGGAGTGTAGGTGCATTGCAAGATGGAGAACATTAAAGTTAAAGTATATTTTGAACACAGAACTAGTTGTAAAGTAGATCTTAAAGTCTTCCACTGATGATAGAATCTCTTGCTACTATTACTTTGCTTATGTGAAAGGTCAGAAAACAGGATCCATTTTGGGATTTTGATGTTGCATATATATTTCCCAGGAAGATGTAGCAAAAAATTATTTTAGAAGGAGTAGAGAAGTCAAAGAATTATAACTAATCTATGAGTCATTGCAAATGTCTTAGATAAACAGGAGATATGAAGGGTGCAAGTACCTGTGTGCGTGCACAGTTCAGTTAACTTAGTTGAAGTTCAGTGATTTGCTGGATTACATCTCATATCATGCACATGTCCCCACTTAGAGCCAAGTATCAAACTGTGATGATATTTAGATGTAAATGTATACTGTATACACACAAGTAGGTATTTTCTAGATTGAGTACTTACAAAGGAGTAAATGAAAAGTTGTATAAATCATAGGGTATAATCTGATACTGTAAATTCTGGTTTCTAAAATAAGGAATATGGAATCATTAATCAGGGAATTATTTTAATGAAGGTCATTTATATATATCAGACTTCATGTGGCTGTTCATTTTGTGAGTTAATCCACCAAAAGTGCAATATGTGTATACATACGTATGGATAACATCTAATGAAATAAATGAAATTAGTATGTAGAAAAATAACAGAACAAAGAAGAAATCACCACATTCCAAGATAAACTTTGTTTCTCTCTCCTCATAAAACTAGTTTTAGCTGAAGGACTTCTATGTAGCATATACCTTAGGAAAATAAAATAGTACATTTTTCAAATTTATTTTGTGCTCTGCCACTAATTTGAAAGAGAAGAATACAGACAGTAACCACTGAGCACAAAGTGACACGACAGAAAATGTAATGGTTTTTATAGGAAGCTGCTGATATATAACAAATTCTTGCCTAAATTCTCAGTCTGTTTTAAGAAGTGTACTTTGTAGCTAGAAAACTTCAGAACTACTTTTATAACTATTCATCCACCAGACTTTTCAATCTTTTCAGAGATTAGGAGGAGTCAATCAGCATTAGCTTGCAATTTTACTCTTTTTTATCCCCCCATATTAAAATGTATGCATATTTTAAGCATTGTTGTTTGAATGGGTAAGCTGTTAATATTTCGCTTGCTTAAATGACTATCTAGAGGATTTATTCTATCTTCCTCTGTAAGGACTCAGGTGAACCATGTCACCAGCTCTGGTCTAAACTAACAATGGTAATTCCAAGTTTATATCACAAAATGATCCATAGCTCCATCTTAAAAAAGCAGCATTTATAAATAAATCAACATTTATAAATAAATAAGAAAATATAAATAAAGTTAGTTCACCCAGAGATCAGTAATTTGCTCTAAAGAAAAATAAATAATTTACTTCATTGCATTGTCAAGGACTGTTTGCAGCAGGACATTAAATGCTAGATTGGAAAATCTGTATTTATGGACAATATTTATTTAGATACCTTCAAGATATTTTTATTTCTGCAAGGTATCACAGCAATAATTCCATCACGTATGAAGATGGTAAGAACTTCTGTATTTTACTATTTTCTACATATTTCTATATGCAGTGTAGAATGTATATAGAGCTAAAGAAGTAATTACATTTTGTTGTTCAATGGAGAACTGCATGAGACAGAGTATGCAAAATAAAATGTTATAAGCCGGTTTATGAAAACACTAAGAAAATGCACTGGATATACATTCTTAAAGAGATTATCTAAACATAATTGCCAGCTTTTTATATGTTGAATTATGGATACCCATAAGAAACTTCCATATTGATTGGAACTGGTTTTGCTTCTGTTCTATTCCTACATCCAGATTTGTAGTAGTTGCTTCACGGAGATTTCTAGAAACTCTGACAGTAAACCACTCTTTATACATTTCATTATTATGATGATTAATGTGTTTCTGCCTTACGTTTGATGAACAAAAATTTCTAAAACACTATATGGTCTATTACAAAGATCAACACTATATAGCATATCCAGAATAGAAATATATAATATTCTACAGCTTGTGCTAGTGAGCTTATCAGACTATCTGTTTTGATGTTGGAGTATATACTCTGCTATTAAAGGAATGAGAATGTTTTTGAAATTCATTATTTTCACACTTCTTATGTCTCATTTCACTCTTCTTTACTCCACAAAGTTAATAATCGTTCTAGATCTATCCTCTTACAAAGTCATTCCAGTCTGCAATTATATAGTCGCCCTTCTCTGGACCTCTTCTATTTCTGCTAAATGTTTTTCAAGTACCTCCTCTGACATTTTAATTTAAGTTTTTTGAAAACAGTTACAAATTATTTAGCTTTTCAGCATAAACCTTATTCACCTTAAGTGCTCTCTTCACTCTTTGGTAGGCCCAGTGACCCAGCAGTTCTTTGACAGACTGCATATGTCTGAAATATTTAATTTCTTATTAACTGCTTTGCTGAAATAAATCCATGAGAGCTTTCTGAAATTCAAGCTTTTCAACTATGCCTGGTAAAATTTATTTCTTCTTAATGTGCTGTTAGATTCATATTTTCTTCTGCAGAGCATTTTTCTCAAACCATGCCATCATACTAGCTGAGTTGCAATGTCTAGGGATTTCTGCATCTTCCCTCTTTATTTTAGGACCCCTTTGTTTTTCTTCTTTTCCCCTCTTTTTCCTTTTTAATAGATTTGTATTCAATCCCACTAAGTAGTCTATATCTGTAAGTGGCACAATTCCTATTATCAGGTACTAACTTCTCCTCAGAATCATGTATATTTAAGTTCATGCTTTGCAGATATAATAACTTTTCATACTAACTGTTCCCCAAAATAAGGACTGTGTCTGAATACCTTGGAGTCCTGAAATGAGCTGTCAATCCCTAGCGCCTGATTCTCCCAGAAATGTCTTGTCTGTTGGACAGCTCATATGTTTTCAAAAAAAAAAAAAAAAAGAAAAAGAAAAAAGACAGATTAACAGAAGCACTAAAACTTCAAGGTAAGGAAAAAAAAGTTATTGGAAAAAAAAATAATCAATTTGAAAAAATGACCAGAAACAGGCAGCTTATACAACAGTTACAGTCTTCCTGTCCTTGGAAATACTCACACTGACCTATAACTCAGCATTGTTCAACAGAATGGATGAAGTAAATAGAGGGTTTCTCTCAAATATTTAATAAAGGAAAATAGGCACTGCATTTAAAATGCAGGTT
This sequence comes from Phasianus colchicus, assembly GCF_987193195.1. NCBI lineage: Eukaryota > Metazoa > Chordata > Aves > Galliformes > Phasianidae > Phasianus > Phasianus colchicus. The sequence goes on from NC_143448.1 coordinate 12,849,851, forward strand.
TTTATGACTGATTTTAATGGCTAGAGAAGGTCATTCTTCTAATTTAAAAAATCAAAACTGGTAAGTTTAAAAATCTATGATTCTCATAAAGTATTTTATGCATGTGTTAATTAAGATGTTTTACCTTCAGACACCACTCAAATACACATAAAATTTCATCCTAAGCTATGTGCATTGCATGAATTCTAAATTCATATGAACCATTGGATACTAAAATTAGAAGTTTTACTGAGATATAAAGTAATATGAAGAATGTATTTAGATAATTCTTTACTATATTGGGAGTACCAAATAGCACCTTGATATCATTATAAATGTGAAAAATTGACCTATGTTAAAACTTTTCTAATGTGATACTCACGTGTGGGATATGTAAATAACCTTTTTAAAATTCACAGTTACAATACCTTAAACTACCTCAGTATTGTCAAAGCTGAAGAAAATAGCATTAACTGCAGAGAGAAAAACAAATTAGTGTCTAATAGTGCTCCAGAAGATACGGCATGAGGTTGCAGAATTGTAAAATGTCCCGTTTGTCTACAAGGCTCAAGATGGTTTATAAATGTGATTGTGCGTGCTCTGGCACTGTCCTGGTTTCAGCTGTGTAAGAGTTAATGTTCTTCAAATGTCTGGTACGATGCCCTGTTTTGGCTTTATAAGAAAAATGATGTTGATAAAATGCTGTTGTTTCAGTTGTTGCTGAGAAATGCTGTACAGAGCCAAGGACACTTCAGTTTTTCAGCTTCTTAAACTATTCTGCTAGTGAGTAAACCTGGGAAGGAACAGAACCAGGATAGCTGACCTATGCTGGCCAAAGAGATATTCCATGCCATATGATGTTTTGTGAAAAAAAAAATATAAATCCGAGTGGAGAGCCACTGCTTGGAGACTGGCTGGGCATTGGTCAGTGGAAGATGAACAACTGGGTGGTGAGCAATTGCTTACTGCATCACTTGTTCTGTATAATATGTATTTCTGTATAAATAATTATTATTATCATTACTGTAATTTCTCTCTTCCTTTTATGCTGTTAATAAACCTTTATTTATTTATTTATTTTTAAACCATTCCTCCCTCATCCCACCAGGGTGTGGTGTAAGTGAAAGGCTGTGGGGTGTTCATCTGCTTGCCAGGTTAAACCACATGCTACTGATTATTATTTCACATAGTGATATTTATACTTTAAATTTGAAAGCACTCTTGGAAACAGTTGTACATATGAAACCTGCATGAAGTGAATCAAAGGCAGTTAATATGTTTGACAGTGCCAAGAGCTGCATTAAAAATTAATTACTAGCCAACATGAAAAATGAAGGAAATATGACAATTATTTAAATGAGACTGCACTAAACATCTCTTGCTTCAGCAATTGTAAGCCACCTATATTTCACAATGATCTGTGAGGACTGGCTAAGTAGAGAAAGAGCATCATCTCTCTAACTTAACAGCAAACAACAAAAGATGGAGTTACTGTCTGGACAATCTTCTGGGACCCTGCCAGCTTTTCAGAATAGATAATGAAAAGAGGCCTCTTCTCCAAACAGAGGCAGTGCATGCAGATAGAGAAGTAGCAAGATAGTAGCATTTAGAAGGAGAAGAAGCTAGGATATACTAATTTGTCAAGCAAAAGCAAAGATTACAAAGACTACATTAATCAACACAAAGAGAATTCCAAAGTTAAGAAATAGTTTGTATGTCACATCCTCTATACGTTTCTCCCATATTTTTCTTCCCCCACAGAGAACACTTCAACTAAGTTCCGCTCCTTGTCAGAGTATGATGGAACTATCCTGCCTTTCATTTCTTTCACCTAAAACTCTTGACAACAATTCACTATCTTGCGAGATGTCAAAAAGATCTTTTAGATTAAATATATCACCAAAAGTCAGGTTTAAAAACTGCCCAATCTTTCATCTGAAGATTTTGATTTATTTACTGCGTGTGCACCCTAGCAGTGTAAAAGTCTGCACAAAGGTCTGTCTATTCCTTCAACATAACTAATTGTCAAGCTGGCCTGTCAGATTCCTGCCAGCAAGCTGGATTGTAAATGTACCATTAAATCACTTCAGTATTTATAGTGTTGAAGCGATCATACACATTCTCATTTAACATCACTGAATAAATATTGGGTATTTGAAATACTTAGACTAACTTGACTAGCTTAGAAAAAAATATTACTAGCAAATTCTGCAGAAAGGCTTAAACTGAGTTTCTTAAAGAAAACAAACAATCAACAAAACAGAATAAAATAGTCACCAAAGAAATATTTTAAATCCTTTATAGGCAAAGAGAAAAAGTTGGCCCAAAAATGACCAGCTATGTACCCCTTCACTACAAATCCAGAGGAAAAAAACACTATAACACAGCATGCCTAGTCAGGCATCTAAATGTTCTGTGTTAGGAAACTGTATTGCTGTTAGGGTTGTATTACTTTGCTGGACTGAAGCCTTGGATCCCATCTGTTGTGAAAAAAGAACCCCAGGGGTAGTTTTATGGCTGATTATTTAGAAAAAAAGCATATGAAAATATTGATATGAAATAGTTTCAGGGATGATTTAATTGCTGTTATTTTTAGTGAATCATTTAAAGGATCAAAAGCATCAACACAAAAGCAGCCATTTGGCAAAAGTATTAGCATCTGTATAATTTTTTTTTTAAAAAAAAAACAAAAACAGTACTAAAGCTCTTCCAAATTTTCTGTTGCTTTGATATCACACCATTGATGAAATATTTAGAGTATAAATAGTAGAAAGGTAAACTGTTCTGCAAAAAAAAAAAAAAGTAAGGAAGGAACGTAGGAAGGAAGGAAGGAAAAACATCCAAAGAAACATTTATTTGCTTTGTTTTTCATAAATCAGGAAAATAAAATATGTTGATGCTTTTCATTTGTTGCATTGATAGTTAAAAAACTGTCAAAAAATTACAATATTGTATCTAATTCAGATTTATACATGTCTGATTTTCAGAACTGAAGGTGAACAGACAGTTCTTCCTGAAAAGTCAGGTTATTTAGAAAATATTTTTAGGTATGTTGCATAGCTTCAAATACCTATGCTATGTTTCTATTAGCAGTCATCTAATAACATCCAGCACAACACAATGCTCAGCATTTGACACTAAAGTAAATTGCCTCATTTCAATGATACAATACAGACTTTCTAAATCCTCACTGTTGATGTATGTTTAATAGAAGGGGTTATGACACTGCTTATCTTGAGATGAGAGTCATGTTTCTTTGACAATTTTTCTCCTTTCTTTTCACCATTACAACACGAAGAAGTAATCACTTATCTTACAGCCAAAAATCAAAGACTTTCCATTGATGTAAGTCAACAAATCCTGCCTTAAACAACCAAGAGGATATCACATCCTTTATTATACAGCCTTAAAAGCCAAGTGATTCTGTACCAATATCATATTTCACAATTATCACCATAAATTTTTGTCTTACACCGTGAAATTACTATTTAAACTTTAGTTAGTAAATAATGAGCAACAAAGTGCATAGTAGTTCCTTTTTTCAGTATAATTTGAACTTTTTTATTCTGAATCAGTGTGCTCTGTTTTCAATATCTAATTCAGAAAAGTAAGAATAACACTGATCTTAGTTTAACTAGAACATTACCAGGGATTTCAGCATGATTTTAAAGTAGTTTAACACCACAAGATAAATCAATCAAATGTTGTAGCAGATGTCTAATGTATTCCTTTCACATAAGCCAAATAGAAGTGGGTAGCATCTGTGTCAGATGCAAGCACAACTGTTTGCCAGCTAGGTCGGCCACAGTATGATGAATGCTGATTGACAGTAGCTACCGAAGGTTGAACTAAAGTTTCAAGTGAAATTCAAAACTAGTTATGTGTAGGAAAGAAATATATGTTTGCCCAAATAATATTTTTTCTTTTGATTACTGTAAAAGGTACAGTTTTCCTGGATAACTGTTTCAACTTCCTAACATGAAAAGGTTTTATATTAAAAAGTTACTATTCCTGCTTATAAAACATCAAAGAGCAACCCTATTGATTTAAAAAAAACCTACCAGATTAGACCTATACTATTGATTTATGAGACTTGTATTTTACTAATCAGAGATCAATCTTATGAAAGCTTATATTGGTTTTAAGAGAAAGAATATCCCTAGTGCTTTAATGAGAGAAACAATTATTAATACATGAACAGCAAAAAGATGCAAAATTACAGTTATATTTCATAGAACTGTACAGATATATTTGAGAACTATCCCTGTACTCCTTTTTTATCAATTTAAGGCATGAGAAGTGAGCTGCAGGACAAACCAATGCTTCTCTTCCCTCCCATACTTTATCACTATTGTTACTGTTCATTATCACTGAAGTTCGACACTCTGCTATCTAATTCATCTCTCTATCTCCCATACTACTGGATTTTCATTCAGTTCTGACGTTTTCTATCCTTTCAAATAACCTGAATTACAATGCTCACCAGTCATTTTGTTTGTTTCTTTGAATTTGATTTCCTTCTCTGCTGAGTTCATAAATAACCATGTTAAATGAATATGATCCAGAATCATATTCAGTTCCTACTCTCGTGGTTTTCATCAATCCTTTCTTTCAGCAGCATTCTTGACCTCCCCTTTTGCACTTAATCAGCAGAATCACTTTACCAAGGCAAATGTAATAGGTCTACTACTTACTAATTTGCCTTCTCTTTCATGCTGATGCTGTATGGACATTGTCCTATCCAAAACTGGCAAAAAGAATCTATTCATCAGCTTTTTCACATATCTCTGCACTTGCTTCCAAATCACCCTTTCTGATCTGGAACTTCCTCCAGTTAATCAGAAATGCCATAGATTGCAGAGATTTTCTGCAAAAAACTGTATCTCCAATACAAAACGTCATCTTTTTTTTTTTTTTCTTTTCTTTTTCCAATACTGTCCATTCCTATGATGTTTACAATAATGGACTTGTGCTGAAAAAAGGTTTTTTTTGCTTTTTTTTTTTGCTTTTTTTTTTTTTTTTTAAAGGTGGGGACGTTGGGGGGCGGAGAGGTGGAGAAATTGAAGACATAATTGCAGCTCATATGAAAGCAACTTAATGGTTCACATTGTTCTTGGACTTGATTTGACACGTTAGGGTTTTTAAAACATAGTGTTTCCAACACAGCTTTGGACATTGGCTTAATTTTTGGGGTCACTGAACAAATGCATTTTGCTGGTCCCATGAAATGTCATTTAAATTTGGCAGTTCTTAGCTACAGAGAATCATGATTTCCCATCTGTGATTTCAATTATAAAGCTTGATTTTGGACACATGCCAAACCCCAGAGCTTTCCTACACGCTGCTCACATACCACGTGCAGGCCATGTCAGTATTCTACAAAGAGCTCGTATCCAAAAGGTCATTGTAAGGGAGAGGCTCCCAGGAACAGAACCTCAGCATAATACCAGGCCATAGTACATAGAAGATCACTAATTGGAGGTCTGACCATCAAAGCCTTTGTTTATTCCACTATTTTGATTGCTTCCAGGAGAACCTTACTTGTCAAAATGCTGCCAACTGGAGTCCTCTTCCCATATTCTCCTAGAATTACAATTGCATTTCTAGTTTACAAGCCCGGATTTTTATTTTATTTTATTCTGCCAGCATTCTGACCTGGGATAATACATTAGGCTCAAAATACTTCCCATAGCTGAACATTTCTTTCTCATTTGAGGGTAATTTAATTCTCATTTAACTGCATTCTGCTTTTTGTAATATGATTTGTTTTGATAGAATACACAGAAAATATCTTCATTTCATATAATCAATTGCTATGAAAAAAAAAGGAACACATTACACATTACTGTAGCTAATAGAAGGTCAAAGAGTATAGTAATAAATTTAATTGGCACTCTTAAATTGTGCTAATGGTTAACCACTAATAATGTAGAAGTACACACATTATTTCCCAATTCATTCCCAGTTTACCATAGAGCTATATGACAGTTGTGGAAAAATACATTAAAAGATATCGTCACAATATCACTTTATCCAGGGAGTATAATACCATACTACAGTAAATTAAAGTCAGATCCATTTTCCACTCATGCAAACTTCCCAACAAGTTCACTAAAGATTAAGGAGATGACTATTGAGTGGCAATGCTGTGTTCTAAATTTTAACTTGAGTATTTTGAAAGGATTGATTTCAGAAAGTAAGGATAAAACATTCAACTTCCTTAAAAATCTCAAACTTGAATACCATCAATGTAGTTGTTAATTACACCTAAAAATTCAGACTATTAATTAATTAAATATAATAATATTTAAATATTTAAATATAATAATAATATAATAATTCAGACTATTAATTAATTAATTAAAAATTAAATCCAAAAGCAAGTTTTCTCCTGTATCATTATCCATATCTGTGGATGTATTGGAACTGCGGTAGCTAAGAATATCTTGCTTAATCTCTTGCATTTAGTAATAGTTAGATTTTATTTTGGAACTGTCAGGCTTAATTCTACTCTCAGACTGATTAAGGAATTTGGGTGAGCAGTTTATTAGCTCTTAAGCAACAGTTTTTTTCATCTGAATGAACAGACTGCTTTGTGGTAAAATACATCTGTTACACATCCATAAACATAACCAGCTAACATTGCTATTGTAAAAACCAGCCTAAGTCTACTGTTGTAATAACTAAGAATTTATACAAGTCTTCTATTTTCCTTATTTTATTGGCAGACAGACTATTAACATCTTCAAAAGGTGTGTTTCTAGTTCTGCAGCACAAATCAAAGTTCCACATCAATAGCATTACTTTCCTACCTACTACCACTAAGCCATCATACTGGAACATCATACTGGAATAGAGAGCCATGGTTACACTGCTGCTCCTGTCCTGATATTCTGATTCTTCCGAAGGAAATCCTTTTACTTCCCTTTTTTTTTTTTTTTTTTTTTCCTGCATTAAGCAAAATGTCACTGGTAAGAAAGAAAACTGTAACCAATGCGAAGTAAAAGGAAGAAATGCACAATACTGAATGTAGTATAAATTCACAGAAACCTCAGAGCAATGGCTTCAAGGATATATTTGAGTATGGGCTTTTCTGGGTCACACAACAAGAATAAAAGCACTGAGAGAAAGTCATATGTTTCACTTGATCTGAGTACTCTGATACAATGTTGTGTGTAAAGGGCACGGTTATAATATTTGCACTGATGAGCTGCTTGAGAAGATAATGGACTGGACTGGTTATTAAAGACAAGTGCTACTGAAGGAACTCCATTCAGAGCAGAGGGAAATACTAACAGCGTGCTTTAAAGATCAATACCAGTTGACTTTTTTGATGTATTTAATCAGTGATCCCAGAGAAACAGCACACAAGGATAAAGAAAATCTGCTGACTGGAGTAAATGGAGGTCAAGCAAAGCAGTATTGGAGGGTTGGCGACTAAATCTAAGGTGTACAAAACATAAGACAACTGGAAGGGACAAAATGCTTAGCATAAGAAGAGAAGACTTACAACAGTGTTCACAGTCACAAAATGTTTCTGTGAAAAGAGGGTACACGCTCCTTCATCACTTGTTAGAAAAAGAATGCAAAAACCTGAAGCAAGAAAGCACTGGAATATATTGCCCAAATTACTGGCCTTAAGGATCTTCAAAAGCCACCTCGACATGGTCCTAACCAGCCTTCTCTAGGTGCTCCTGCTTGAGCAAGGGGTCGGACCATATAACATCTAGAGGTCCCTTCTAACATTAACCATTCTTAGATTCTGTGAAAGCTTTGTTAAACATCAATAGGCTTTCTAATAATGAGGTAATATGACAATGTGTCAAATATTCTAGTACTTCTGATAATTAAGTAGGTCCAGACTATACAAACAACAGTCACTATTGGCATACGTATAGCTAATCCTGCACTGAGCATAGACAATATGTTAAATCATATAATTAAGTTCAAGTTCTACTTTTCATTATTCTGGTAGAAAAACTCTTTAAGGCTCTTGACATATGGCTTAACTGAAGTAAAGATATAATAGTGTACAGAAGACGACAGTAAAATATTTACATAAATAAAAATACAAATATAAATCAAATAAAATTATAACTCAGATTTGAGTGTTCTTTTAAGAACATTTTGAAATTTTTGCAAAAAGTATATACAATATTTAGAAATACTGAAACAAGATCATACAGAATTCAAAAACTTTGAGCCTTCTGTTTAGAAAACAGTAGGTGAGAAGATAATGAAATTATTCAGTGAAAAGAAAACTGTATAGCAAAATTTCTTGCTAATATTCAGTACAAGACACAGAGACACTGACTTGCAGTAAGCTGACAAAACCTGTACAGCACAGGAATGAGTGTAATGATTTTTTTATTTTTTTATTTTTTTAATCACAGAAAGGACATTCAGTTTAATAAAGAAAAAAACCAAAGGCCCATGGAATTGGCCAGTGTATGTATTTTCTACTTAAAATTCTAAAGAGAAAGTACTGACAAAAAACTATACATGTTACTTATGACAATTTATGCACTTTTTTGTAATCATACACATTGAATATTCATTAGGCAAGTCAATGCATTACTTTGGACTAGTCCTTCCTTCCAAGGAAACAAATTCTTTTTCCCTACTTATACCTAGACTCATTTTTTTGTGTTATTTCTAAAAAGAATTGAATTTTCTGAAAACATGAAAGCAATGAAAGCATAGGTCGAGATGTATGTTCCTGGACACATTTAGTTGCATCATTCTATTAACTGCTTACAAAGTTTGCAATTAAATTTTCTTGTTTCATTGTTCCTCCATTTGAAAGAAGTCTAAATAGGAACTTAGTACTTGAAGTCAGTGGTAATTGAGTTCTTGGTCTCAATACATACTATGAGCTAATACTTGAAATTATACGAGAGAATTATATTCATCACTGTTCTTACTATGAACAAAATCAGTTTTGTAGCTAGACCCTAAAAATCCTCTAAGCAACATAGTGCTTAAATTCCAAATCTTGATATAATACAGTTATTAGTACAGTCCTTTACATAACTAGAATAAACAATGCCAATTACTCATGAAGAATGACAACAGTATTTGTTTCCAATAGATCAAAACGATTCATAAATTTGTTGGTTTTATTGTTTCTTTTTTAATAGAGTTCCAAAAGGGATGAAATGTTTACCTCACAGTAATCATACTTAGACGCCACTTCAAGCAAAAAATACTGAAGTACTTGCTCCTACTCACAGAATTAATCAAGAAAACATTTGTTTTCAAAGTTCATTGCAAATGTTTAGTAACTCATTAAACCTTTTCTTTCTTTAGCAGAATTTCTGTTCATCACCTATATCTGCTCCTCCAGATAGCAATAAATAAGAACACGACCACTTAATGTAGAGATGTCTCAAAGTAAAGTCAAGGGCCCAATTTACTACAAATGTTTTGCCAAGGTCTGAGACAATTAACAATTTTTTATTTGCAGAGCCACAAAAGTGTTGGCTGAATTCTTAATTCCTAATGGATAATTTACATGCAGGTCATATGCTTTGTTGTGTTTGCTGGGTTTAGTGCCATTAGGAAAGTGTCTTTTGAGAAAGACAAGAGGAGACAATATATTCTATTTTAGTGTGTAGAAACTAAGTCTGATATGCCCAGTAATCAATTTTTATCTTTAGTATGAAAGAACACACATTCTTAGAAAGAAACAGAAGACTACTGGGGAAGAATAAAGTAATGTAATTTTGGCACAGATTAATGCATAAAAGAGCACGGCCAAATACACAGACCTTTATCATGATAATACTAATATTATCACATCATGAAAGGAGTTATAAAAGGGCAACCATGGAGATTTTCACTGCTTCCTGGAGCATATGACACAGATGAGATTCTGTGAGCAAAGCTAACAAAATTTCACAAGGGTAGAGCCTTCTATCAGAGCACATCATTCAGCCAAATTAAAACCACGTTACATATTAATCGTGAAGAAAACAGGACATCATAAGGTTAGAAATTGGAAAGTTCAAAGTTCTGTTTATTTTGTGTAAAAAGCAGTATAATATGAAATTAGAGGCCCAGAGAAACACAAGGACAAGGTACTACAGATAATTTTCAATAGAATCTGCTAATGGAAATGAAAGTACTAGAAGAAAATTTAATAAGAGTATTTTCTCTAGCAGAATCTGAAGTTATATGTCAAACCTCTCAGACTACAAAGTACTGTATTCTGTCAAATATAGTCATACTGGATAGTTGTTATATGAAGATAAACAATCTGATCATAACAGTAAGTTTTCCAACACATTCTATTCTATCATTATTGTAAGAAAGAAATTACATTACATTATTTCCCATGATAAAGCTCATAGCTCTAGACAAGAAATCAGATGAGTTAATAAATGCTTAATATATTCAGAGAAAGTTAACAGCAAACTATCTTATACTGACATTTTTAGTTTTCTATAATTTAACTTGTCACTGCCATTTCCTTTGTTTATATGCTCAGTATCTCAGAACAGCATAGACAGTCATTAAAAAAAATGCACAAGAAATAATTAAAGAAAAACTTAGTGTAACTGACATTTCACACAGTACCATGGAAATATAAATTCAATGTCCTTTCCAAACAAGAAGTGAAAAAGAGATGCATCTCATTATGAATCCTGCATATCATGAGACTCCTGCCCCCTAAATTAGTTCTATTTAAAGTGGGCAACATATTTCCTAGCATTTTCAAATAATAAAAGATGTTTCTTTCTCTTCATTCAATAATCAACATAGTCAAGACAAAATTCATGGGAATTTTGATGTTAGCAATAATTTGCTACAGAACAATCACCAAGCCTAATAAAATCTTTCATATCTAGTTCTATAAAACAGACTCTATGTATGATTTTTTCTGTTTTCAGAAAACTCTTGGCTGCTAAAGTAAAAAAGAAAATAAAATATATTTTGAAATTCTGTTAGGACTAAAAGTAACATATAAATTTAAACTTTTTTTTTCACTCCCCAGCATAAGTTTAAATATTGGCAGGGTACATGTACCCGAAGAATTATGAAAATAAATATATATATAATAAATAGAATTTCATAATTGCTATATGATGTGCCCACTTGGTCATAGTGACAGTAAACACTACTAACCTTTGGAAACAGAAAATATTGGGTAAATAATCTGTTTATTTTCTTCTTTCCTATCAGTACTATCCTCAGGCATGTGGATTTATGTTCAGAGTATTTATGTGGATAGCTTTGAGGCTAAGTGCACAATGTGAGCAATAACCTCACTGTTTCAATGAAAGATGGACATAAAGTTCTCCCATTAACAAAATTCAAGTTATACTCAGGACAAAGGAGCCACTTTAATCACATAGTTGATTAATGTGGTTTGTGCTGTCATATTCTTATTAACTAAACAATAGCATATATTTAGACATCCATCAAGTCTTGATACATGAGAAAACTAACCAACCACTTCCTACAACTAATTAATCATTATGAATGATGTATGACAACAAATGGAAAAAAGAGAGTATAGCTACTCTAGTCACTATCCAAGTGACTTATGGAAAACTTACTTGGAACCAGCATTTCAAATGAAAACGAAAGATAGCTTTGTATTAAAACGTGTTTTTGCTGCATTTTAAGAGTATGCACTAAGACATGCAGGCCATGCAATCTGTATTGTACTACAAATAGTTATGGACCATGGAATTTTTCCATTTGCTAAAGCTATTCTCATATAAATCAGAGATTCTTATACAATTCCGATTCAATACATCAAACCAATATTCTACATCACTCTCTAAAACTTGCTATAAAACTTTTCCAAAAATGTCCTCATAAAATAAGTAGTGCCAAAACATCTGCAAGACTTTTTTTTTTTTTTTTTCCTCCCAGAGTTGTTGCTGTTACTCAAGAACAAGATCATATTCCACAGGGTTCTTTTTCAGTTCAAGAAAGTCCCAGTACAAAAAAGACAGGGAGCCGTTGGAGAGGGTCCAGAGGAAGGCCACAAAGATGATCAGGGGACTGGAGCACCTCCCCCATGAAGACAGGCTGAAGGAGTTGGGCTTGTTCAGCCTGAAGACAAGAAGGCTGCAGGGTGACCTCATTGCAGCATTTCAATACCTAAAGGGAGCCTACAAACAGGAGGGGAATAAACTCTTTGAAAGGGTTGATAACTGCAGGACAAGGGGAAATGGTTTTTAAGTTGAGGGAGGGGAGATTTAGGTTGGATGTCAGGGAGAAATTCTTTACAGAGAGAGTGGTGAGGTGCTGGAAAAGGCTGCCCAGAGAGGTTGTGGATGCCCCATCCCTGCAGGTGTTCAAGGCCAGATTGGATGGGGCTCTGGGCAGTCTGGTCTAGTATTGAATGTGGAGGTTGGTGGCTCTGCATGTGGCAGGGGGGTTGGAGACTCATGATCTTTGAGGTCCCTTCCAATCCTGGCCATTCTGTGATTCAGTAGGACTCTGCCTTCAAAGATCACTGCTATCATTAACCCTGTTCCTACTTCCCAACTTATGTCACAGATGTGGATGAGATATTACATAATTACATTTCCTATTCCATTTGTCCAGCTGTATAATAAAATGGAAGTCTGGTTAATTTTGGTTTCCATATTTGCTTTATATCTTGGTCTAGAATGATATTACATGTGATTCATAAACAAAAATGCAATTTAGGCATGTGCTAGCATATTTATAGTATTATAATGCATATAAAATTAGGTACTAAATTCAAGTTTCGACACAGCAATTTCCCTTGTGGTGACAACATGAAGTAGTAAATATTAATCCTTATTCAGACTATACAGATATACACTGATCATTAAAAATATTAGATACTTTCTGTTGTAGAAGGAAAAAAAAAAATCCCTTAACTCATCAGAGGAGGGACCATTCAAGGAACATATCCACTAGAAAAACATTTTCTCTTTTAAACTCAGAATGGCATTAACTGTTTTATTTATCATCTTTAAAGCTTCTGCTAGTCTCCCAGTCAAAACTATCAGATTTTTTTCTTACTTATCTGACTATAACAGCATTTCTTATAGAATCATAGAATAGATCGCACTGCTAGGAACTAAAGCCTTAAAGATCATATACTACCAATCCCCCTACCACAGGCAGGAATACCAGCCACTAAATCAAGCACTGGATCAAGTACTAGATCAGGTTTCCAAGGGTGTTGAATACGTCCAGGGATGGGACATTCACATTCACAGGGCAGCCTATGCCAGTATGACACCACCTCCTAAGTGAAAAATTTCACAGAATAATAAGAGTATGAAGGGACCTCTGGAGTCCAATCCCCATGATAAATAAGGTCTTAAAGTCATATTTACAAGTGAAATTCATGCAATTTACTAATATATCCGAGTTGATTACTTGGATTACTTCCATATATATTTAATTTCCTTAAGACTATTCCATTTAATTCCATTTATATTAATGGAAAGAAATACTGATAAAAAGGAAGTGGAATACTATAAGATAGAGCACAAACACTATCAGCGCTAGAGAAATGCACATTCAAATCATACAAGTTTTATCAAATGCAGTTCTTTATATAAATACTTGTGTTTCTGTGAGGGGAAAAAATTACAAGGATAACAATATTTCTTGCTTCTTGTTTACTATTTTCAATTTATTGTTTCTCACTTATTAAAGAAGATCAAATCATTATTGAGTAGGAAGCTAAAATATTTTTTTTTCTTTTAGCTACAAATCAAGCAACAGCAATAGAGAACAGAAAAAAAAAAAAAATCAGAAAGAGATTCACGTATCCCTATACTAGCTGAGGAATTTCTTTACTGAGATGTAGAAACTGCTTGGCAAATACTTGATAGAACTGCACCCAACTGGGATCAATCTGTGAGCAATACACATAAAGGAGAAGACTAGGAATATTATCCAAAGCTGACTGTCAAAAGATGTCTTTTCAGCCTCTTTTTATTATTATTATTTTTAGGTCAACCTCAATGGGATTTTGATTAAGCCCTAAAAGTTGTATGATAAACTAAGCATGCTGTGCTCAAAAGTGAGCCTTAAAAAGAAACGTATGCTTTGCCAAGAACAACACAGGAGCTCCAACTAGAAGTTTAATATGTTACAGATGAAAGAGGTATAGAATCAGAAGGGTGCTCTAGAAAAGTAATTACTAAAATATAATCAGTCTTTTAAAATGTAAGCACACACACTGATGATCAACAATAACTACAATCAAGAAGATATGCACAACTCAAAATATCTAATTAATGTCTATGCAAATATTAGGCATTGTCAATAAAAGCACAATTGCAATCAGTGGAATTCTGCATATAATCTCCAAATACTTTCTGAAGCCATAGGGAAAATAGAAAAACAGAAGTGATCTGGGTGAAAAACTGAGCTCAGAAGTTCACACATTTGATGTGATGGTGCATGAAGTATCTATTTTTTTTTTTTTTTTTGTCCTATTTGTTCTGTTCAATGAATATGGATTAGCAATTAACCACTGTTTCACTTGAAGATATATTACAAGAATAAATTCAATGTGGATTACATGATGTGAACTTCTTATTGATCAACTTAGAGAAAATGACTTCAAAACCATTGCCAGCCTTATATGATTGTAATTACTTGTTTTATTGTCTCCGTAACCAATATTGTTACATCTAACACTGTAGATGTGCTGCTAGGAAGCAATTAGGATTAAAATGGCTCCAGTACATTTTATTTTATCTTTCAAACAGGCATTCAAATTTCTTCTGTTTTTCTGCACGTATGGGAAAAAGACTGCACAATACACAACTCACTTCTTTCAACACAAAATTCATAATGCAACTGCAAATAAAATAAGCTGTGACTTATATAGTCTGAGAAAGCTGAATTAGTTTGCACAGATTGAGGAGGGAGCTTAGACAAGAGGAAGTTCCTTGTGACCTAAGCATTCTCTGATTCTATGAAATCAATGCTCTCTCTTATGCACGTAGGAGGGACAATAATGGTAAAAATGTTATACAGCTTATGGGTTTTCAGAAGTCTCCAGTCTCAGTTACAGACTGCGTGGGAGCAGTGAGGGTTGGCATCTCTGTAGGACTAGGAGCATTAACCCACCTAGCAAGGCAGGGGACTCGCCATCCCTGGCTAATCCCAGAGTGAGCAGGGCTGGCCAGGGTATAATCAGACCTGGTCAGATCTTTGTGACATCTTCCAGGTGTCAAGGCAGCAGTGAAACAGCATTTCATAATTAATAGGTCTTCATATTTTACATTCCTAATTTCTGTATTCAATATATGACTGAAAAGAAATATTACTTTAATTGTCCTCAGCCTTGGAAAGAAAGAGTGAAGTCAAAGTACATAACATCCACTGCTCTCCCTAATCTACACAAGCTGAAGTGATTTAAGAAGTTTAACTTTTATTGAATTTTCTTTAATGAGATTTCACCTAAATATTGCCGATTTAATTACCCTTTCCCAAGCTGAAGAAAGTTTCCACCTCTCCCAGTGCTTTTGGGAAAGAGGAGCTCCCCTGCAAAGAGAAAAAACAGTATCTAATCCTGATCTGTCCATAGTGCACCTTAGGTATAATTTCCTTCACATTAGCATCTGCAGACATGCATTGGCACATTTTATTTGAAAAAGGGCTATGAAGGAGATTCAAGGAAAAGATTGATTACCTTCCCCATGTTAGTTGGGGTTGTTTGCTTTTCGGGTTTTTGTTTTTCTATCTTGCCCAAATTTTATGTCACATCAACATCCACAAACTTGACTTTTTCAGTGTAAGAAATAAAGATTTAGTAAGATTTATCAGTTAATAAAAATATGTCTTCTTGATCCTAGCTGCATGAAATAGAACCAATGGCTACTGACCTCTGTACAGCCATAGAACAGAACAGGAAGAAAGTAATGTGAAAAGTACAAGTGCTCATCCTGATAAAATTCTTGAGGCTGGACTTATTTCTTACAAAAATATCAGTTTAAGAAAGCTGAATAAATAGTAGAAAAATCATAGTATTAGTTATGGTAACAGTTATATTTGTAGTATTTTAATATATTAACATATAAAAATATATTAATAGTAATTTCATTCTTTATGAAGAATATTTGTATGCATAAGGGTACAAGAAACTTAGTGGAAAAAGTTAAAATGATGTCTGTAAAATATGAGTAGCTGATAGAATTATGTAAAAGTGAGATGTGGAATATAGTATCCCCAGTGGTTGAAGTAAAACAAAGGCTGCTTCTTAAAGAGGCATACCAATAACATCTGGTTACATATTTAATTGAACACAGTCTTTAAAAAGAATTTATCACTAAAACCTTTTTTTTCCAATTGCCAGAGTGAGGATTCTATAAATAAGGTCATTAAACAAAAATGTTAGGAACTTGTGGCAGGAGGGCACTAAAAAACAAGCACGAACAAAGTAGAGGAAATGCAATATGAAGGAATTATGTTTGTTTTTTTTTCCTGTATTTTCTTATTATGAGATGATTTTGTTTTGTTTCCATCCCCCCCTCCCCCCCCTTTTTTTTTTTAAATAAGGGGAGGAAATATTTCTAAGGTCACATAGCAACAGATCTACGGGAAAGGGCTTTAAACTGGAAGAGAGTAGATTTAGACTAGATATCAGGAAGAAATTCTTTACCATTAGGATGGTGAGACACTGGTACAGGTTGCCCAGAGAGGCTGTGGATGCCCCCTGCCTGGAGGCATTCAAGGCCAGGTTGGACAGCTGTGAGCAATCCGGTGTAGAGCGATGTGTCCCTTCCTGCAGGGGATTGGAACTAGGTGACCTTAAAGGTCCCTTCCAATCCAAAGCATTCTGTAATTATATGATTCTATGATGATAACTATAATTACATGTTTTACTTAGGAACATTGGTAGTAGTGTACACAGACCAGATGCTTACATCTGAGTGAAAGTCATGAGTTTATTTTAAATTTGGTGCCTTTATCTGGAAATCTAAAAGAAATAAAACTAATGCAATTAATTCAGTAGAAGCTTCACATATACATTAGATAAATGCAATTAAAATGGCATAATGCATGACCATAAACTATCTATCTCACCCAGAAGGTACAGTACTGAGTTCTCACTCTGCATGGAGTAACTCATGCTGTTCTATACCACTACTTCAGTGAATTATAATTCATAAAGTCTATTCACAGTGGATGTAATACCGATCTCTCTTTGAATATACGTTCTACATCCAAAGACTCTTATGCAGAAAAAAAAAAAACTAAAAGTTTAAGTATGTCCTTCCTATATTCTGAAGAAAACAACTTTGTAAGACCAGAGAAGAGTTGTTTACAGGGATAAATTCACACAGACCATTGAGCTTCAGTGAACAGTGCTTGTGACCAAAAGGAGAAGCACTGATTTCATCGCAGAATTTTGTTTCACAGTGCTCCACTAGCTTCACAGACTTGAAAGCTGAAAGAAACTACAGTAGAAATTCCCCCAAAGTCATCAAGTCATCCTGACATCAAAATAGAACCAAAATATCTAATTGCATTTCTATTTCCTCTTGGGTTAAAAGAGGAAACAATATTGCTAGTAATGTTCAACTGAACTGATCAATGAGATGTACCTTTTGCTACTTCAGAGTAATGTGCTTTTTCCTCTAAGAAGTCTGTCTCTACAGTTTCTACTCTAATACATTCTACTTGTAGAATACATTTGGAATTCATTTATTTATTGTATTCTAGATGTATAAATTCTCCTGATTTATTTGATAGAAATAGAACGCTTGCTCATCTTTCATTATTTATAGCTTGTCACACATACTTTATAAACTTGAATTCATATGCCTAGCATACAGGAATTTGGGGTTACTGGCTGTTCCCACTCTCTAGGGCACAGTGGAATTGAACCAAGAAATGCTGCAATTAACCAGAATAGCCAAACACTGTCAAAAGAGAGTTACTTTCTGTGGGGAGAAATACAAATAACCAAGAATGATTTTCCCACTGCTGAAGGCTACATCTGAAGACAAAATGTGGTGTGAGCTAATTAGAGGGAGTAAGCAAATGCCTCAGATCACTGGCTCCTGCAAATCACATCCTCGATAAGAGCAACATACCATACTCAGTGCTACAAATAGAAGTGCTCTTTCAGTAGCTAGCAAATGCTTTATTACACATTGTAGAGTTCTAGTTGTGATTTACACTTTCATAGCTTTTGGCACTGATAAAGTAATTCCCCAAAAATTATCAGTAAAATTTCAGAGAGTGATAATGGTGTAGTGTTCCTAAATTTATAGAATCTTTGGCTTAGATGGAAGTTGCCTGGAGCAACAATTAACTGAGAAAGAATGTTTGGTAATCAATACATATACCATGAGATGCAGATGCTGACTGATAAGAAAATCAGAAAATAAATTCACTCAATCCATGCAATGTGATTAACTAGCTGACAAAAAGATGCACAAATCACAGAACCTCACAGCCAGAAAGTAAAGAGTTGCTTGGGCAATCTCCTGTCTCCTGAGGTAGCAATTTGACAGGCTCTTGTGCCAAGGAAGGGAACCCAGGTAGCCAACCCATGTCATCCTTCCAGCCAGAGCACCTGCTGCTTGGCTGCATCTGTCCTTTCAGTGCAAATGAACTACAGCTCTCATTCTCAATCTCCATGAAGAAAAAAAAATTCCACTGTTTTTATTTTTTCACATTATTAGTGCTGGAGAAGGCACTTCAATCACTGTTCATGCTGAAAATGTTCCTCTTAGAGTAGCAAGAACAAATTTCTCTTTCACCTATATAAGGTGTTATTCAGAAATCTTAAGCAAAATTGTTTAAAATGCTATCTAAAGTAATACTTGATCTGTCTATTCCTTACATTAGAAGTATTCATATTCTAGCAAATACAGTGTGGCATTTGGTTATCTGTAGAGAAAAATAGGAGTTATGTTCTTCTGCAAAGTATCTGCCATGATAAGAAAAACTCCTGTTTCCTAATTATGGGAAATAAAAAGTAATTGTCTTGTTTATTTGGCCAGAACTTTTAAGAATTTTAGGTCCTCTTTTTGATTTTGTTACAGCTAGAAACCACACTGTCTTATAAAATCGTCTTATAAGATTCAGATTCTAGGTTCTATATGCGTCATTATGAGCATCTACTTAAATATTGAAGTTACCATAACCACCATAGCCAAACATGACTACTGGTTAGCATCAGAATGGCCATTATATTTGAAAGATTTCCCTAATTAAGGTATATGTCTCTCAGACATACACACAATAGGAAGAGACAACAATTTCTTAAGAGATCTATGGACAGAGGTAATATTCATTCTGCATACAGAACTCAGTCAGTTGCTTGTACATGATTTTCACTAGATAGTTAAAAAATTTAGATACAGATATAAATTCAAATATATTTTACAACCATTTTCACAATGACTAGAACAGTGTCTGGATGTTGTACAGATTATATCTTTTACAAAGACATTTTACTCCATGTGGAATACTCTTCCAGGAAACGTAGCTGCAACAATAGCATAAAAAATATGCTTCATCTGCCATCATCTCAGCGCAGGATCATTAGTAATATATCTGTTTGAATGGTATTTCTACTTCATCACTTTTACAGGACATTTTTTCAAAATCCATATAAAAGTTCAGTATAGGAACAGAAATGAATGCTTAAAGTCATGTTACATAAAGAACAATGCCTTTGAGGCCAGGGCATGAAGATATTAATGGAATTGAATGATGGTTTTTGTTAAACTGACATTTTTGGATGGTAAAAAAGATTCACAATACAGAGCAAGAAATACCAAGTTATTTTGTGACAACAAAACTGGTGTTTATATAATTTCAAGGACAGTTTTTTTAAAAAAAGGGGATACTTTCTACTATATTCAGTATTCACATGTAATAATGTCATTCCTACATTGGTTATAACACTAAAGTATACATTTTTTGGTGCCTATATTTCTATATTTAAGAAAAATGAACTGCAATGTGATATCACATTGACTATATTGTCACATTTTCAAAATGAGAACCTGTGGGAGTTGGTCAGTGTCAGTTGAGCATGAGCCATTAGTGTGAGCTGGTGGCCAAGAAACCCAAGGGCATCCTGGCCTGTATCAGAAATAGCGTTGCCAGCAGGAGCAGGGAGGTGATCACACCCCTGTACTCAGCACTGGAGAGGCCACACCTCAAGCACTGCGAACAGTTTTGGGCCCCCTCACTACAAGAAAGACATCAAGGCCCTGGAATGTGCTTGGGAAAGTGCAGTGAGGCTGGTGAGGGGTCTGGAGCACAAGTCTTATGAGGAGAGCCAAGGGAACTGGGATTGTTCAGTCTGGAGCAGAGAAAGCTCAGGGGAGACATTATTGCTCTCTCCAACTACCTGAAGGGAGGCTGTGGTAAGGTGGGGGTCAGCCTCTCCTCCTGTATAAGTAGCAATAGGACAAGAGGGAATGCTTTCAAGTTGTACGGAGGGAAGTTCTGGTTGAATATTAGAAAAAATTTCTTCTCAGAAAGAGTGGTCAGGCTGCCCAGGGATGTGGTGAAGTTACTGTCTCTGGAGGTATACTACTTTCCTTAAACATGCAGTACTTAGGGACATGGTTTATTGCACAGTATTGGTGGTAGATGGACAGTTGGACTAGATCTTAGATCTTTTCTCTCCTTTGATGATTCTATGATTCTACGAAAATCTCCCCAGTTGTCTGTACAAAGTAGAAGGAGAATCCTAAATGATACAACAGTCATGAAGCTAAGATGCAAATCTTTAAAAGCTTGAGAATTTCAAATATTTTTCTTTTTCTCTGGTTGATTTACAGATTTTCAAGCTAGTTGTCTAACTACGGAACCCAGGACAAAAAAAATATACCTTTGAAGAAAAAAAAAAAAAGCAAACCTTTAAACACTTGAAAGCCTTATTTTCTCCAGCAATCCACTAACAGAAATTTTGAAACTCTACCTGCTCACATAGGGAAAAGCCTTTTGTTTAGAAGACAATGCACCATGGGAAAACTGGAGAGCAGCACAATGGAGGTCCAAGAAAAAAATTCAGATAATGCAATCATGTTTTCAATCACACATGCCTATATCTGTATTTCTAAATAAAAGTGATCTTATTAAACACTCTTGATTATCATGCAAAACACAGCACACTCATTTTATTATAAAAGAAATTTGAAATATCATCTGTATTTTTCCTTTGCTTTGCTAATCAATATCAAAGACTACATCTAACCAGTACCACTGGCCAACTGATAATTAATCAGTGTGTTTGCTTCCTTTATCTGGACAAACATGAGACTTAGTTTTTTTTTATTTAAAAAATAATAGCTAGATAAATCCAATCTTGTTCTCAGAACAAAGAGAAGAACTCTGCTTTTTATTCACATTGGAAATTTTCCCTTTTTAACATGTATAACCTAAATTACAGTTCAGAAAAAGCATAAAATTTCTGTTTTAGGATTCCTTCCATCTAAACTTTTAAAGAAATTTAAAATTCAATAAATTAAAAAATTCCTTGCAATTTTTAAGTAAAAGTTAAGCTCACATGGTTAATTCACAGAAGAATTCAGTCTTTGAGTATCTATTATTATGTGCAAGAAAGCAAAGAAAGTGATATAGTTGGTGGATTAAGTTCGAAGTTATTTCTGTAACAGCTGTCTGGTACTGTGAAAACTAAAAATACTTTAAGATTCTACTTTTGATGCAGGCAAAATACTTTTTATTTAATCAGTTTAAGTTAACAATTTAAGAAAAATAATACATTATAGCATTATTTCATCTTTGCTTAAACTAAACACAAAAAAATGTTAGGAAAACATTGTTTCCCTAATGAGATATTATTGTTCATTGCCATAAGCACATAATCCTAAAGAGCTAATCTCCTTGGACTCACTTCAATGGATGTATGTTTAAGAAAGGCAGGCAGAATTTCTGCCACATTATATACAGAATTGGTAAATTGCCCAACATTCCCATTTAAACAACAATTCATGTTTTTAAAGTTCTACTCAGTTTGGGTTGAAATCCACATTTTATTTGTTCATCTGTTTCCGACAATAAGAGAAAGGAAAATACCTTTTCCTTTTGTTCAAAAAAACTTATGGTGACCTTCTGTTCCATCATTTGGATCATTTATAATTTTGGAATTTGTCAGAGGTCACTGTACGTGTCAAGTGTGAACCTTTTCCTGGTCATTTGAAAGTAATCTATACTGGACAGTTATAGCCTCTGGAAATCACAGCATGCATAATCTCAGCAGATAATTAGTAGTTCCACAAACATCAATTACTTTAAGAATTCAAACAATACAATATTATTTTAAATGAGTTGAAGCCTCAGTTTTGAACTTTTGAGGTGCAAAACAATAGAAATATGAAGGGGATAACGTAGGTATGGCACAAATTTCTTTTAATAGGCACTCCCAGATTATCGGAGAGAGGCAGCAACTTGAAACAAAAATAGGTAGAGTGAAATATTTCAGCAAAGAGATCTATATTACTAGATCTATGCTAGAGCTGATGGGTAAAGAGACAGTAATGAGAGTGGTATTACTGAAAGTTAACAACATAAGAGAACTGGACATGGGAGTCAGTCAAAAGAAATGAAATGCAAGTTGCAAGATAGAGTGTGGGGAGAAACTTAGCAGATTACTAACTAGATAGAAATGAAGAAGGAACTTCAGGGAAGGGAAAGTTTTGGTTTTTTTTTTTATAAAAAAAAAAATGAGGCTCTCTGCATAGGATTAACAGAGAGAAGCAAGAGAGAAGAAAATACAATAATAGCAGGTTGGAAAGCATGAAGTATAACATACCAAGCTGAAAATAAACAAAAAAAGAGAATTTATTAATAAAAATGTCCCTATCAAACCTGGAAAATAATCTATTATTTACTTTCACAATGCTGTCTGTGAAATCAGAGTGCTGTCAGAGTTATATACTGTTATAAATATCAGCCCCTAGCATTCACTATGCTGGTTGCTCAGACTTTGCTGATTGCTTACATGGACAGCATGGATAAAGTGGATCAAATACATTACCCTACTGCTAACATCTCTGAGAACCAATGGTATATCACATTCCAGTTAATTTTTCTTAAATATAGGAATGACACCAGAAGTCTGTGCAGTAAATTCAGTACAGTTAACAGACATAGAAATGTCATCATTAAAATCCGTGCAACTGATTGCTTAGAAGGCATCTACAGTTCTACATTTAGGATTGTAGCACATTACATTGCATATTTTTTTCCCCCTGCATTTTACCCCACGGGACCCAAGACATATTTTGTTGACTTGCTTAATTAAAGTTCACTGAAGGATGTTGTTGTTCATAAGACTTCTGCTTCAATTGTTGTAGAAGGTGAAAAATGAATAATGAATGAAACAGGAGATTCAAGAATCACAAAGACTGTTTTACAGTATATTTTAGGGTTACAGAAGTTGAATGATAACTGACAGAGCAAAGTGACCTATGCTACATAAGTCCTGTCCATAGCTTGTTCAGAGTATTGTTACAGCCTAGAAGCATTAGAACCAAAAGCAGTGGAATTCACTGAAAAACTTTGACATGAAGAATTTTTATGAGCTGAATCCAAATACCTGAATTCAGTGGCATTTCAAATTATATCTCTAAAGTAGATCAGGATGAATCCAAGTCCTTAAGTGCCTCACAACTTCATCTATTAAGCAAGAATTACAGTATCACCTTACTTTAGAACATGCTTTGAACATCCTGTCAGGTTCTCAACAGTCAAATAGATGAGCATCCCAGAAACACAGAATCATAGAATCACAGAATAGTCCAGATTGTAAGAGACAACAAGAGGCCACTTAGACCAAATTTCTGCTTGAAGCAGAGTCAGCAGTCCAATCAACTTTTATGCAATCAGGTCCTGCAGACCTCCCCGGATGGAGACTGTCATGATTTAAATAAGTCTCTCTAATTTCAATTTATGCCTATAGTTACTCCCAGCATGCCTCAGTCAGAAGGGCCTCTCTCTGACTTCAAAGACCACTGCTGGATCCCCCATGAAGCCTTTTCCTTTCCAGGCTGAATAAACTAGAATATGCAATATTGCAGATAAAATGCAACAGTTAGTTGTATAAGACAGGAATATTTGTTACTGTATTACCTTAAAAGTACATAAAGTGGAGATTATTTCATACACAAATTTAGCTACGTAAATTTAAACAAAATTACTATCGATATCAATGAGAGCAAATGAGACTCTCAGTAAACAAACTATTACACAAGGTAATTGATGTAATATCGTAATATAATGAAGGGAATGTTAAACAGTTTTGAAGAACATTTAAACTTATAACATACTAAAAATAATAATCCTGAAGCAAAGTATCTGATTTTATATCAAGTGTTTGAAAAACACCATCTGTCACCACTAATTCAATCATTTAATTACCCAGTAATGCCTTTATTTATTAGAAGTGACAGCAGAATGGGATGGAAGAAACTTGGGAAACCACAAGGAAGTAACTAAATGGCATCATTTGAACATACCAAGGAGCTCTGGCAGGAACTGAACAGACAGATAATGTTCCCAGACTATATGTTCTTGTAATTTATTTGTGTGAAATATATTTCAGATGAGATTCTTGCTGGACCCCCAACTGTACTGGATTTGAAACGCTGTCTTAGATGCATAACTTTAAAAAGCTCACAACAAGCACTCAGAATACCTATTATGGCACAAGCTACAGTGAGCTCTAAAATACATATCCATCAGTCAAGGGTAGAAAGTATACTGAAGGAAAAGAGGAACATATAAAAAAAAATAAATGCTAAGCAGCAAAGAGAAAGGAAAAAAAAGGAACTGTGTGAAAATATTCAAGTAACTAAGTTTCCAGCCTAAAAGAAATCAAACTAGATTTATCAACAAGATACTTTGACATAATGATTTCATGAGTAAAGCTCGGTGCAGAGAAGAGGATTTAAAAGAAGAACACATGGAATTGGGAAATGTAATTTTTAAATATTGTCAGCTATTTCAAAAACATATTTAATCAGCTCTGCTAGACATTAATATAAGGTTCTTCCTTTAGTGACAAAAGGTCAATTTTGAAGTGTGAAAATACCAATTCTGCCTCACTGATCTGTATATTTAATTAATATTTTTCCTCATTGTACATCAGTGTAGCTACATATTCTTATGACAAAAAAAAAAAATCAGAAAATTGTCTTTAATTAGTTTCCTTCTATTTCTTTTTTTCTTATTTGACAACAATCTCTGATTGGTAGCAAAAAGTGTTCTTTTCATTTTACATAGTGACTGAACATTTGTTCATATATTAATGATAAATTTATGGATGAAATAATGCCTATAGAGTCTGTTAGACATACGGGATTTGCTCCAGTTACAACTAACTTCATTGCATTTGACCCTTTGAAGAATTACATAAGCACTATTAATGTAATCTTCTCTCTAGCTCTTTATTACTGCTTTCTCTTGTTCATTCAAATCCATCACCTTTCAAGCAATTCTACCATGCATACTATCTCAGCTCCTTAGGGGAAGCTCTCATGGTAGTAAATACCTTGCCACTTAATTACATTCTGGTAAATTATTAGATTGTACTCTTTAGTTTATCTTTTAATGGAAAAAGGGAATTACATATATTTTCTTTATGAATTTCATATACACACAAGCTCACCTATTTGATACTATTTTACTTTATGATAAGGAGTCAAATTAAAGGAGATGATCAGCAGTAAAGCAGTCTGAGGAGCCCAAAGAGTTCTCAATGCATACATGCTGTCAAATGCACAAAATACAGTTGGATTTATTTTCCCTTCTGGTATGAGACCAGAATAAAATAGAACATAACGTTTCAAAGCAGGAGGTCTAGAGAAGAAGGCATGATGCATGGATTCTCAGAAGATCCTCAGAGTAAGGATGCCAGCAAAAAAAACTAAAATCACACACATACTTCAGTAAACAGATTTTTTTCAAGATCTGATAAAAATATGCATATTACCTTTTAAAAATATCTGAAGAGATACATGTATTAACATTTTAATTATAGTCCTTTATTTTGCACTGTGTATTTCTGGGTGTGAAAGTAATTTCTTTCTCTTGAATACCTCAATAATTTATCAACCTTCAAGTCACAGCATCCCAGAGGAAAAGCTAGTCACTGGCCAAACTCACTGAGAACTGACAGATTAATGTAGCTTTTATAATTTCAGACTATAACCTAATAAACAAGTTAATGTAATATCTTATAAAGAGAAATGAATTAGCAAAAATCGGTTATCCAAGGTGTACATTAAAGATGAGCTGATGTATAGCTTGCCACTTACAAATGTGGAACCATAAGTTCACATAGGCACAATTTATTGTTGTCTACCAAAGTGTAAAGCGTAACCATTTTAAATCTTTAAACACATTGTTTTCCCTAAAAATTTGTTTTCCTTTTCACACAGCCCTGAGTAGAGTTCTTTAAAAATGTAGCACCTTATTCCATCCCCCCAAATGTCTAATCCTCCTATTAATAAAAACCAAAACAAAAAACAGCTTCTTATTCAAAGGAGCATCTTCAATTTTTTTTTATTATTATTATTATTATTTTTTTAGAAGACAGAAAAGAGACATTTTTGTTCTGGCTGAAATAGATTGAGTGCAGAGTTCATATACACATTACATTGCTTAATCTATTGGTGACACTCATAGGAATCAAACAAAAGCTTATAACTCTTGCACACTCTCTTAGAATATTATCTGTCTATAACAAAAAAAAAAAAAAAAAAAAAAATCAGTTTCATGCATTTTTTTCTACATTTTTTTTCCATAAGGACTCCCAGTTGGATTTTCTCAATGCTGCTCTGTTCTGAAGTACTTACATATTCCTCTCAAATGTGTTAACAAATATCCAACATATGTTTAACCTTAAACTATAGCTCCCGTAGGTGCAGCAGGAACTCTAATTTCTGCTTGCCTGCTATTTTTGTGCTGTCTTTGTCATGTGGGCTCACTACACTAACTGCATATAATGACCTATTAGCTTATATGCTTATAATGGGAAGGTATGAGCACCAGGTAACATCACCTGCTACCTTTCTGACACTCTGATTAACTAATGCAGCTACCCAGAAATAGTCCCCACTCATGCAAATAGCCTGAAGGTAAAAAGCAAGCAAAGCAAAACAAAATCTTAAGCAGTGGCAAACCTACACAGAAAGACACTGAAATGAAAGAGTTTACACTATTACTGAGGAAAGCCATGCACTAAATGGGCATCCCTCACCCAAAATATTTGCACACTTAGAGCCACAAAAGGATTATTGCAGTTTCTGAAGAACCTTGCAGCCTGAGGTACCTGATGTACATAATCATTTTCAGCCACCTATAAGTAGACAAGTTATCACCTTCTGTGACAGGTGAAGCTACAAAGTAGCTTTTTAAGACTCATAGAACACAAGGGGAGAACACTGCAGCAGTCTGGAAGTAAGATCAACACACTCAAGATTTGTCTCTACAAGACACAAGAGATAGTTCCTAGGTGATTAGAGAAAACACACAAATATAATGCAGTTATTACTAATCCCTTCAACAGAAGAGATTCATTAGATTTTTAGCAGTATAGGGAATAACTAAGCAGGATGTGATGTGAAACTCATTCCAGCAATTTCTGTTACTGCTGCTTCCAAACATTATTTTTGGAAGGCAATCTAGTAGGAGCTATATGCATTTGTGAATATAGGTACACCATAATATTTGCATGATAAGAATAGTAGAAAGAACACTTAGCAAATTTCAGCTTAGAAAGAAGCTACACTGTTGTCAGGGATGTTTTTCTATAGGGACCATATTACATCTGTTTTCCCATAATTCATTGAGTATCTTAGTTTGTTTCATACTTTGTTCAGAGTGTAAATACTAACCTTCCAGTATTTACTATTGC
Organism: Phasianus colchicus; assembly: GCF_987193195.1. NCBI lineage: Eukaryota > Metazoa > Chordata > Aves > Galliformes > Phasianidae > Phasianus > Phasianus colchicus. The sequence goes on from NC_143448.1 coordinate 12,877,698, forward strand.
TTTATGTGAGTAGATGAGCTGTTGAAATAGCAAATAGTTCTGTATCATGGAACCATTACGGACATCCTAAATTTTTTATTACACCCTCACACTCAGCTTCATATATTTTCAAACTTCTGAGTAACATGCAGATAAGCAATGTTTCCATGGGGATCAATTATAAATAATAACATAAGATGAATCATACATGTCACTGCAGTACTGATTGATTTGGGAATTATTAGTTGCAATAGTCATGACTTGGCTGAGGCATGCTGGGAGAACTATATCAAAGAACAGTGGAAGCTGAATTTTACATGTACAGTCAACTTAATTAATCTTGGCATAGCAAAGAACAGAGCAAGAATCCCTTGAAAGAACTTTATCTGTGAGGCGTTTTGTGTGTCCTTGAACACAGTAGTCAGAAGGTAGCTATAGTAAAGTATTTTCTTTTTAGTACTTGGCATTTTTATTTTTTAAAGGGTAATTTGGAGGAAATTCAAATCCAACATCTGAACTTAAAATCATTTCAGGAAATCTGCTTTAACCCCAGTTTAAAAGTTTGTACTGGTTCAGTTTGTATTATTCCAGTATGCTTTAACTAGTGATTGAAGAAAGACCTTACAAATTCAGTGAATATTTTCATTGTACAGTTAAGATAACTTGCCCTGACTTCATGCTTTTTATTTGTTTTGTTACTGAAATATGTATAGAACACCAATGAAGAATGCCATTAAATAATTTGTACTTCAATCCCCTATGATATCCATTAGCCTGTTCTATTTATGTTCACAAAGTTCTCAACACAAATGAAAATATTGCAAATAATTCTTACATGTATCTTTTTTCTCCTCATGGTTCAGTATTCAGAGCCCAGTATGTGTTTTTTTTTTTTTTTTAAAAAAAAAAAAGGTAGCACCTGATATAGATCTAATGAATTTTGAGCTCTATGTTCAAAACACTCCAAAGTGTCAACAGTGAGTGTGGGTCCACTCTGCTGGTACAGATATTTACAATTATAGCATGCAGGCTCATTGCTGGTGAAAATGATGAGCTAATGGTTGTAAGTATGTTGGAAAATAGCATTTCATAGACAAGAATTTGCTCTATCAAAAAGTGTTATTGTGCTCTTTGTGTCTCTTGTCATTTCCACAGAAATAAACTGAAGGCATTACTTCTGGAGCTATCTTCATAAGCATAGGCATTATTTATAACAGTTTTTGTGGAAAAAATAAGAGGACATTTTGGCCATTGTAAAACTTGCCAAATTGCAAGCACTTTTACAGGAAAATTACTTGTGATTATTAAGGGATTGTGAATGTCTTATTAAACACTAAACCAATATTCAGAACTGTAACTTAATATACTCCAATTTCTATTAACAAATTTTGCATGACCCACCTGCTATGCAAATTGTACTTCTCAAAAAAATTCTGCATTTACCACACAGAATTCATACTTAAGAATGATAGTATTTCTCACTATGCTCTCTGTTTCTGAGCAAATGGAATTAAATGGTTAGTTTAACCCCCTTCAAGGGTAAAATAGCAACATGCTCAACTAATTCACACATCTTCAGAGTTAGCATTTATTTTACTAGTTCATTTGCTACTATAACCAAGTCTAAGGGGGTAGTATTGCCTCTTCAATGGAGCATTAGTTTTACCCTTCAGAAAACAAACAACCAAATGCACAAATCTATACGACATGTAAGGGTGTGTCCTTCTTATAGTTTGGCCTTCAGCTGTCTGCTAATTAACTCAAGAAAAACATCTTTTTCCTTTCAAAATATGAAAAAGTTTCCTTACAGAGATCAGAATGAAAACACATATGAAAACAAAGGGGTCTTGTTGAAAATCCACACCAGGCATATGATTTTTTTTTTTTTTTTTTAAACTTCTGCGATGAGAAAAAAACAGCAAGAGCACTGTAAATCTAGTTTGCACAATGTAAAAAAAACAAAAAAACAAAAAAAAAACCACCACTGCAACCTCTCTGAGCCAAAGTTCCTGCCACACTCCCTCCTGACTCCAGAGTACATAACAATCCTGATGAGTGAGTGCAGAGCCTGACATTTCCTACTGCCTTCCACACACAAATTAACTCTGCTGCCATCTACAATCTACAAACCTATGTAAAATCCTTTTGCCCATTTGTATTTCTTCACATGCATCCTCAGAACATTACTGCTAAGTTATATATTCTGTTTGTCATTAACAGTCACAATAGTAACTTCTTCCTTTAGGAAAACAAGGAATCTTTAACTTCATCTTTCTACACAAAATTAGTCTTTTTTAATACCATTTTCTTCACAGGTATTATTAGAAGTATTTAAAGATACATTTATAAACATTTATTTCTAGTTACTACTAAAACAGCACCTGTTTTGTGAATGTCTCCCTTCTAAAAACTACTTTTATCTCACTTTGACTTTATTTCCCTTAGACATTTAAGACTTCACCATGTTAGCCTGATTTTCCATTGGATTTAGTATATTTTTGCAGTTATGAGTTACTACATATTGTACTTGATCATGCTATTAATTGCAGTAAACAACAGAAATTATTTTATCAATAGAGTAGTACTAGCTCAAAGTCATACCTCACTTTCTCTGCATTTTGAATCACAGAAATAAAACACGTGAATCATGAAGCATTCATGAAAGGCACTTCCCGCTTTTCATATATATCCAGCTTCTATATCTGGGACATGGAAATTGAATATATGGCACTTACTGTACTTTATTTTTTAATATCCACTAACATTATCTTCAATTTTCCTTTGAAAGAAACAAAGGAAATGAGTTAGAATTACTAATAAAACTCTAAACACATACAAAAATACCTCATCTGTGACAAAGCTAGAAATTTGTTTTGGTGGCTTCCTCCATCCAAATTTACAACACATCACTTTCATGCGTGGAAGGAGTGAGAAAGGAAATATGATAAAGATAAGAAAGTCAAATAAAGGTCTGTTTGAGGAACCTAATTTAACTTGGTAATATTTCTATCATCCCTGCATCACAGAAACAGTAATTTGGCCCAGGGAACAGAAATGCAGCCCAACAATGAAGTGAGATATGAGATAGAAGACCAGATTTGGAAAGCTTGTAACTTTAATGCAAAGACATTCCCACTGAAAGTGCTGAACCATGTTCTGCTACATCTCTGTACAGTCCTCAGATAAATTTACCAGTGCTACCCAACACTGTCCCCTTTGTAACAACAACTTTGTGTCTAGAATGAACTTTTTGATTGTTCGTTGCATTGGCAGCCAAACAGAACCCACTTATCACTTCCTCAGAAACTTTTCCCTTTCATGCTTAATAAACTACTGGTTTAAAAGAATCATAAGCTTTACCTCAGAGTTTTCATTACAAACCATTTACAAAGTGATTTCCTCTGACTGCTGTAATTACACCTTTTCAAAATACAGACAAAAAAGATAACAAAAAAAAAGACAAAACCAAAAAAAAGCTCTGGACTTTACACAAACACTCCAGCTTTTCATAATGAAAAATGTCTTAAACTTGAAGTCCTGTAAAGACTGGGAACCTCTATGTAACTTTAGAAGTAAGGGCTATACAAACTATCTGCCTTATGTTATAGCTTCTAAAGAAGAACCTTGATACCAGATCTAGGAATAGCTCTGAGGCTATAGATGTACATGAAATAATTTTTTTTGTGTGTGAAGATTTCTAGGCAGTGAGGGATGGGATAAGACTGATGAGGCTGATGATGGAGGTTGTTTCCCCCCCCCCTCCCCCTTCCCCTAGTAACTTGAGTTCATTAACAGTTCCAGACGACACTCTGAGCACGTAGCAGATTAGCACTGAACAGGTTGGGAACAGATTCCAAATCATAAGGGTGCCTGTAGGTATAGATTCTGGTCTGGAATTTGAGGTGTTTAAGAAGTTTAACACCTGGAAACATATAAATGCATATATAAGGGAAATGAAAAAAAATACATATATATCCTATTACGTAATCTCAATATCCTTAAGAACAGAAATATACTTTATCTCCAAGTACCCTTATGGAATTTGAACTGCAATTATTTCTTTTATCAGCCTAAAATAATGCAGATATACATGTAGATCACAAGGCTCCCATCAAACATGGCTGTATATGTGTAGTATTAATGAATACAAGATCCTACTGACTGCACATTCATTTGAGTTTTCCCCATTAACTTTTTCCAGTCAATTTCAGATATTCTCCTTTTGGAAACAGGATAGCTATGACGCTTGGTTCTAATGCATCAGCTCCCATTAGAGTAAAAGTTATTGAGGCTCCTCACAGAACTTGATTTCCTTAATGAAGTAATAGGTTGATAACATGAGGAAAAAAACTGATGCAGAAATGCACATTTATCTGGAAAATTAGTCTAAATAACTTCTTATATTTTGACTACACCTCTCCTATTAGCTGATAGACATTCTAAACAAATATCCACGAATCAAACGTTTGGAGTCTTGAAGTAACATTTGCTTCCAGAGTATACTAATGAGAGAGGCTAAAGAAGACTGACCTTAGCTCTAATTGGACTCAGAATGAAGCTTTTTACATATTTTCCTTGAAAGCTCCCTATGACTAATTCTAATTCAAAGCTGTCTAAGCAATACATACTCTCAATTACCAGAAGCAAAGGTTACACTAAATGGGTAACTGCTGGTTTAACCATGCGTTATTAGAGGCTGCTAACATCGTGGTTCAGGAAGTGTCAGTTACTGATACAGCTTGACACGGGAAATAACTTGGACTCATTTAAAGCCTACAGGAAAGCAAACTTCATTCTGCTTCATTCTCATTTCTTATTTATACAAGCTGTTTTAGACTCCATGCCTGGGAAGCACTATGTGTACCTTCATCTAATAATTATTACCTTTCTCAGAATTACCTGTCACTAAGCCACTATTATCACTTTAGTTAGCTTTAGATAAGGTTACAGCTGTCATAATGGAATGGTTTGGTACCATCAAAATGGATGATCCTAAACCCCTGCTTTGCTTTTTCTCTTATTTTTCTCTACTACAGCTTTTCATCACACAAGCCCTTCTGGTGGCTTTAGTGGTGTCATAAGTTGATACCTAGTCAGGAACTGGGCACCACACAGGCACTCACCTACTCATATTCCCCAGTAGGTTTGGGAGAAAACAGGAATAACAAAAATGAGAAAACTCATGTACATGACTAGTGACTGACATTGTAGAGTTACATGAGATCATGGCTAAAAAAAGACAAGGAAAAGGGATTGTGCTCAAGGGCTTAGCTCAGCAATGTCATGTACTTCAGTTCTTAGTTCAGTTTTAAGCTGCCTGGGGTTCTTGTCTAGAAGGGTTACTTTCATATAGGCCGCATAAACATAAGCACTTCTTTTAATATTGGATTTTAAAAATGTAAGTGATTTCCTCCTACTTCTACCCTGCATACTCCCCTCTCATACACTTTCTGTCTCTTCTGGCCTCCTATTCATTTCTAATCTCACAAGGATAGATGCTTCTCTGTTTTTCAGAAATCTTTAAATCGGTAAGGCTAGTCACAATGTGCTTGGTTTTCACAATTAGTTACCATATACAAATTAAGTCTGCTTTACTGCTTTGACATTTTCCTACTGTAGCAATTGGATAGAGAAATATGATAGGAAAGGCATTACAACAGAGGTGCAATGAGAGAGGGACCAACACAATAGAAAGGCGCTATAAAGGAAGGGAAGAAGATTGCTCACCTGTACAAGAAGATTCTAGATTTACAGAGGAAAACTTCACCAAGGAGGGACCTCCAAAAAAAAGATCTTTCCCTAGTGGCAGTCAGTCCTTAAATGAGGTCTAAGAGAGGTGCAGCCAGGCTGCAGCCCCTTCTGTCACACAGCTGAATTGCCTTCACCTGTTCTCCCAGGGCTGACTGGGTTTTTTCCCCAGGTGCTCAGTGAGAGGTTCAGGTTGTGACTCAGCAGTTCCCATACATCTAGATGAGTGCCAAAAAAGTGGCTTTATTCCTACAGCAGTAACTAAAAGAATCTAGATATCACCACTGAATGTGAGTGGAAATACTTCTGTAAGCTCCTGAGAAGTCTGTGCTGGCTGCTGAACTTCCTGCTCTCTCCTACCCTTGGAAGAAAGATTATTCTTTAGATCTTCAAAACCTTAACCAGTGACTTCTGCATTTAATTAAACTTATATAATGCGTAGTCAGTAAAGGGTCTCAAAACTTTTTTTTTTCTTTTTTTCTTTTTTTTCATATTATATTTATAGTTACTGGAACAAACAGGGTGCATAAGCTATTCTTGTGCATAAACAAGTTTTCACATCCAGGACAAAGATTAACTTAACATGAGTAGTGTTAAGCTCATCTTTGCTTAGCTAACCATTAAATTAAATCTCCCAATCCCTTGGGAGATGAAGCACAGAAATGGAGAATGCTATCCCATAAGGCAGAATACTTCAAAAACGAAGAATATGCATTGAAGTGTCAGGTCATCTGTTGTGATTTCATGGAATAAGTTTAATAGATCATCCATTGATTATCAATCAGAACTACCCACATTATTTTTGTTATGCTGCTCTAGAATACCAGGTCCCATTAAAATAAAAAAGTCTTGAATAATCTTCACTCTGCAAGGATGCATTAACATAGCTTCAGAGACCCAGTTGTGGTCTTATTTTCATATTCCAGGAGAATTCTCAAAACACCAGAAAAAGTTACATCAGGCCACACTTGATTGCTAAAGAAACTGAAACTATTAGAGCAGGACACATATGGCCTCGCTTATATTCTGAGGAATTCATGTCAATTTCATGAGGAGTGAAGTATCTCAAAAATAGTCACAACTGAGTCAAGAAACAATAAAGTAATTTAAAATACACATATACTGAATGCTGGAAACACTGGTTCTGCATGTACCTAAGTGTGCAGATTCATAAGCTCCATTCACACCTCACAGTTTGACTTTAATGTACCTGATGTATGTAGCTGAACTCCCACCATGCCTGGCACAGAAATGCCAGGGTATTTCAATAGGTGTTTTTGTTTATTAATACAGCAAGAAAGGGAGATATTTTTTCATGATTATCTCATCCATTAAAAAATCATGTACTCTATTCCAGAATCTTGCCTGAAGTACTTAAGCTACATAATACTTATTTCCACACAAATTTGTCCATTTTTCTTATAGTTATTATTGAGTAATAAATAAATATAAATTTCAGAGATTTAACCAGTCCTTCAGTGTAACTGTTTTAGCTTTGCTTAGTGTTACTATTACATGCTGATTCCTTTACCTTGGTCTCACCTCAAGCTTCAGCAGAACTTCAGTAAAACTCCATCTTCAGATACTGCTGTACATATCACATCCTTTAGAATTTCATCTATGAATAATTTTACATCCTTTACAACACAAATTCCAACCATGGCTTTCTTTACAATTTTACTTAACCTTGGGTTTTTCTATAACATGAAACTGCCGGGCATCATCATATTGCCATTTCACTCTTCAATTCTCAGCAAATTTATAGGTGATTTAGTATTTACAAAACATTTTACTGTCTTAAACTGTTCAAAGCAGAAATAAAGATTAACTGTCAAATCCACCCCTCTATCTGAAGCCAGAACAGTCACAGTTGCTCCGGACCACATCAGTCATCAGTCAGGTTTTGAGCACTTCCACCATGGAAGATCCCACAACCTCTCTGGGCAGCCTACTCCACTGTTTCTTATACTTAACTGGAATATCCTGTATTTCAATATGTGTGCATTGTCTCTTGTCCTGTCACTGGATACAACAGAGAAGAATCTGGCTCTGTCTTCTGCCACTGAGTATTTACAGATACTGATAACATCCCCTAAGCCTTCTCCAGGCTGAACATTCCCAACTATCTCAGCCTCTCCTACTCTGTCAGATGTTTCAGTTCTTTAATCATCTTTGTGGTCTTTCACTGGACATCCATGTCTGTACTAGTGAACCCAGGATTAGAGAGAGCACTACAGATGCACATCACTAGTGCATGGCAAGGGAGAAGGACCTCCATCAACTTGCTTGTGACAGAAGGGCTTATTGCTGGTCAATATGCAATCTGTTGTGCACAAGAACCCCCAGGTTCTTCTCTGCAAAGCTGCTTTCAAGTTGCTTGGTGCCCAGCCTGCACTGACATATGAGATTGTCTTGCCTTAGATGAGGACTTGGCATTTCCTGTTGTTGACCTTCATTAAGTTCATTAAATTGAGCTTAATTCTCCAGTCAGTTGGTGTTCCTCTGACTGGCTCACCCATCCGACATATCAAGAAGTCCTGCCATGTTTGTGTTATCTACAAATTGCTGAGAGTACATTTAGTCCCACCATCCACGTCATTAAAGAAAATGTTAATCACTATTGGTTGTTTATAGTATTGACACTTGGGGTGCGTAACTAATAACTGGCCTCCTGACTTTGTGGTACACGACTCATTTGAGCCCATTGGGTCAGTCAGTTTTCAATCCATCTTAATGTCCATTTTTCTATATTTCATTTTTTATATTTCAACAGTTTATCTATGAGGATGGCAGAAGTGTCAAAGGCCTTGCTAAAGTCAAGAAAAGATACATCCGCTGTTCTCCTCTTGTTCACTGAGTCTATCATTTCACCATCAAAGGTTATCACATTGGTCAGATATCTCATCCATGCTGACTGTTTCCAATTAAGTTCCTTTCCTTATTAAAATGTCTTAGAACTGTCAGCAGGTATGTCCCAGTTATAACTTTACTGCCTGGTTTTATGGTCAATTTTATGACGTCAGTCATGAAAAAGCCAAAGCTGAGGAATTCTAACTACCCAAGGAAAGCACTGTTACACGTGCAAATTATCTTCTTTGTCAGCAAAATATGAGCTAGGAATCAGGCATTTTTAAGAGCTTATTATATGCTTGTGGGTACAATAAGAACTTTCCATATAAATGAAATAAGAACTACGGAAGCCACAAGTCATTCAGTTTTAAGTTTTAATGCCAAACCAACAGTTAAATCAGAGTCAAAGGAGACCAAGCTTCTTCAGTTAACTTCAAAGATGGCTGTGTTATGCACAGTGATTCACACAAGCCATGAGAAATATAGTATTCCAGTTTCACTTTTACTGAAGCCTAAATTAAAGGCAAATACTAGAGATGCCTAGGATCCAGGAAAGCTGAAAAGGTAGGTTTTTACTGTTATAAGTTATTTTGCAGGAGAGGTGTTGCTCTCCCTCCCTCCTGTTTTATGAGCTGTTCTGCACTGCATAATAGAATGAAAGAGGCTGATCTGAATAGCGGAAAAAAGGAGTAAGCAAAACTGTGAAGCCTGGGATTTCAGGAATTCTCCCAAGTAAATGGAGTTGCATTCACAGGTGCAAAAAGAGACCTTTGAATCGCTATTCTTAACTGAGAGCTCTAGTTTACAAAAGGTTACATAATGCTGAGAAGGGTTAGAGAGGGACAAGAAGACAGAAATTACCTCTCACCTATCTCCTGAAAGCAGCAGTTAATTTTCTTTTCTTTTATAAAGGAATTAAAATTCTACTTTAACGAGAAACTGTGAGTTCTGAATTACAACTGAAGAAGAATACCTTCCTGTGTCTGCTGGATATAAAGGCTATATCCATCATGATGAAGCTTATATATCCATTGAAGGAGCCTAAAACAGCAAGGTAGTCGATATTAACTCCCTGCTCTGCCATCAGTAAAGGATTCTTCCCATCTGAGATCTATTTGCCTTCACAGTATATGTATCTTTTTATAGGTCTTATGCACTATGAAAAAGGCTGTGTCTGTGGGTGAACTTGACTGTCTCAGATAAAAAGCCAAAGAAGGCAGAAGAAACAGAACATCATTCTTTCTAGTTTTGAAATTTCTTGCCATTATGCCTGTTTCTTTGTACTTCCTGCTAATCTTCATGCATCTCATCCTGAAGCATAAGATTCTGCCTGCAGATCATATGAGTAGTCTCAACTCAGTATTCAGTGAACAGGTCAGATGCCTAAACTTAGGTGCCGCAGAGCTCTGTGTCATGACACCTAAATGCCTTTGAGTCTCTGGGCCAACTTGCTATGGCTAAATCAGAGCCTCAAGCAGTCATTTTTCTTGTTAGTGCTTAAGGCTGGCTCCAGGAAAAGCCTTGATAAAATATGAAAGCCTTGCCTCAAGAATGGAATAAAATGTCTCAGGCCAAGGGATTATCATCAATATATCTACAGGGAGCATAAAAATACCCATAATCTAAGCATAATTATCCATCTCCTTTTCTGTCTAAAACAAAATTGCACATCTGAAGTGATGCATTTCTAGCACTGCTGGCCCAGAACATAATGCATTGGCTCCAATGTAATGCACTGCAGTCAGCCATTGACAGCCAGGCTTCCCAGCTTCTGTTCTAGCTGTAAAGCTATTAGCTAATATACCATACATTTGTTCATTTGGATAGGCTAGTTATTCAGCAGTTCAAAGTGTCAATTTTATATGTATTATGTATCAGTTCTTTAAAAATGTTATAATTACCATCATAAAAATGCTAATAGTTTGAGCAATACATGTTTTATTGTATATTTTCATATAGCATCTATCTGTCCGTACATTGTCATTTCTTCCCCTAGAGTCCCTAAACTTTCTCAGTTGGACTATGAACAGAAGACTAGCATAAACATTTCTAGATTATGCTCACTTCTAACACTGAGCCTACTCCAAATATTTCCTGGACCACAACAGAATCTGGGACACATCTACAGAAAATGAAATTTTAAAATGAGGAAAAACTAATGTACAGAAGTAAGGAGTGTAAAGTATTATTTCCTGAGAAGTTGTATAAACAAATACATATGGCAAATTAAAAAATCCCACAAAGATTAAGACATCTGACATGACCAATACCTGAATAATTTCTTATTAATTACTAAACAGATTTATAAATATTCTGAGAATGTACAGATATACTAAGAAAGAAAATCTTCAAATTTTGAAGGTCCTTCCTTTTACCCAATGGAAATAATCAAGAATGAATGAAATAAATATAAGCTATTAATTTCTTATTTAGGAAAATAAATTTTTACCAATTAATCTTTTAAATAAGAGGCTTCATAATGTATATTCTAAATGACATGGAGAAAAATAAAAGATCATTCAGTAAATTGATTACATTAAAATAAAAGCTGAATATCTATTAAGCCATTGAAATATGCAATTTAAACATCTCTTTCTGGCTGAGCCCCATATTATAAGACATGAATTCAGTATGCCATGAGATGAGAAAATTGATAAATCCAGATAAGAAGGCAATCTAATTTTAATCAACCAATGAACAAAATGCTGTTTTTAATACTTTCAGAATGACACTTAGCCATGTTAGGCACTTAAGCAGAGGATTTTTAAAGTATTATGCATCAAGAAAAGCAAGATTTACAAACTGAAAGAAATTTGAATAATTCTAGAAATCTTATCCAACACCTGTGCATGTATCCAGATACACACACATACTGAAAAACTGACCAAGACTACTGCTTACATTATTAATTTAATATCAACTGCTTAATTTTTTAATACAATATAAAGAAAGTATAAACATGAATATACTGAGGTATTTTAAAGCCTTTTCAGCACTCCTTTATTTAGAAAATACAAAAATCTGATTTTTTTTTCCTCCATCAAACACAAAGATGGACATTTGTCTGGCTATTCAAATTATACCTTTAATTGGGAAGTAAGGAGAAGGGCAAGAGATGATATTTTAGGCAAATCCCAGAGTTTGCAAATCTTTGATCAAATGACATAGGTGAATTTAGCAGTACATTTTGTGCAATGTGTTAGTTGTAACTACAGCCTCACTATCCTCTGTTTCAGTAATAGTTTTGTGTTGAGTCATATAACCTGCTCAGATGTGCAAGATATGTAATAGGTTCGTGATGGAAAATGACTAAACATAGCAGCAGAAATGCACCGTGTGCTGTTATCTGACCTTTTTCGGTAATGCCAGAGGCTTTTTTTCATATGCTACTGCTAGTTGTCATTATTTATAGTGACCACAAATTTCTTTCTGTCAAAGGAATCAAACCACAGGAGAGAAGTTTCTTAGGGACTGCGTACAGAGAAGGTCACTGGCGCTTGATCTCATCAAGCTGTATTCTTTCTTATTAGAAAAGACGGGTGAGAATATGAGTAATTGGCATCCATAAGATTTTTAAGAACATTGGAAAGTTGTTATCGGAGTTTCAGATCAGCAAATAGCATATCCTATTGATCAAGATTCGTCTTCTTGATATTCAGGAAAAAATCGCTCTTCTTTTCTCCTGCCTCTTCACTTAGACAAATTAAATTCCACCATGTCATGCTGATTTTTTATCATTGATTTTTTTTTTTTTTTTTCAATCTTTGCTTGACATTTGAGGTTCAGAGCGAGATCCAGAAAAAGAAGAGAGTAGAACAATAATGCTGCATGTGGTCTGCAACCTTCAGTGCATCCATGATATACAGAAGATGACAAGCCAGATGGATATTAAGCCATTTTCCTTTTGTGTTATTATGTAGTTTGCCTCAAATATGCTGCCAAACAGTCAGGGAGCACATCACAAGAGGCAGCTTCTTGATAACAGCAAAACAGCACATCTACCAAAGGTAAAATGTCTTTTCCAATACACGCGGTAGGAGCTCCCTCTACTGACAATTTTCAGCCTTTTTCCAGTTTTGGTAAGTGCAATCCACCCAAATACATGTGAATTACATAGACATCGAGTGCTTTCATTTACTTTATCACATAAAAGAAGTCATCGTTTAGAGCAAAATGTATCCACTATAGGCATTATATATTCACATGATTATATTATTGAGTTAATACTACATAATTATGATTTGCTATCAGAATTCCTTAAGTAAAATATCTGTTTTGATAAAATAATTTTAGAGGTTTCACACACTGTGAAAAGTATGAGAGCTTGGGGGGTCAGTGTAAGCTGCATAGCTGTACTTAGATGGATCTGACCTTTTAGCTAAAAGATGCAAGACTTAGGTAGCTGTTTCTGAAGATTCTTAGTTTATTAGCATTAAGCATCTTCTAAAAATAAGATGCCCAATTCTGCTCATTGGAAAGTGGGTGGGAAAATCTTAAAAAAGATAATTTCTTAGAGGTCTAATTTGGGAGGCTACAATGGTAGCATTCTTCCAATGCTAAAAATAAGAACTATATTGTAAATAGAAATATCTAATGGCTACAAAGATAGACATGCAAGAGGACTACATGTAATGACTCTAAATTATCTCAATAAGGAAGAGACTAGAAAACAAGGAAATATTGATACTCTTGCAGATTTTTAAGTTTTGCAGACAGTAGTCTTGATTAGAGACACTCTTTGGTTGAATGAGGAAAGGCAATAAAAGTAGTTGTGCAATAAAAGGCAAGACAGAAAACAAAAATCTGGTTTGAGAAGAACTTTGTAGTATTTGCCAAGAGATATTCAATTTTCACTGGTCAAAAAGTGTTACAAATGATGAAATACAAGATCCCTTCACATCAGGGGAGAATACTGCCTTTGGTTTTATGCAGATTAGGCTTTTCTTATCAGTGTTAAGATTTTATAAATCAGCATGAAAACTTATGAAATTGCTGACTTTGATAATTATAATGTAAAATAAAATATCACTATACAAAAAATTACTGTTTCCATATTTCTTAGGCCTCTTCATTTTGCCAGTGCTATTTTCAGTGACATCCAGAAAGCCAAACATGATCAGAACAATGTTTGTCCTTCTGTTTCTACACTGTTCTTTTAAAGTTGAAGTCAGATAAGTCACATATATATTTCAATGCTCTACACCTCGGGGTGAAACTTCAGGCTGTCATCTAGGGCTTAGTGATAAAAGAAGGACTGATTAAAAGAGACTGACACTAGAGAGCTGATAGAGTTGAAGGACTCCAAGGGTTTCCATGTTATTAAAAATCACTCGTTATTTTCTTTCAAGAGGATTGTTTCAAACAATTGGATTTAAATATTAATTCAAACCAACATTTGTTGCCCCTCTATGCTCTGTATTTCTGGATGCCTCATTACAAAAACAATTTGAATGTCATCTGTATCTATCACATAAAAATTCAACAGAATACTATCTATATTGTTGAAGTTTAAGAGGTATATTAATAAATGATTTTTTATTAAATTCTACCTAGGCAGATAACTACTGAAAAGGGAATGTTTACTGTGGTGACTTTTCCACAAGGAAATCTGATTTAAAGTCTAATTTGGATGCAACAATTTAATATTTACAGTCATGCCAACTATACCGTTTAACAGCAGGTTTCCTGCTTAAAATTCAGGAATTACTGTATTCAGTAAAATATTAATACAGTGCATTTATACACTGCCTCAATTACAGGATCTTAAAATGCTTTTAAAGCATTATTTCAGCTTGACATCATCCCTGAGAGGAAGGGACTGGCGAGAAGCTTTATACTTGCTTTTTAAAGTAGCTGAGTAACAGGGAAGATACAATTCTGGCCAAAGGGCAAAAGGCAAGTCAATAGGAGAATCAGGAAAAGAATTTACAAGTTCTGATTCCTAATTTTCTCCCACTGTTAAATTATGTCTACTCTCAAACTTCCCCCTGTATTGTCAGTTATGACCTTAGATAAGCATGCATACTTTTATCTAGCTTTTCCAGGAGTTTGTGAGAATATCTGCACATTGTATTCAATGTACCCTATTCATTGAAAATCTGCATGAATATTGTACTCTGTTGGTAATTGTATGAAATCTAGTACAAAATGTAAATTAATGTTACTGTTAAAATACGTAGAACATATCACTAGATGCTACTTCACACCAATGGAATAACATCTGAATCATGCAACCTTACATCAACAAATGAACAATATTCACATGAACAGCATAAAACTGACCAACTTGAAAGAAAATTGAAGCTTTTTACCAGGTTAGGTGAAATACTAAATCCCCAAATTATCAGATTAACAGCTTCAAAGCAGTATGGATTCAACTTGATTCTTTGAGATCCTGTCATCCCAATCCTTAGTATGAACAGTGCTGTAATTTAGTCAGTTACTGCTAATATAAAGTGCTAAGTTATAATTTTAATAGAGCAGGATACCAAAGAGGTGGAAAATTAAAATGGAACCACAAGACCTATGAGAAGAAAGATGTTAACATTTCACAAAATGAAACTAGTTCTCACTTCAGCGAAAAGAACAGGAATATGTAATTTGCAAATATGTTTTCCACACCATAATTACACCATACATTTTTTTTCTTTGGATGGGATACTATTCTAACACCATTACTTATTTGCTTGGAGAAGATTTCTTAGCTTACTTATTCTTTGCTAGCACTATCTCTGATTTTTTTTAAGGGTGATTTACCAATAGAAAACAATGACAAAATCTTACTGCCTTTGCCAAAAGGCTCTGAAAAATCTTGTTTACTGTGATGTAGGGTATTCTAAAATGCTCCTACTGTTGGAGGTTTTTGACTTGCAGTGTGTTTTCTTTTGTCATTTCATAAAATGCGTAATGTCAGTTTATATCTCTAGTTTCTCTATATCTCTTTTACTGTCTGTCTCTTTCTGAAAAATGCTTTCATGCATTGTTTAGTTGATGTCAAGAACTGTGGATAGAAAGTAAGTAGTTCTCCCACTGACTGCTAGTACAATTCAAAGAACTTTGTAATATCAGAACAAAAGAAAAAAAGGAACAGTGAGGTAGGTAAGAGGTGTAAAAGGTGAACCTTCTATTTTTTCTGCAGCTTTAAACATGTAATTAGTCTTTAGCAATCATACAGTTCCATTAATACTATGAACACACTAAACTGTATGTAGTATTATCTGAACATATGTGTTTTTAATGACCTTATCACCAAAGCTTTCTAGGATTCAATCACTGAGAAATCCATATTTTTATTTTCTAATACAGAATCAGTTTGAAGTAAAACTTTATTTCACTAAAATATTCCATAAATACAAAGAGATCACAATCTCATTGATACGAAATATTGTGTCACCTGCTGATATAATTGATAAAGAAATGAGGAAGAAGACAAATAGATGAAAGGAGTCCTGCTCGCATATTATACTGGCTTCCTTAATCTGCTAGACATTTTCAAAGGATTCTTGCTTTCTTTTTCTGGGTAATAGGAGGAATTACTGAAAAATAGGCCTTTCAAGTAAACCTGCTATCTGCAGAATAAAAAAAGTGTCCCTCTTTACCTTTTTATAAAAGATCAATTAAGAAAAAAAGATCTCAAATTACTTGCCACTTGTTGATTTTATCTTTTGCTAGAATTGTTTTTAGTTTTTACATTATTTTCTGAAAGCAAAAATTTACCCAGTTCTGAGTAATACAATGTATGCAGCAGATCCAAGGACATATTTATGCCATCTTAGAATGTAAAGTCATGACTGAAATAAATAAGCTAAGACCAAAATGATGCCACAGTATAACAGCCTTCTTTCTTTTAAGATGAAATGTGAAACTCTTGAGTTTGAAAACTCAGAAGTAGAGGGGAAAATGGTCTCCACAGTCACTTATCACTATGCATTTCATGTGTTTGCATGCTACTGATTCTGCCCACAGTTTATAAGTCCAAAAAGATGTCTAGGAAAGCCTATGCTGTGTACTTACTGTTTTGTAAGTGTTTAGATCTGAGCATCATATGACAGAGAACTTAGCTTCCATACTTTTGATGGAATCACACCATTAAATAACAAGCTGTGATTCTTTACTCTATGTTCCAGTCTGAAAAAACTCTAAAGACCAACTAAGTATGTACTTTAAAAAAAGACTTAAGCATTTACCAGCTAACATGACACTGAACTGCAACTTTAACCAGAATTGTTCATCTTTGTAGGCATCATATCCCCATCTTAAGTTTTGCAAATTAAATGCTGAAGATGAAACTGTAATGATTGTTCAGTTAAACAATTCTCCCCAGCATAGATTGCCAGCTAGGAATTTTTTCAAGAAATATTGTGTGTTGTTACAAATTCAAGACCAATTTCCACCCATCATCACTAGATAAAAAACAATAAATGTATTAGTTGACTGAGATAAATATAAAAATTGTGTATGCTTATCATTTTTAATGTGAAAATATTCTTAGTAGAACTAAACAAATAATACCTGCTATTTCTTTACTATTTTTTATTATCTTCATTTATTCTTTCAAAGTGAACGGGATTTTCAGGAGAGGTGGAATGCAGGTATGACAATGTTGACAAGGGCAAACTGTCCATCATGCAGTATAAAACAACATAATATGACAAGAACAATGAAGCACTTTTCAGAAGCAACCATTAGATGAGCTATCAAAGAAAGAAAACTCTAACTATTAATAATGAGGTCTATAATAAAATCCATATTTTTAGGACCTGAGAATTGATTAGCTTTTTTCTCCTCACAAAAAATAGTTATTTTTTAGAACCCCTTTTAAAAAAGTTTAATTAGTTACCTTTCAGACTTGCTCTAAAGAAAAAATAAATGCTACTAAAGAAAGCATCTACAGGAAAAAAAAAAAAAAAAAAAAAAAAAAAAAAAAAGAGTAGAATCACGTAGAAAGTGAAGATTTGAGTGAAGTGCTTATGCTGTTGAAGTAAATGGCTGACAAACCAGTAGCCTGAGGAGTATGATAAATTAGGGATGTCTAGTTACTTAAGAACACTCACCTTCAGTGATTTTACATTTTTGAACATTTTTTTTCTTTTTGAATATGTAAGTATCTTCACTTTATACTTTCTGTACATGTATTTTAACCTGCTTGGATTTGATCAAACCCAAAACAGCTTTGTGTCTTGGGTGTGTCAGGTATTAACCTGCTGTTAATAAACAAATAAATAAAGCATATAAATAAAGAAGCAAGACAAAAAAAAAGACACCGGAAATCCACTGATTATCAGTATCAGATTCATTATTCTATAGTTGTTATCACAAGCTCTTAAAAGTCATGTTAAAAAGTAAATTTTTGGCTATGAATTAGAAGTGGAATGAATACAATCACTTATATGAATCAGAGAAACTGAATTAAGCATTAAAATGGATACCTGACATTCTCTTCCTATATTTTGACTCTCAAAATCTTTCATTTGGTAAAGCTGAACTCACTGATCTTATTGTAGTTATTCTGGAAGAATGTAATAGGTATATATATTTTAATATAATACTTTGGAAATACTCACTTGTTTGGAAATCTTTTAAGATGAGGAATAATAAAAAAAAAAAAATGCTATTGTTATGCTGGACACAGCTATAGGAGATAGCTGGCTATCTCTGCTTAATGGATTTTTGTATTGCTCTCTAGATTGCAATAAGGATCACTTCATGAAAATGTAGGCACACATATTCACGCTCTTAAGTCCAGGGTTTTTCTACAAAATAGAGAAAAAAAGCACCTAGTTTTTTATTCAGCAAATTAAAGATATAAAAAGAGAGGTAGTAGCCATGAAGTGGTTCCCTGTAAAAAGATTTCAATAGATATTATTTTTTAAATTATGTTTATCTTGGTCTCTCTTTATTAAAAATACTTTCACAGAATCTTTATTTCTTCATATAACAATCCAGTACGTATTTTAGCTTTTTTTTTTCTTCAGCATTTTTTTTTTTTTTTTAATAACTTGATCTGCAACGATCATTTTGGCTGGATTATACAGAGTTAATTTTTTAATGTTTCATTTTGATACTTAAGTGCCTGAGAAGAGTGTGTCTGGAAACGATGAAGTCTATCTATGCAGCTAGATCTGTGTTTTTTTGCAAGCCCATTCACCAATTTTCTAAAGCATATAAAAGCTGGCATAGAAGCATTCAGTTTGGATGGCTATTAGCATATAATTAATAGCAAGTTTGAGGTTCTTGCTTTCCACATGTTAAACTGCATCAATATTAGGTATTGAGAAAGAACAGCAATAGCCTCAGGTGTTGTCAGGCACAGAGAGAAGTTCATTCTGAAGATCATTCTGTAACTCAGCTCAAGAATTATTAACTCTTTAAAAATAAGCTTGGTTTCTCTTTCCTAATGAATGGAAATGTTCAAGAAGTTTACACTTGATACAACTAGCCCTTCATGACGACATTGTGAGCAAGGTTGCATGTGCAGGGCATTTAAAGGCAGACTAAACAAATGCTCCAGCTGAGAAATGAAAATACACGTTAGTCCACCTTGAGTTCATTTTGCTACATTCTCAAATAGGTTAACTTCAGCTAATTCCAACAAGCTGATTCTTCATTCTCTCACCTATGAGTTGATGCCTCTCAGAAGTGAAAGAATTGGCTCTTGCTTGGCTAATCAGAAGGTGATCTGGCTATCTGGATAGAAGGCTTACTAAGTCATGCCTGTGCTTGGTCATGCATTATAGACACGTTCTCAAAGAAGTACTGAGCTGTTCATTTTAGCCTGTTTCTCTGTCCATTTTGTACTTTAAAGGGACATTCTGAATTGCCATTAAGCCATCCTTTTTTTTTTTTTTTCTTTTTCTTTTTTTTCTTTTTTCCCCACTAGGAGGAAAATGGGAGAAGGATGCAGAGAAAGTGCATTAGCTGAGAAATTATGTTTCAGAACACAATATCACAGTCATTATGTGCTCCAACTCACTGCCCTCAAATTATATGTATGATCCTAATTCCCAAACTAAGCTGTGAGTCAAGAAGTTTGCCAACATCTCCTAATCACTAAGAAATGTAACTTATTCTGCAGTCAATAGTTAACATTTGGCAGGAGCATACCCTTTGGTTTGGAATTGATTTTGCATTTGTTCAAGGATGACAAGCATGCTGACAAGTGAGACCAGATAATTCAAATTTATCAGTTCTGACTTGCTGAATAACCATGTCAGATACGCATAGATGATGGATGGCTCCCAAACTGGCACTAAGACACAGGTTAGTGAAGGTGATAAACAAAAAATTAGCCTTGTCTGCACTGAATATCCTAATACTCCAAAATGCCAAATGGCATTATTCCAATATCTTCTCAAACATATTAAAAACAAACAAACAAACAAACAAAAATAGTATAGCATCTATTTGGATTATAGTAACTGTTAGTCAAGAAGTATTGATGTCCACATGCCATGAAAGATCAAGACCTTAAATAGTAGTCACGTAGTCTGATATTAGTGGTCAGGAGAGAGGATATAATATGAATAACTCCCACCCACTCCCTGCAGTCGCTGCCTGCAGTGATAATAAAAGCTAAGTTAATTTCTGACTTTGGCATGACAGCCATTGATTTTGTCTGAAATGGCAGTATATCATCAATGACATTCATGACTGATAATGGAAGAGATACTTTAGCTGCAGTTGGGGGCAGAGGGTATTTTGGGAGGAAGGACATGAATGCATAATCTTGACTGGCCAAGTTTAAGAAGAATATGTCTTCACAGTGAAGCCTCTAACTTCAAGGAGTTCCTAAAGCATGAAGAAATCCTGTCTTAACACTGTTTTCCAGGACTTTTATTCTGGCAGGCTGGATGTTGAAGAACTAATTCTGTTATGCTAAGGAATATTTCAATAGCCTAAACCAAGTTCAGGGACACTTCCAGATCCTGACAAACATGGACCAAACTGTAGAAATCATAAAAATGCATCAAGTTAGTTATGCATTTCATACAGTGGTGGTAATTAAACCACTAAAACTTTGAGACATATCAGGGAAGTAATTCCTTAAATATGATAACCAGAAACGAGATACCTGTTCTGAGCTAATATTACATTAAAATGACCAAGAAAGATTCCTGGACTACAAAACTAATATAGGAACTTGTCCTGGTTTACAGAGGTAGTATTAATAGCACAACAATATTTGGTGTTACAGAGCAAAGGGAGAACACACCAAGGCACTTAGCAGGGAAGATCCTCTGCCTTTATGCTACAGCAGCAGTGGGCTGGGTATTGCCAGGACAAGGTGGCTTGAATTAGGCACACAGTTACTCCATATTGTGTGACATCATGCAAAAGGCCATTAAGATTTGGGAAGTCAGCTAGGCCCTGGCCACTGCTTAGGGATTGGCTGTGCGCTGGTCAGCACATGGTGCGAAGTCACACTGCCTGCTGGGTGTCTGTTGACAAACAGTACTACTGTTAGCTGGGTAACAGCCGGTGGGCGGGTGGTGAGTAATTACCTTGTAGAAAGGAAATGGGTGTAGGTCTCCAGCCTGGACTGCTTAGGGGAATCCCTTAAACCTGGTTGGAGCTGAGGCTTCAGGGAAGTTGGATCAGATGTCTTTTAAAGAACCCATTTCATAGGACCTGGGACACACATGAGACCAGAAGGCTTGAAAGAGCGTGCCTTTTTGTGGAGGAAGAGGAAAAAGAAGACTGACTAAGCAGAGATGGTTATTGTTCCTTTTTATATAGGTCTGACACTTTGATTCCATTAAAAAGACCTGAAAAGAAGCTGTGGCTTTTAACGTGGTCCCACTGGAGTCTCATGATCCTACTCATACAGAATCTCTATGTGGACAATCACGGTAACTGATCTCCCCTGAAAGCATCTGTGCTTCAGTGATAATAACTAGCATTGCTGCTTGCTAAAGAAAAAGGACATTTGTAGATACTTGGTGTTAAAATTTCTCCATGCAGTTGTTCACCAGAACCTGACTTTACTGACATTTAAAATGCAGTGAGAGACAGCACTCCTTGGTCAAACATTTGCTTGATGCTATGGCTGCACTTAATTATTTATTGTGGTTGTTTCAGATGATACAAGGCCTGGGAATACTTATCCTGCCTATTGTCAGTTTGATGTTTGCTGTTTTAGGTTTTTCCCCAGGAGCACTCTGATGACATTAGGAAGGGGATATAAAACAAACCAGTAAACAAGCAACTGCAAACTGACAAATATGCTGCATTCGCACATACACACAAAAGCCTCAGGTTGGCTTGTTTTTTTTTCAAATTATTCTAAGTGGAAATAATTTTTCTTCACATATGAAAGCCAACATCTTTATGAGAACAGAACAATTAACGTGAGAAAACTATTCTGACTTATACCCCACAACTCTATCTGTTGAGTCACCACTTACCCACATTACTGCAATAAGTTTATTTGAAAAGTTGATCATTGAACAGATGATTCATATGGATCAGATTAATTGAAGATCTAATAATACTATAACCAGAGCTTGTCTGGCTGTGGATAAAGCAACATTGAAAGCAGCCCATCACTTCAAATTAATCAAAATGTAACTTAATTCATTAAAAATCAGAAAAATAAAATGCGGTAGAACTAAAGAAAGAATTTATAAACAGCAGTCACTAAACACTCATGAGGTCTGAGATAGAAGATGCTAGGTGTCAGCCCTAAAACATGCCGATACTAAACTCTCTTGCTCTTTACAGTCCCTTTTGAGAACTCTATACAGAATGTCTCATTGGATTTGTCTTTCATGTGCTCTTAATGCTAACAATAGAATGATGGCATTGTCTTTGACATTGCCTAATCTGTACAATGATAATTTGAATGCATTTATTTCCTAGCTATTGTTTTAGGTGACAAGTGCCAACCCCCATTTCTTGACGTACAGTGTCATTCTGAAGGCACATAATATAAAATTCCATATTCATTCAGCTTAACAAAAAGAAAAATGTTGGAGAGTGATAATTCTGTTAGCTGCTATTGTATTTGTCAAAGGTCTCCGTATTTCTGTACCAGATTAGTGATCTTGATTCAGCACGCTGTCATTTTATTCAGTTCAGAAGTAGAAGAGGATGTTAAAGCATTCAATCCTGAAACATCTTAGATCTGCAAGTACAAAGATAAGAAGAGAGACTGCATACAAATGTGAAGTCCATTTTATCAACATTTATTTGTATGTCCTCAAGATAAGTTGTCAAAAAAGAAGGAAAGAAAAGTTTTCTATACACTCAGGAATTGTCAAGAGTAGACTTGCCTCTACATGCCATGGCCAATTCAGGATAACAAACAAACAAACAAATTAAATATGGGTAACCTCTCTTTGGAGCACCTATATCTCCTTCAGAATTAAGTTATTCTCTTTTGATTTTTGGTATAAAAAATTACTTAGAGAAACCAGTGGAGCTACTAGAACAATTATGTAATACATTTATTTATATATTATTTTTAATAAAAGAGAGAAAAGCAATCAGAAGTATTCCTATTTCCTAAAAATCTGTCACTACTGAAGGAACAGTGAAATGAAACACTCAGGTTTAAGATACCACTGACATACAAATCTCAATTCTGGAAATTTCAGTTAGCTTCTTCTTGTTTTAAGTGAGTGGAGCTTTAATGAATTTGACACTGTAATTACTAGGTTTCTTAAGAAATAATAATAATATATGTGTGCTGCAATTTATGTGTGGTACTAAACTTTCCAGTGTATTGCCTTTAAAATTAGAGATAAAACTATGGCATCATATTTTGTATTTAATAAATTAAAAGCAAACAAACAAACAAACAAGCAAAAAAAAAAAAACAAAAAACAAACCCCACAAACCAAAACAGCTTTTAGAATAAAAATGAGTACTTTTATTTTTCAGTCAGTGGATGACTAGACTAAAGACAAGGTACAGTAACCAGTGGCATTGAGCCACAATCTAATTGAAATGCAAATGGTGCTGCAGAGCGCCAGGGAACGTTTGGCTTATTGTAAGAAAGCTAACCTTGAGAATTCAATTTCCTTTGTCCAAGAAATGCCATCACTAATCCAATAGTGTAGTTCATTTGTAATTAGTGATCCATCAGGCAAATTTCCATAATCACTAACAAAAATTATTGTTTAAAAGGACTGTTAAAAAATCTACATATTCCTGCCCCTAACTTAGTACACTGGGATCCTTTCAGCTGTGTTCTTATGGAAAACTAACAAATCTGTGTACGTAACTAATTTTCTATTTATTAATAAGATTTTTTTTTCTTTTTTTCCACATTATATTCCTATTTAAATATAACACTGACCTGTCACATTTTGAATTCTGAAACATTCTGGATACTTAATTCTCTAAATGTTTTTAAAGCATTAGAAAAAACCTGTGAGATTACATCACTTTAAAAACTCCTTTTCCTTATCTCCAGAAACATTTGATTGTATTATACATCATCACAAGTAAGCTTACACAAAATCTTGTGAATATTTCCTTTTATTCACATTTATTTATTCATTGGACGTCTCTAGAGACTGGGAGAAGCTTTCCTCTAGCTACACCTTTTCAAGCTTCCAACATTTATTACCTTTTCCTTATAACCAGCTAGTAGCAGAACTGGAATAAACTTTGACTAGCTGGTGGTTTGAAAAAGTCTTCACAGGAATTAGGAACATTTGAGTCAAATACGAAGGAGAAAAGAAACCTTTCTAGCAGTAGTGGCAGTGAAATTGGAGAACAGACTGGGAGATTATGAAGCCCACATTAACAGAGACCTGTAAAGACAGATTAGACAATCACCTGCTAGCAGTATTGTTAATCCTCTCTTGTAGAAATGGAGTGTCTGCCTAAAAGCCTTTCTGGTTGTGATTACATAACACGTAGCTGTGACATGCATAGTCTCTTATACCATACCACCATTCTTTGCTGATGCATTCATAAGCACTCTGAGACCCATATTGTAGCAATTTTCCAAATGAAAACAACATATTGCTGCACCTGTGACTTTAGATATAGTAAATGCTGCTATAGTATCCAAAAGAGTACTTGATAGGCCCAAATTCTCTTATGTGCTATTGGAATTGTGATGACTCTGGGATGTTACATTAATACCACACTATTCCTATGCAGTGCCCAATACAATTGATCCTGAAAAGCAAAGCCAATGAGAAAGAAAGCCATTCTCATACAATTTCTCTCTACTTAATAGAGGACATTAAGCTAACACCAGCTAATTGATTTTGTAGGTACTGAGGGCTTGCAGCCCATAAAGATCCACAGACACTTCCCACTAGAAGTTTCAGCCCTCTCAATTTTTTTTTTTTTTATCTTTTCAAATAGAGAATTAAAAACATTACCTCATAACAATGACTAGGTCTTGCCTTATGATATATTGTGGTCCATGCTGCCCACGGGCCAAAACACTAAGGCACAATCTCACAAACACATTAAACTATGGAAAAGCAGTTTATCTCCCTCTGTCTCTTTTTCAAGAAATGCGTTACTGGGACAGGCCAATGGTCCAGCTTAATATTCTGTCTCCAGCAATGACAGTAAAAGATGCTCTTTATGGAAATGACACAAGCTCAACTACTTCCTGCAATCCATGTTTTTTTTTTTCTCCTTCTTCCAACAGTCATTTGGAATAGAGGTGGTAGAACATACACCTCTGCCAGTCTTTTATGTATCCTTCTATGCACATAGCCATGAATTTGTCTAATCTGCTCTTGAACCAGCTGACACTGACTTCCTCTACTATTTCCTGGGGTAACAAATTCCAGAATTTCACTTCCTGCAGTGCTGACTACTTCCTCAGTCTAGCTGTGGTCCTCTTCTGGCCCCCACTCAATGCCATAAGTGACCGCTGTGTAATACACAGGCATATTTCTGTATGTTCATTTTAACGCTTTAAGGAAATGCTGAAGTGCATGTCCAGAAAAAAAGTAATGTATATAGCCTTTTGATGACACAAACGTGAAACCTTTTATTCCCAAACAATGCCTCACAGTGTTCAGAGGACTTCTGGAGTAAGGCTGTCTATTTGCTTATGTACTGCCAAAGTGAGTCTGTAATGTCTATTACAAGTAATCTTCTATCAGAATTCTATTGAAATTTCATGACAATCTTGTACTAATTCTATGATTTAATGATAATCAACATTTGATGCAATTATAGTTCCATAAAATTATACCTGAATTAATATTCTCCAATTTAATTCTTCAAGACCCTGAGATTCCTGTTATAAAATTAGGATACTCAAATAATGTTAATAACAATAAAAAATAATATCCTCAGAAAAAGGTTAGAACTGCTTTCGGGGGACAAAGACTTGCACTTTTAGCTAGCTAAATGAGATATTAAATGCAGAAATAGTCAGTTATTAACTACTGAAATCATGTTGCAGAACATCTTTAAAGAAAAAAGAAAGTTTTGGTTAAAGAGCTTGAGATCTACCAAATATGTGCTTAGGAAATAGTAACTCTATAAAAATAAATTTTTCAATAACAAGAAGAATCTCTTATAAAAACAGGCTGCAGATTAAATAAAAATCAAAAAACAAGAAACTACACTCTGAAAAGTTATGAAGTAAAAAAAAATGTGCATCTTTTTGTTCACTATACTTTGATGGCCAGAAGGTGTTACATGTGACTGCTCAGATGAGAATGCAGAAGAACAAGAAAAGATCTGACAGAAATTGTCACATATATTTTTACAAACCATAGCCTACAAAACATTTTAGAAGAAAACTAAACAGTGGCTTTTTAGTATCTTAGTGCTTATCATATAGTATGGAAAAATATTGAATCTATTATGAAAAGTGTCTTAATAATGGACGGCATCATTTAAGCATTACTTAATCATAGTATCATTAAGATTGGAAAACACCCCTAGAATCATTTAGTCCAACCATCAACACATGACTGCTAAAACCATGTTCCTGAGTACCACATCTACAAGTTTCTTGAGCACCTCCAGGGATGGTGACTCCACCACCACTCTGGACAGCCTGTTCCAATGCACCACCACTTTTTCTGAAATTTTCTCTAATATCCAACCTGAACTTCCTCTGGAGCAACTTAAGACCATTAATTTCACAGAGTTAATAATATTACATATGATAAAGTTAAAGTCTTTAGTATTAAAGACAACATGTTTTGACAAGTTGTTTCAAAGATAGCCTTCCTGAAATGTTCTAAAAACAAACAAGCAAACAAACAAACAAGCAAGCAAACAATGGAGGACTTGATAATACTTGGCAATAAATGCCTATCCCAATTGTTCAGACCTTTGGCTCCTAAAAGATTATACTTGACTGTGAAACAGAAGTCATGGACTCTGCTTTCTTTATGATTTTTGAACTACTAAGGTCGAGAGGTTCCTGATTATTACTTGAGAAAAAAAAAAAATTCTTTTCAGTGATTTTTGAGAGACTTGTCTACCTATTGGTTAAATCATTTCAATAAATCTGTCATTTATTCAACTTGGTGTCCTGCAAAATTAATGGGTATCATGATGTGGCATTGCTTAGAGGCAAAACACAAATAAATGCTACCAAACATCATTATTAGACAGTAGGAGATTCAGGAGATACTAAGAAAAATATTTTCAAAATTAAATATTTATGGTATCTTCCAACAGCTGCATTTTGGTAGTACAGCATTTACTGTGGCTGTAAGTTACTTTTTTTTTTTTTTTTTTTTTTTCCCCTGCCCTTTAAAACAGTATTTTCACTGTTTTCAATTTTGTTGTTGTTACTGTTGTTGTTGGCACTTAAAGAGAAGAATACTGTAACTAAGAGGCACCTGCAGCTCCCAGAAAACTTCCCAGAGTCAAGGAAATACCAGCTTAATAACTACACTTCGCTGTTTGCTGGGATTGACGATTCCTTTATCTTTCTGTTATAAATTAGTCCATTCCAACAGCAAAGATCATAAAGGACAAAGTCATTTGATATTTACAACACATGATTTTTGGAGAAGATAAGATGGCATGAGTTGAAAAACAGATCAGTTTATGCACTTGGTTAGGTTCCAAGGAATTTAGAATTTCAGTAAGTGAAAAAGATTTTTTAACACCACCACTTTGCTTAGATTTTTAATATTTTATTTCCTTTACTCTACTTTATGGTTAACTGTATTGTATTTTAATTGCTTGCTTGACATGCCGGCATCTCAGTAGGGATTCATGGGGGAGCTTTACAACATTTTAAATAATTAATAGTAATTAATAGAGTGCATTAAATCAAGCCTCTGTAATATTCTCTTTATCTTCTGTATATGGTAATGCTTTCACAAGCTGAGAACTTCGCTCATCTTTTTACAATGTTTGAAGCTATTTACTTTTTCCATATAAAATATGAACTACTTTAGGAGCTTTTGTTCTGTAATATGCTCTCCTCTGTACTCCAAAAAGGCATCAAAAACATTGGAGTCATTTTCAAATTTAATTTTTAATGAAAATGACATACTTGAAAAGTAGGCTCTGTCATAATTCAGGAAAGAGAAATTCTGTAAACTTTATTAAAATAAAACCAACTGATATGGAATGGAGGTATGAGGCAGTACCTCAGGTCGTATTTATTTCAATATCTGAACTTAGGCACAGAACTCTAACTGCTGTTTATGATACATAACTTGATCTAAACCCACTGAGTCCACTAAGTCTTGATCTAAAGATCTTGCAATCAGGTGACTAGAGTAAGTCTCCAGTCAGAGCTAAATACGTTTCATGTCTTAGAGTCACTGAAAGGCTGTTATTTATGATGTGACAGAGCTTTAATCCCTTGTATGTAAGTATTAGAATAAATTGCATTCATATTTTCAGCTTTGTGATTTACACTGTTAAGGTGCATTCTTACATTTAAATGTAGCATTTGTTATAAACACAAAGATACAATGGTATTATGTTTACTTTATCATGAGTTTAAAAAACTCACAAAAATATGCAGGCTTTGTTAAACAGTCTGAAAGAATCAATGCTTATTTCTAAATATCAGCATTGCTAGGGATACATAATTTAGGTAGAAGCAAATGGATTCTCAATTACTATATACCATCTCCCTGAATAAAAGAACTCTGAGATCTTTTAAAACTCGTGCCTAAACTACTGAATGAAGGCAGTTCATAACTAGTATTTCATGCAAGCTAAGACAGAGTAAAGGCATAGTAAAGTCTTCCATGCTTGTTTTTTTTTTTTCTTATATGATATTTTATGTTTTACTGTGAAAAAATCTAATTTTAATTCCCTTCACATTGTTCGTAACAATGCACTTGAAACATTCTGACTGACAGATTCATCTTCCATTGATGGAATTATTGGCTGTTAAAACTTCCCAGATTTTCTTAAAGCTACAGATTTTTGACACCTTACAAAAAACACAGCATACTGTTCCTCATATCTTTCAAATCCTTCTCCTACCACCTGCTCAAAGCAAGGCTAACTTCATAATGTCAGGTTGCTGATGTGGCTATGTTTCACAAAGCTCTGAAAATCTCCATGGACGGGGACACTTCAGCTCCCCTGCGTTATCTGTTCAGGTACTTAACTGCTATCATGATAGTGATTTTTTTCCTTATATCCAATTGCAATTTCATTCACTGCAACTTGTGGTTGTTGCCTCCTGTTCTTTCACCATGTGCCTTCTCTTCTACAGGCTACAAAAAACAGCTCCACCTGCCTCTCCTTGAGCACTGTCTGCTCCTATCTCCAAGTCATGCGCCTGCCTCTCAGCTGGACTCTCTGGGCATCTGGACTAAATGTTGTGAAGCATAAAGAAGTACACAGAAGTTTTCAGTTAGGATTTAAATTGTTTGTGTTTTATATATATATATATATATGTTTTTTCCTTTTTTGAACCCTAATTCCTAATTTCTGCTCACATAGTAGTATAAGAGACTCTTTCCTATTTCTATGAATCTCCTCTTTCTTCCCCAATAAAGTTGTCAAAATCACATTCTGTACAAGAGAAGTATATATTTGAATAATAAACTATCCTATTTATATACTTTGTCATGCTGTCACAAATATCATTTTTCAAATGAGTGTCACCTTTATACGCAAACTGAGTTGAAACAGACTACAAACAATATTTACATGTCATCACTTACCAAGCATGAGCTCTAGCATTTAAGTACATAAACTTAAAAATATGAAGAAGAAAAAAAAAAGTGAGATCTTTTTAAGGTCTTCAGGAACAATCACATGCCACTTTTTTGTTCATTTGCTTTTTCCTCCATTTGTGCATACAAAGAGTCACAAAGAGAAATATTCCTTTCATTTTAGGGATGTGTTCGTACACGTGACCTATTCTCTTTGAGGACCAATGATTTCAGTAGATGATAGGAGTTACTTATCTTTTGTGATTTTTTTATGAGATATTATGTGTCCTGAACATCTGCATTCTACATATGTTTTTTGTTTCAAGTTATTTAATAATGACAATTCCAGTACCATTTTCCAAATGTTATCACTAGAAATAGAATAATCTATAAAATATCTCAAAAGTAAACTCATATTTTTTGCAACGTTCAGGAAATTAATGTAGTTCTTCATTCAGAAAATGAGTATATAAATATGTTAATGAATATATAATAAAAA
Organism: Phasianus colchicus; assembly: GCF_987193195.1. Lineage (NCBI taxonomy): Eukaryota > Metazoa > Chordata > Aves > Galliformes > Phasianidae > Phasianus > Phasianus colchicus. Next base: position 12,907,854 of record NC_143448.1, read on the forward strand.
GGTACGCAGTATAAAAATATGGATTTGTATGCATTCATACTTGACTTTCTCACTCCTTGCTGTCAATGATATGCAGACTAACAATACTATAGAATTTTGCAGAAAGAAAATCCAGATCATTGTAGATCCTATCATCATTTTTGCCATATCATCATTTTTGCCATAACAGAAGTTTATTTACCTCATTCTAGTTAACTGTAGACAAAGAATTATTCAAATATTGCTTTTCATATATTTTCCAATCATAAACTGGAAAGTATCATTGGGCAATTTAGGAACAAAACAGGTTAAGTTCATTGACTCTCAGGTTGGGATCTAAATTGCTCTTATAAGGATGTGTAGATGGTGCTTCATCTTAATAAGCATTTGTTCAGAGATACTTAAATGTCATAAGCTCTCTTCACAGTGTGCCTATATCCCATTACTGCAGTACATTAAAGTACCCCACATGAGAGGAACTACACAGACTAAGCAGCAGGGAAACAATTCAAATCTTCAGCCCATGTTCAGGACCTGCCAAAAAAGGAACTGAAATAAAGCAAGAAAAATCGCTCTTAAGGCATACAAGGGCTCCTCCTTCCTGCTTGAAAACACAATTTACAGTCTAGTTACACAAATTATAGGCTCATTTCTAGTGAAAGTCAGCAAGAGGAAAAGTCAGTAACCATATATTTGTGGAAGTTAGTATATTAATGGAAAGTACATAAGGCTTTTTACACAGACCACACATCATTAACCTACTGTCGTTCGTATTAGTTTATCATTCTAGACTTAGCTTCTGCTTTCATTCAGATTGTGTATTTGGTTTTTGCTCATCTGCAGAAAGGGTAAAATAGTAGGTTATTTAATCACCACGAAAAAAAAAAAAGGAAGTCAAAGTTCTAAATCCTGCCCTCATAATTCGTATAGTACAAAAGGCATTATAATTTCAGTACTTCATTCCTTTCACAAAGATTATAGCAAGGACAAAAAATGCCCATAGATTAATCCATCATTCTGACACAATTTTTAATGAGTGGGAAATGCAAAATTATGATCCATTATCTTTGCAGTTTAAAACCCGTATTATCATGGACCAGTTTGAACTACTTGCTAAAAAATGTTCGAGATCTTGCATTCATGCCCGTAAGCTTGACACTCATTAAACTTTTTAAAACATATCACACATCATTCTGCACAGATTAGAAATGAGATATGCATAATTTTACTTTATTTCAGAGCAAAAATGAAGATTTTCCCTTTATGTTGTTGTTGAAATATTTTTCGTCTGAACAAAAATATAATGTCCCAGTGTCCCCTAGTGGGCAAAGGAATTCATAGGTAAGGTTTTCATTTCATACATGTCTGTACCTACCATCATCAACATATTCAGAACAATTCTTCTGAAGCATGCTCACATCTTTTCTCCACCAATAAATTACACTATAAAGAGCAGGTCTCACAAACTGTTGTGAAGAAATAGTTAAATTTAGGATAAACAAAATAAGAGGTATTTATATAGGATATCCTCTGGGACAGGAAGAACAGAAAAAGTCCACAACAGGGTCTCTAGTTACAAATACATGCAACAAATAATATGTATAGTTTTTCTTACTTTATTTCTTCTTCCATTGCTTTGATTCATCTGTTATATAGTAAATGCTTTATCTGCCTTACATTACAACTTTTTGCTATACAAAAGCTATAACCTTTGATCTGTAAAGAAATTAATAAATAGTTACACAGCATATACACTCTGCAGTCGTATAAATTAATACAAGACATTTTCAATAAATTACTAAAGAAATTGAACTGTTAAAAATAAAAATTGCAACCAAATAAGTTTTATTAGAAAAATAAGTTGCAGAAGGCTATCTGCTATTTTTCTTCAGAATTTACACAGGTTCCAAATAATCTTTTTAGACAGGGAGCATATTTCTGATATAAAACTGCAGATTTAGAAAAGATATACTGTAGAAGAACTAACAAAGAACTGCTACTCTTCTGCCTTCTCTTGCAGACCTAATGTCTCTCTGGAGAATGACCAAGCCAGGAAAAAATCTGCTAGGTTACAGCTATGATTCACTCAGACTGGACTTCAGATGCACAAAAACCTCCAACTAGGAGTTCACTGCCAACAATTCCCTGTGCAGCACAAAACCTCATCATCAGTGTGACCAAAGACACCTGACTCAACATAACCCACATGGATCACAGTAAGATATGAAGATTCTCAGCTCAGTAGGACACATTTTGATCTGCAGCCACAACACAAAGCAGAAATTCAGTAGCAATATAGGGACAACATCTAATTTTCTTTTCTAAGGGCTGCACATGTTGCAGCAGATGCCAGTGCTGCATAAGAAATATCCCCTCTGTAAACATTATATCACCTTACTAATTGCAGCTACGTAGTTAGTTGTAATCTGCATCTTTAAAACAGTGTTCATAGTTGTATGTCTGACAAACAACCTCCAAGGAGGCACAAGTAGGGTATATAAATATATCTGGGTAGAGAGAGACAGAATAAAGTACTGAGAGAAGAAATTTGGCTTCACAGAGAAACTCTCCCAAAGCAAGAACAGCAGTACAAGTATCCACACTTGATTTAGCTATTTTTAGAATTATCTAGTCTGGACATCTAATATGCATGAGGAACAGCTGCTTCATTAGAGAAAGTTTGGTCTTGTTTCTATGTTACATACCAAAGCCACACTTTAACAATAGTACTGAATAAATTAATACTTTTTTCCTCCCAGTAATGATGAACTACCCAGCACTTTTAAACAGGTAAATATGTAGGTTGCTCTGAAAGTAATGCCTCCTATTTATTTCCATGGAAACTACAACAGATACAAAGAGCACAATATTACTGTTTGATAGAGCAAATTCTCAGCTACAAAGAACTTTTTTTTTTTTTTTTTTCCAACATAGCCACCACTATTAGCTATGTATTTTCATTTTCAGCTATGAACAAGAGTTGCATACTGTGCTCCTAACAATCTGCAGCAGTGTAGATGACCCACTGTTGCTGTCTCACTGCTGAAATGCACCACATACCACCTCACATTCACTGTTCAGTCTCCATAAATGTCTGCAAATATTGATGAATGCCAGTGACATTACTTTCAGAGCAGCCCTCGTACATTTTGAAGGAGTTGGGATTATTCAATTTGTTAAGAGATTGAGTTAGAAGTTATCAATAGTACAGCATAATACTTCACATAAAAAGTCCAGTAGTGACAAATCATACTGTGCAAATCTAATACAGTTAAACTCTTAGTTGCTGTCCATTACTGTCTAAAATGACTTCTCCCCTTCTAGTCCGATCTGCATATAAACCAAATTTGTTCAATAAATCTGTCACAATCTAAATAGCAAAAAGAAACAGATTTTCAGTTGTGTTCAGACAGCACATGGTCTTTGCTTCAGATTAATGGATTGAAAACTGAGACAAAAGCTCTTCTTGGTACAGTAAACAGGAAATGAAGCAAGAGAATGTAGAAAGTAAAAAAGCATGCTTTCTATTGGTTTTGTTTTGGTTTCATTTGTTTGTTTGTTTTGTTTCTATCATCGCTCACCAGTCTCTACAACGGATTTTAAGCAGAGTGCTTTTCAGATACTACTCACCCCAAAGGTAACCATAAAAACAAGAAAAGACAATTGTTGGTGGTGTGAATTTCAACATCTGACAAGTGCATCTTTGCTCAGTTTTCTGGTATTCATTGGAATCCTAACAGGCAAGTCCTTTTTTGGCTGGAGGTGCAGGGCAATGACAGGTAGCATTAATACATCCATTCAAAAAGACCATTTTTTCCAAAAATATCATCCACTACATAGTGGAAATACAGCAGACTCTAAGCACTACTGACCCTTTGCTTTCCAAAGGAATTGAGCCTATTAATGAAAGATTTCCTCAGTTTGACTTTGGATGTGTTCTATGAATCTATGAGGCAGGAGTCTCACTCATCAACATTTAACTTTTCCTTCTGCTTATTTTCATTTCCACTGATCTATTTCTATGCATTACAAACAAATGTTATGACAAGCCTGACATCACACATAAAGATGAGTGTCACAAAGCATTAAATTTCTGTTCATGTCTCTCTCCAATATCTAACACAAAATATCAGAATTTCCAATGAAAATATATACCTTGATAGTGAAATAATTTATTGGATTACTATATGTGATTAAGTCTGATCTGCCTCTCATTAAGAAACTCTAGGTCTGCCAGTTTACTTGCAGTGAACTAGTTCTTCAGCTCCTCTGAGAATGTAGCACAAGACAGATCTTTTCATGGAGAATGCTAAAGTTCACAGCTTCTAATCTCCTAAAGGCAAAAGTAGAGGGCTACCTAATATAGTTTTTCTACTGCAATGAAGCAGATTTGGTTGAAACTTGGCCTGGAAAATAAAATCATATAATACTTCTAAAATGTACTTAGAATTGAATATTAAATCTACTTTTCTACACATTATACCATCTTTTTCTATATGTAATTATTTTTAAGAGAAAGAAAGAAAAGAAAAGCAGGAGGTTATAAAAAACTTGTTCTCATGTTTTTTATCTTCAGCAACTGGATAATCAAATCTTCTCAGGCTGAACAGCCTGCACTAGGAACCTGCCCAACTTCAAGCACATAAATACCAACATCAAAATGGGAGACTATCCACACGGGCATAAAGTAAGGCTTTTCCAAAACTGTTTGCAGGATAGGAACCATGGAAAGTAATAACCCTCTGAACATTGGCTTAGAGGCACTGCAGTCTTAATGAATTTCAGGCTCAGACCAGCTTACATTTTCTGGCACTCAGTGCCTCAGTGGCATCTGGTGGGAATTTTTATTTTTTTAAACTTGCTCTGCATCATGAGACTCAATAAATTTGCAAGCTTTAGCAAGTAAGCTTGAAGGACTTGTTCATCAGACCTTGAATTATCAGTAAGTACTCAAAATTAGTTGTCAACTTCGAGAAGGCTACAAAATCCAACAGCATTTGATATAAATCTCTCCTGCTTAGTGCTTTTGGGGGCACTCTGCAAGTCTTGTGGACAGTATCGTTAGCATTTCTATTTGAATTCCGAGGTGAATTAATGTCATTTCTAAGGTTTTTCTTCACTGGAAGAAAAATTACACTTACATCAGTAAGTGTAAAGATCAGTCATTACACAGAGCAGCATTGCATTAACAGTGGCACAGATAGTTTGACCTTCACTTATCAAAAGAAAGAAATCACATTCCATTGTTTAGGTCTCCTACAGTATTCACTTTTTCTGAATTCACTCATTACTTCTTCCTATCTTTGCCAACACTACATTGCTGCATTTAATTACAGTATAGTAGCTTTTCATCATAATTGAGCATGAGACGCAGACTGAACAATGGCATTTCATGAATAATCACCCTAAAACATCAGTGGTAAACACAGAAAGGCAACGATTACACACACATGCATGCATGCATACAATCACAATTATATTATGAGTACTATTAGGCTTACAATGTCAAGTATTAGAAGTTAAGCAATGCTGGAATTTAAGTTAGCTTTGTAACTTTAATTTCTTCTGATTGGGAATGTATGTTATGATACCTTCTGTAATGATGTTAGGATTTAATGCATTTTCATCTTACTTTTCCATACAGCCAACTGCTCCCAAATTTTGATTTCATGTTGTTGGAGGAATTAAACAGATTATATGTTAAACACAGAGACTAATGATATATTTTAAGAGATTTTTTTTTTCCAAGTCTTAGAAACAGATGTGCAGTTTTGGCTACGACTTTGCAAACAGCTGCAGTCTGAGAGAAACTCATGGAAAATTGTAACTAAAAATGTACAGTGCTATAAATGAATGGAAAGAAATGTGGACTTATCTGTTCAAGGCTAAATACAGAAAGTTCTGGGAAAAAGGCTTTACTATACATATTCAAAGTATTTTAGCAAGCAAGCCCCAAAGTAGCCCCATAAAGTAAGTAGACAAATGTGAAAACTGACACTGACAACAGTTAGACTGCTTAATTGTGTAATCAGTCAGTAACAAAGGAGAGATGCATTCCTTATTTTTATTTCTCTAGCGCACTAACTACACAAAAAATGCCAAACCAAAACCAAAATCCAGTAACTTACTGACAGTATATAAAGCAAGCCTTTATTCCAACCAAAGTACAACTCTACTAGTAAACAATTACGTGTAAAACTGCCTGTTCTACATTTGCAAATAAATACTGATAGAAAAAAATGGAGATATTTCAGGTAAAAAGCGTTTCGATATATTTGCAAGTGGAAAATTCATTCTAGCAGGTGATAATCTGGCCTAATACTTTTTATTTTAAGAGCTACCAAGTAGCATGCTGCAGCACTGCAATCTGGTATTTCATAAATTCTTATGTTTTGCCTAAGTGTTGGTAAGGCAAGAAAGACTAGAGGCAGCTGAAGAACACTAACAGAATAACAAATAAGATCACTTTTCATGTTGGAATTGTATATTATAGAATTAAATTTTCAATTCAAACCTAGGTCACAGTAGTCACAATGGCAGTTTTTGAGCTTGCTTTCTAGGCACGTAGTACAGTTAGGAAAGATTTTCACATAATCAAAGTTGGATATTTCTAGAGAGATCAAAAGAGTCTGTGAAGTGGAGAGCAGGTGCTACAGACATCTTAGAGGATCTGAGAATGCAATTAACCAGCAAATGAGCCTTGGAAAACCTACTCTTCCTGAACAGATGAGCACAATAAAAGCCACTGAGAAATGAGATGGCCAAAGCACGCTAATAACAGCAGCAAGCATATAGACATCTGCCCTGTATCTTAACCTTTAGGAAAGGACAGAGGATCACATACAGAAAGGAAGCAGCGACAATTATGTAAATGTGTGAGTCTCCTGGAGGAGATGAAAGTTTATTGATTGCTTTTACAGAGATTCAGTTAAGCAGAACACTACTGGCCTCTTTCTTTTCACCCTAAGTGAATTGATATTTGGGATGGCTAGTGCTGGATGAAAATGTTAAAGTAGCTTCTAGAAGATCAGAAAAAAAACAAGAGATTTTACCTCCAAATACTTATATAGCAACTTTTTTCATCACTTCTATTCATCACTTATATTCAAGCATCAAAGTTTAGCACAGGCAGGTATTTAATGAGCTTTGAGGGAATCTGGAGTCACTGCCAGCATTTAACATTGAAACAAAAGTAATATGGCTCTGGAAAAATGAAAATAATCCATGTGATCAATTTCTGCTAATGTCAAATTTCATATAGGGCTTATTTAGACAATAGAAAAGTGAGCTCTCAAACTTAAAAAATGGATCAGACTTTCTATGAGTCTGACAATTTATTTATTTATTTATTTGAGTTCTGCAATACACACTGCAGTAGCTTATGCCTTTACAGAGTATTAATCACAAAAACTATCACATGTCAAGCCTAGTACAGATATTATAGGCATTCAGGTTAAAAGGGGGATTTTCTACTGTGACACAGAGGATCGTTGTATGACAGGGCCATAAAATTTCCTCTTTTATGAGAGAGAGAATTCAGTGTGGGAGAACAGGAATGACGTGCAATGTCATTCACCTTGAAACAAGGCATTAGAAACAGTCGGCGCCGCTTGCATAGTTTTAATTCTACAACAGCTGTAAAGCGGTTCACAACTCGTCGTTACAGTGTATTTTCTTTATTTTCTATATTTTAGTCCACAACAACTCTGAAGTTTTAAAGGGTTTTGTCTTCCCCATCACTTAATCTTGGTATGACTTGTCAGAACTTGAGATATGGCAGCAATGACCTTCAGTCCAGCCAGCCAGCGCTGGCAACAGCACTATCAGTCTGTGCAGCACTGCTGTGAAGATGAAGGAGCAGTTATTTTTAAATCCTTCTGACTTGTTTCCTTGATCATTTATTGCTACACCGTTAAGTTTGAGAACTCAGGCATTAGGTTGACACTGGATAATTTCTCTATTTCTCTTTTTTTTTTAAACTAATGATTTTTAACACCTCAGTCTATAAATTACACTATTATTTTACAGTAGTTGCTCAGATTAATCTTAAATTTTACTTATACCAATTCTGAACCCAGTTCTCCTGCATGTACTTCTATAGTGTAGTTCTCACATTAATACACTAATATCAGTAGGACTACTTTAGTCACACACTGCTAAGTGCACGTTAGAGCTGAAGAATGGCATTCATGACAGCTTTTAACACTTAGCTACTTCCAACTACTAGACTTCAAGAACTTTCTGCAGTCTGTGAGATAGCATTGCAGAGATTCTAGTGCTCCTCCTTATGCTGAGAATCTGCCTCATTCTCATATTTGAGAGAGTTCATTGGCTTAAACAAAGCTGAACCTTAGTCCTATGCCTTGAGAACAGGACAGTCAAATCAAATGCTGCCTCCTTGTTGGAAGTTTTATAGGTTCTCCTGTCATTCTTTTTTTTTCTTCCCCTACTCTGTGATGTTCACTTGTCCAGGTATCAGCTATTTCCAGTTATTGTTTCTTTTGTGTATGTTAGCTCAATTTATTAAAGCAAAAATGGTTTATTAAAGTACTGTGGCTAAACATTTTAGCAACACTGGCTTCAGAGAACTTTAATGGATTGGTTTTTAACACTAGGACAGTTAAGCATAATGGCAAGCCCCTGTCATTTACTCAAGATTTAAGAAAATTTAAATCTTCTAGTCAAGGAATAGATAGTTAGAGGTCATCAGTCTGTGCTGTTTGAAAGACATTCATAAATATTTTCAGTATCATGCCAGGAGAAAAATCTTACAATTAATGACCACAGCGTGACAAGCAAAGTTCTCCTCAGCTTTTGTTCTTTCAGCTGTGAATAAATGTCTTAAACTCTCATTTGCTCATTTTCACTCATAAGGTGCAGGTTCACTGCCATTAGTCTGATATAATCTATTCTCCAACACCACTGGGTAATACCACCTGCTGTAGTAGAGTTAAGAACATCTCCAGAGAGAAAAAGATGAAAGGAAATTCTTGGATTAGCATCCTCAAAACACCCAATGTTTGGGAGAAACAAAATGATGAACTTAGTTCTGAACCACAAATCTTTATCTCTTTTTTCCTAAGTTTCCTTGTTTGATGGGGAAGATAATTTTGGTAAATTTTATTGTGCTTTAGATTAATCACAGAGCAATGAAAGTCTTCAGATTGCACAGTTTATCAATATTTACGTTGTAACTTTTCACTGTCATCAGAATCTCCCATTAAAAATCCATGTATTGGGCTGACTCCTGATATTTATTTATTTATTTATTTTTGCTTGTTAACATGAATGCTTTTCAAATCTAGATCATAAAAACCAGCAATTATTTTATCTAAGTTAAATGCAATCAATGCAATCATGCTGCTCTGGCAATTCTGCCTATATTGATTACTTGGAAAGTTACTATCATATTAACTCCTCCAGTTATGCTCTTAGTTTGTGCTTACCTTTCAGAATTCTCTCATATAAACAAAGTCTTTACTTTCAAAAAAGAAAGGTCTGATACAGAATTCACTCATTTGTTCATCTTTCTCTTAGATTTTGAATAAATGTTTAGCTTGAGTAACAAATTATGTTATTTTCTCTGTATTCAATTGCACATTATTCTCATGGGTTTGTAATATAATTTGTAAGTACTGTTTACTCAGCCAAAGATAAAAGAGTGATTTAAGGTTCTGCATGAGAAGTTAATCTAATCCCTGTGCCGGATGGCTGCCATAGATTGGTTTTAGTTCTCCAACAGTCTTCCTGGACGGAAACTTGGGACCAGAGAGCTGATTCAAATATTAGCATTCGGCATCAATCCAACTCAACTATTCAAGCTCTTCTAGCTTGGAAATAAACTAAATAGTTGTCTGTCCTCTTCCTGAGAGAAGATTTAGACTTCCTTTATGTCAGAGGTTCTTGCTGGATTTACAAAAAATAATAAAAAAAAATAAATAGATTCTTTACCTGTATATTTTCCCCAGTCTTTTCTCACCTTTCTTCTTCTTTACTTAGGTTCTACAAGTATTTATCTCCCCTATTCAACTCACCTCACACTATGCAGAGATAGAGATGTTGGTCCTCCATGCAACCAACAAGCAACATGCAGAAGATGAATTATTTTTATACTAGAGTTGTTAGGCAGCCACCACACCCTTACAATTTTAACTACTTCTTGATGATAAACCAACCACGCAAAAGAACTGTATTCTGGTATATCATAGGTTTTAATCAATTATTTATTCTACACAACTTCTTGAGATTTGGTGACTTAAACTGATTAATTATGAATGCCCTGGAGAGAAAACAGTAATACTACCAGAGGGAAAAAAAAGTAATGTAAGAGTTCTAAAGGTACTATGAAAATAACTGTCAATTTTATGGTCTTACATACAATGCGTATAGATTATATGTAAAAAAATTCAGAGTTTCATTTTGTGAAGTCTCAACTGTGCACAAAGTAGGATGTTGCTAAATAGCTACTGCAACTAGTAGGCAATTTGAAACGGATATTAGGACTGCCTCTTAAGCTGTGAACACACAACTAAATAATGTCCGGTCTACATCAGATGTGTTGTCTCTTCAATCACAGAAATAGAAATGTTTTGTTTTCTCGCTCCATCTTTAATCTGATTCCCTCTATTTCCCTTTTCCATTGGAATGTGCATGTGATAACATAACAGCTAAATCTTTCTTTTCGGGTTATCTACAAAAAGCTCCCTAAATTCTGCCATTTTTAACACTGTAGCTACCTCCTCTGCATCTCCATTCTTCCTTCTAGAAGCAGGTGGAACCAGTAGCCTTTATTAGTTGTGTTTTCTAATGATTTATTAATCAGAACATGGGAGCAGTACATCTGGCAACATTTACATTTGCAATTAGGGAATCCGATTCTCCATAGCAGAAGTCTAATTTTATTATTTGGCTTAACTTAGAAATAGTCAGATGGCTTAAATATGAAGAAATTGGTATATACAGAAATCTGGAGAGAAAGAACCTATCTTTTGCAGAATATGTTGAGCCAAATTTGTTAAATGTATGCACTCTCATGACATCACGTTTGGTCTTAAAAATGTTTCTATATATATACTTTTTTCTAAATTCTTATTTAAATTGATTACAAGTCATTTTAAAGTACTAGAAACAATTTCAAACTTCATGCAAATGATCTGAGACAGGCGACTTGGCCTTGTTGTTTCGGAAGATTAGATAGATACTTGACATGGTACCTCACAACACCTTTCTCTCCAAATTGGAAAGATATGGATTTATGGGTGGACTGTTCAATGGATGAAGAACTGACTGCGGGATGTAATCCAGAGAGTGGTGGTTAGTGGCTCCACGTCTGGATGGAGATCAGTGATGAGTGGCGTCCCACAGGGGTCAGTGCTGGGATCGATACCCTTTAATATCTTCATCAGTGACATTGACAGTGGGGTCAAGTGCACCCTCAGCAAGTTTGTAGATCACACCAAGCTATGGGGTGCAACTGACACACCTTAGGGACAGGAAGCCATCCAGCTTATTCTTTCAGTGTTAAGTTTTAGCAGGAGTGTTCTTGTCAGTAAGCCAGAAAAAGTGAAGGTTTTTATAATATTTGGAATGTGTGTGTGCTCAAGAAACACACAGCAAACAGAAAGGCCTGTCTCCTTTCCTAATATGGCCTAAAGCACAGATGAGTATATAAATCTCCCTTTATAAGACATTTCAGTTGTAAATTGTCTGGATATTTGGGAATCAGTATGGATGAAATAACAGTAATCTTATAAAAGATATCCATTCCTAAACGAAGTAGCAGGATATGGGAGTCATCTCTGTAATGAAGAGTATGAAATGTAAACGACAGTGAAGCAAATTTTTCTGACTTGCCTTCAAACAGACATTAGGTTCAAGCACCCACACAGAACTGTCAACAGGATTTCGATTCCCATTTTATCCTCCCAGCCCTCTGTCACATTTGTTGGACACCTCTATCAAGGTAGGTATGATATTTACATCTCAAATGATACCTTTCCTAGAAGATCCATCAATAGATAATTCACTGCTGAATGAAATATATTATACTAGTACAGTGAACAGTCCAAAATACCTATATTATCCCCAGGTTTTATGTAATTACATTCTTCTAAGTTCTTTTATCCATTCTGCAGACATTCCTTGGTCTTAAAGATTTCAATTTGCCAGAAAGATATAAGGAAAAGTCTGAGAAAACCACTGTAATAAGTTTTAATCTGTAACTTCATTATGAGATTTAAATTGAAGGCATGTAGTTTGGTCAGAGTTGAACTTTTGGAAGTATCCCCTGCCATGTATACAAAATATAATTCAAAGTCTTAAAAGGATTAGGTTTGAACTTTGATGGAGTCACAGATTTGTTTTATTCAGCTTAATCTCTACAAAGGTATGTTTTTCAAGGTTTTAAATGGAATAGTGTCATTTGCTTTTTAGATCCAAGAGCCTTTTCTCTGGGTGATCTTTAGAAGAACCAAAGAATATGGAAAAATGCTTTGTTACAACAATTTAAATTATGCTTTGTAATAATGATGATGAAGAAATTAAGTTGAAGCAAGAAACCTCTAATGAATTAAAAAGGAACTATAATACCTATTATAATATTTCCAATACATAACATTTGGAACTTCTATAAAAAATAGGGTAATACATAAGTCTTCATTAGTATCTTTTACATTTACAAGCTTTCAGAATTTATTTAAAAGCAAATAGTTATAAACATGTTCCACTTAAGAAATATCTCACACAAAAATTTCATAGATAGGAAAATATTTATTCATAAAGGCATCAGCCTAAGTGAATTTCTTCCTTCAATTTAAAATAAAAGCATTGACATAAACAATAATGTATGCCTTTGGCAGAAATCAAACAAATCTGCACCCTATCGTAACTCTCAATCTGCCAATTGCAGTTTTTGAAATTTGTTGGACATTTTTCCTCCATTTGACAGTGCTCAGACTAAATGTATTCAACATGAATATTAGCATTTTCAGTACACCACTACTCCATAGCTTTGAATTATTTTTGTTTTATTACTAAAGATGGAAAATTGTCAATGCTTACCAGTGAGTTACATTATTCATTATTTACTAAGCGAGCTAAAAGTCACAGCCCACAAATAGCTGAGTAGTCATTTTGTCTGTAGTTCCTTCTCAAGTGAGTGTTCTACATCTGTTCTTCATTAAAAGACAACCTTGCAATTCAGCTTCATTTTGATTTTGCTACCAGGTTATAATTTGTAATTTACCAAGGAATTTATTTCCAGTAGAAGCGACTGAATTTGTTCACACAATGGATTCACCTCTGGGAAGTGCAAAAATGTATAAAAATAATCAAAAGAGCAATGAATTTTCTTCTAAACCTTTCCCTCACAGTCAGCTAAGGCTTGCAGGGTAACTCTTTCTTATTGTTCAGTCACTCAGCACGTATGGAAGGACCAATGGTGCCCATTAGTGCATTTGTTTCAAACATCCTCTTTCTAAAATTTCTATTAGATAGTTCAAAAGGTTTCAAACCAAGCTCATATGTGAATAGAATAGAAAACAGACATAGTTAAAAACATGTTTGAAACTGGAAGAAGAAAGACAACAACTTCATCTTAGCATTTATTTTGCTAGGACAGAAAGGTGGTAGCTGCCCTATCAGCAAGATAATAACAGCAAAGGCACTTCAGAAAGCAGTGGTTCAAGTTCATTTTTACCTACTCAACTAGAAGCATCACCTGTCACCTGTGTTTTATCAGGTTATTTTTTTCCCTAATGTATCTTATCGATATCTTTGCTTAACAAAACAGTAATTACTGTTTCATGACTAGTAGAAAGTATGGGAAAATGCATTAAAATCAAGTTAATGGTACCTGATCTTTTAATATTTACAAACATTTTGTTTTTAATAACCTCCATATGGATTGCCATTTTCTCCTTCTGCCTCTATTCTTCTTTATCCAGCGGGATTTATTTTTGTTGCTGAATACTAATGAATGTATGTGTGGTCCAATTTATGACTGTTTGTTTTGAGTTATTAATTCAGTTTGAAAAAATCTGATCTGTGTTGCTAACTGAGAGAAGTGAGTTTGTAGTATGGAACAACTAAGATCATATATTGTGTGCCTACAGAGAGATAACAACGGGCATATATATACACATATGTGGTAGACATTTATGAATGAATTATGCTCTTCTCATGGTTTCTTCATGCCTTCTTCTTTGAAATATCTTTGCACCAATAACACTTATGTATGTTCCTGCAACTTACGCAAGCTTTTCCAAATCTCCAGTACCCTTATGAAACGTGGCAGAGAAATGAAACATCTGGCAACTCACCAAGCCAGAATGACTGGAAAAAGATGAAAAATTCCTCAGAGAGTGAGAAACATCTGTTCCATAGGCAGTGAAAAATAAACTAGCAATATACTCATTTTAACATCAAATAAAAGGTACATGGACCTAGGGGAAGGTTTTCTTGAAATGGTGATTACTCATATTACGCAATTAAATTGGCATTACTGTGTTTGACAGTCATAGAAAAGCAATTGTGAAAGGCTTACGTACCCAAAGAAATTGATCTAAAGACCTTATTTTTTACATCTATAAATAGAAAATCTTCTTTTAAAGTCTCATGCATATTTTCTTGGGGAAGAACCTATGAAACTTGTTTATTTCTATCTCAAGAATGTTGGAGTGGAAATATGGTACTCACTTGGGTTCAAATACAAATCCTGTAATGCTTCTGCAGAAATATTATTATAAAGACCAAAAAAAAGTTCTTCTGGTTTAGTGGACAGAATATAATAAAATTAAATGTAACAAAGACTTTATAATTTACTGCAAGTTTTACCACGATTCCAAATGAATTCATTGGTCCCAATGACAGGATGCAATCTAATGGAATATAAATGTAAGCACTACGAGTAAGACAATTTTTTTCTAAGTTAGGATCTTAGGACACATACAGTAACACAAAATCCAGACTTCCAAACAAAGAAAAAAAAAGAAAGCTACTGAGATTTTCTGTTTATGTTGTACATCTAGTTAGTTTGGGAATGAGTGACAGAATCTTTCCCCTAAGGTTCCTACTAATATACTATGAAATACTGCTGAAAACTAAGAAACAGTCCCAACTGCACTGATATATCATAGTATTAAATTTATTTTTTTGTATGTAGCCTTTGAGCTGCAGAAGAAATGTGCACAGAAGAGATGGGATCCTGTGCAATAAACCAGCTGAATGTGTAAGGTGAGAAAGAAGCACAAGATAAGACAAGAGACAAGAGTATGCAAGAACAAAGCAACGAAGATGAAGCATCTTAAGTACTGTCCTCCTGAATCAACATCTTGTAATCCTCTAAGAAGGCCTTATATGTTCCACTGTCAAGAGAAAAGTTGTGGAGAGTAAGTGTCAGTACCTCAGGAAAAGATCACAGATGAACACTAACAGTGACAAGAGTATTGCAGCAGTTCAACCTTAAAGAAAAGCACACATGGATCTGTCTTACATGTGCCTGGATTCACCTGAAAGGCATTAGATCGTGTTAGCTGCACCCAGCAGATATACAGTAATTTACTCCTGCACATCACAAGATTCTGAGACAGGTGAACTACAGAAAGCACATTTATCCTTCACTTTGCCCTGTGACATCAGTGATATCTCTCTTACAGAACAAAGCACCAAGAAGTGCTTTTAATTTCTTGACAGTCATGAAGCTGTATAAAAGGAGTCATATGGAAAAACTTGTCCTGACTTCTAGAGACATGTCACCATAATTTCAAGAGTTCATGAAAAGACCAAGCATCCTTCATAGCTACTTTCGAATGGTTGATCTGTATCTGTTATTTAAATGTCACAAACAGAATCATCAGATTAATCTAGTAACTATATTATTATGCCTTTTTTTTCTTAATACAAATGATACTGCAATATATTGTAAAACCATATGAGTAAAAAGAAACTATAAATAGATTCCACATAGGACTAAATAAGCTTCCTCCTTAATGAAAGCTCCAAAATACATATTTAACATTTCAATGTAAAACTAATTAAATTATCTATATAGAGAGCATGGCAGAGGTTTTTATAACAGATTTCTTTACCTTGCTGATATTCTCTTATCACCCCACTTGCTATGCTTAAGAGTGCTGTTACTGGTACATATCACTGTTCTGATTTAAAAACTCCAGAGATTCAGACACAAAGATGCTGGGTTGAGTAAAAGCAAAACAAAACAAAGCAAAGCAATATTTAACTTCACTGAATGAAAACACCTCCAAAGATAGAAACAATAAACACATGTGACACTGCCCTTGGAATGATTCATTACAACCACAAGTGCCACTCATGCACTACTATCTTGAGACATTTGATAATGTAACAATGGACCACCAAGAGAATATCTATAGAAATTCTCCATTGGACTGCAAGAAAATTATGATACAATTACCACCTTAAAAAAACTATGTGATCTTACATATTCCTTTGACAATCTGTGCACTTCAGTTTGAACTCTTTCACAGACCATTCAACTTTCCTTGCAGATTTGAGCACTGATAACACAAGGAGACTCCTTGCCAACTCTCTTTGACTCCAACAAGCTTTGTACAGAGTTTTAAGATGACAAAGAAGTGTTTTTCCTCTCATGAAAATCAAAGAGAAAGTAATTATAACCCACAGCAGGGAGAGCTTATTTGTACCTTGTTTCTCTTAAAGGCAAGTGCTGTGGCACAGTCATGCTTGCAAAACCTTTTACTGCAAGTGCCAGTACATGCCGGGCTATCAGAGGCACTAATGGCTCTACACATAGCTCTAATTCACTTCATCAATTAATGCACATTTCTATACACAAATAGGCACTCCAACATATGCAATTTAGATAAGGGATATAACTACACATATCAGATTTGCAGACGTTAACAATGACATCTCAGCCTATTCAAGATAATTGTCTAGTCATTACTGATTATTTGCATACCAGTTCTTCACAAGAAAAGGATGAAAATATGGAAGAATGGCATTACATCACACCATGAAACACACTTATGGAAGGCTAAATAATTCAGTACCCAGAAACACAGCTTTATCACCCAGCTAAGTGCTCACATGGCAGATTTTGAAGTTTTAGTGGATGACTTGGTTTGGTTCCTTTCAGTGAAAAGCACAATAGAATAGCACAATATATAACATGAAAACCTTTTCACAGCCTGTACTTAACAGCAGCTAGATCTCTACCCAGAGGTAACCGATGGGGCTCAGAAACAGCAACATGTCAGAAGAATTATTGAACGTTACAAAAGAATGAATAATGTTTCTTCATGTTCAAATGATAAATTAAATGGGCTTATGAAGGATATAATAATGGAGAATGAGGAAAAAAAGTACTTAAAGCATTCTGAGCAATTAACAGTTTGCAAAAGTACTTTCTCTTCACAAGTCCCTCTACTTATATTTCTGCATACACTGTACACTAACACTAAGATAATACTCCATTGTTTTCCACAGTTGTATCTCATTTAGAGTTCATAATTATAGTTGAGAGTAGCCATCTTCATGGTTGTACACGGAGGTGAGTGGCTAGTCCTATCACTCATGAGGATGAAGACCCCTATGCTCTACTAGAACTGCAGGACTTGGGTCTCAGCTTATCCTTTTTAGGAAGAAATCTCAAGCCACTAAAAAATATATATATTGTATACTGATACTACTGTATCAGTTTTTCCTTTTCTTCTGCTTTCATCTACAACTTCCAGATTTTTCTGTAAGAAAGGTTACAGTTTTGGTTAAGGTCTCCGTTCAGTCTAAAGTTTCCTGTTCAGAGATCTACAGATAGGCAGAAATTTCATCTCACTGGAAAATTTTACCTATAAACATATTTCCCATCAGACACGGAAAGAAGGTCTGACTAATCCAGTTAGCTTTTCTGACTGTCTATGTGTTACCAACAAAATGTTCTTTCTTATTTCACCTTTGTTTCTTATGAAAGAGGAACAGGTCTGCTTTTTTTTTTTTTTTTTTTTTTGTTATTCACAGGGCTTAACAGCAGGATTGAAACTCTTTGAGATCCTTTTGCGTATTGCTCTCACTCACTTAAATAGTGAGAAATCTACAGTAACATCTTTCCTATTTGCTTTTCAATGAAACATTCTTGCATTAGAAATACTTCAGAACTATTCTGTAGAACCAGAATGATCATTTTGGTATAATACTAACATAGCACAAATAGGTACCACATTCTGAAACAGAATATACTTCGAAAAGAATCTTTAAGATTCATCTGCTTCATAAACAAAATGAAAACTTGAATCTTGCATATGATCAGTTATTGTTTATGAGTAGCACTGTTATTCACGCACAGATTTGTGAGGATATATTTTAACTGAATGTTACTAAGAGCATAGTTTTTCACTCTGATAATCCTTTTCCAGAAGTTCATGCGACACGTTCTGTGCTTCTTAAAGAGAACAATTTGCAATTAACTTTGTCTTCAATTTTTAATTTGCTTCTACCTTCCTGAAAACTGCCCCACTGTTAGACTGTGGTTCAGTGGTTAAAAGATTTGCTCTAACAGTGTCTCAGGATCAAAACCGTAACTTGTATAATTATGATTTTGCCAAGTAAATAACAATACCTAGTTACACTCCAGCTGTCTCATAAGAATAACATGTAATTACCAAAATCTGATATTTCAATTTAATATCTTCAGTGCAACAACACAATGAGTTTATAGCATTGCGAGAATTAATGAGCTTTGGTTTGAAAATTAACTTGAACTGTAAATAATTAAGCATCTCCATATCTACATGTCCACAGGAATTTGTTACACACAGTAGGAAAACCGAGTCTATAATTCATCCTTTCATCTTGTCAGTGCAATAGACACATCCTGAGTATAAGTAAGAGACGCTTAGTGCACGTAGTAGGTGTGTGGCTATGCTATGTGTATTTTGGACTTTATTTCTAAGCTTATATCATCAAATTGATAGGAAAAAGAGAAATACATTTTTAGTTTGGATCTTCTTTAACAAAACGTATTTGTCTTTCAGACAACATGAATTTTAAAGAATTTGTCCTATACACAGGCAATAGTTACATAATTTCCAAATTCAATGTCAAACATGATGCAGTTAAACCAGTATCCACTAGATCAATTGATGCAACTATCACAAATTTCTAGACCCCAGTACCTGTAGAACTTTCAACAATTTCTTTTAATTTATTTTTGTGTAGAAATATAGGTCTAGTACTCTTAAGCCCAACATGGGACAAAAAAAAGCTTATTATTATTACGGAAAACAGCAATATTGTTTGAATATAAGGTTTTGCCAGAAGCCAAATTGACTGCTCTGCCACAGTATCTCCTGTCTCCTGGTTTCTGTCTAACATGAGGATTTTAGTTACACTTCCCATATACTACATATCACAGTCATCAAATTATTAAATGACAGATACTGGAGGAAAGAGCAGAGAACATTTTCTAGAATCAACATTTCTCATTTTTGGACAAAGTCATTTGAAATCTATTTTCCTGATACTTAGTACTTTATAAAGAATGCCTAGACACAGTTGATGAAAGGGAAATTGTTGTTTGATATGGTAATTCTATCTCTACAACAGTGACAGTGACAAACATTTGCCAGAAGTACATGTCTTGCAAGGAAAAAAACAAGAATGAAACAGGCAGAGAGAATCACAGTATTTCCTTTTTTGACAGGATAAAGAAAAATGGAGTCCTGATGGCCTTAAGCTTTATTATGAATTCAAGATACTGGTAGAGGAAAAGATAAAATGAATTTCAGATTCAATAATCATTAAAGTTATTTGGAAAATCAAGAACTAGGATTTTGAATTCATTACAATTCATTGTAACTAGATCATGAATGCATTTTTAGAAACCATGATGATGTATCTTTGTAACAAATTTCTCTCAAATCTTTCCATAAAAAAAAAAGATGAAAAAAAAAAGCTAGGATAATCAATATTTATTTCTGTCTATACAGTGAACACCTATATAACAGTTTCAGTTTCAATAACAGCTCTTTCTTCAATAGATTACTGAATATTATTACTGTAATTATTTTAAAATTCCAGCATCTCTTTCATCAAGTCTTTTAAATATCCTTAAACAACACATTGCTTGCAGCATTCTTCACCACATATCCATCCTTAAGAATTCTGAATTGTTAATGATGAAAATAATAACGATTTAAAGGATATTTTGCAGCAGAGGGTCACTGTACAGAAAATGAAATGAAAAGAAACAGAAACATGGTTATGGGCATATTTCAGAAATTTGTTCTGAGAAAGATGAAAACCAGGTAGGATTTAGATTTAGTTTTTAATTATTGATTTAAACTTTATTTCCTTCTCTAAGTAAAATTGCCTTAAGGTAAAGCTAAGAGAAACAACTGTTAAGAAGATATTATAAACTGTTGTCTTACATTTTTTAATATAAAATATGAATATATTTATATTGCCAAAAGTGAATTAGTATTGTCTAACCAGAATCTTCGCGATTAAAATAGACAATGTTTTCAAAGTATTTTTGTGTGAATGGAGTTACAGTTAACTGTTTTGATTATTTGAACACCTGCTATTTATTCAGGATTGTTGTTATAAGTAATTAACCTGCTCTACAAAAACAACTATTGAACCAAAGGAATCCTTACAGAAAATACACTCCCATCATCAGCCAGAATAAACGCATATGTAAAGTACACAAATGTATAGAGGCTTCACTAGTTATTAATTTGTGAAGTGATGCATATCTGTGAGAGAACTGGAAAGGCAAGAAGCATCTGTGTGAGACAGGAATGAAAAAGAAATGCTAGGAAGGCTGGAAAACCAAGGACACAAACTGAATAAGTAATAGAGCTCTGATGTTGAAAAAAGCTTTGTTAGATACTTAAACTGAAATTCAGCTAAAGTTAGACATAGTAGATTTTGCATTTTCTTTCTCAGTCAAATGTCATTCCCTCCTGAAGAACCAAGAAATTACATTTTGGCTATCCATGGATAAAGGAAGAAAAGAAAGAATATACCCTCTAAAATAATATCATTTACTGGGTGTGGAACTGTTTTATCTAATAGTGAGAACAACAAAAAAAATAACAAGTAATATATTTATTGTTCTAAAAGTTACATTATTTTGATTTTTTTTTTATTTGAGTCTATTACAATAATCAAATGGCTCACAAACTCTAGATAGTACAGCATTGTCTATTTATCTTATTGCCTGAATAGGAGACTTCCTATTGCTTTTCTGATTTTTTTTTTTTTTTTTTTTTTTTTGCTGCATGCAGTTTGACAGAACGTTTTCTTCTTAGAAAGCAGAAACAAACATGTTACAAGGTTTATCCATGTTATCTTTCACAGAATCTCTAAAATTTACTATTAATTCTTTTTCCTCAGATATTTTCTATTCAATAGATGTCATCATAATTTAATAGTAGGACAATGTAAATTAACTTTCTAAGTTACTTTTATTCCATTTCAGAACGTTGCTTTGGTAAACAAAATTTTTGGTAAACAATCTAGATATAAGCTAGACGACAAAGTTGCAGAATTAAATACGTTAAGGATTAAATATTTAGATATACATTTCTTTGAACACAGTATGTTTTAATTTATTTGAAATCCATGTTTTGATTTCAACACAGCCAAAATAGAATAACAAA
Organism: Phasianus colchicus; assembly: GCF_987193195.1. Classification (NCBI taxonomy): domain Eukaryota; kingdom Metazoa; phylum Chordata; class Aves; order Galliformes; family Phasianidae; genus Phasianus; species Phasianus colchicus. Next base: position 12,929,492 of record NC_143448.1, read on the forward strand.
CTGATGAACAAGTCTGATAACTCTGCTTTCTTTCAAACACAGAGGAAAATAAAAAATCAGAGGTCCTTCAGGTCAGATAAATTTTCTGCCCAAAATTCCAAGTTCAGTTGAGTATGTAGCATAAATATAACCCAAAAGATATGTTTTCACAGATATGGCATCATCCCAGAAGGTAAACCATGGAACACACCATGAATCCCTGAATAGCACAATAAACCATTTTGTCTCAAAACTCTTTCAAGTGAGCCCATGATTTCCACATTATCCAGATAAACTGAAAGCCTCAGCTCTCAGATGAAATCATGGTTTTTCATTCCTACATTTTTTATGGTCCCCTTTTTAGAAATAATCCCAGAGTTAGATGTAAAAGACATGGCTTCATTTCAGTATTGGCACTTTTCATTAAGGGTGGAAAAAAAATATCTTTAAGATTTAGGACAGAAAAATCACACATTCAAGTTGACAAGTGACGCTGATTCTTCACTGCATTGTCAGGAGTATGAGATGCATAGAAAGCTACTAGCTGTTCACACAGTAATTTAGCTGAGCACAACATGCTGCAAGACTGTGATCTTGCCTGAGCATAATTGGCTCATTAGCCAAAACCATTTCAATTTGTTCACGTTATCAAAGTATCAAAGTTAGGAACATGCACAAACACAAGGTTTGATGAATATACACATACTTATTTTTCACAGTAAGGGTTGGATCGACCACTCATTCACATTGTTAATGTTCAGTTATTTGAAAACAATCTCTTAAGCGTTAAATAAGACAGATGCTTTATCAAAATGACTGGCATTTCCTGTCCCTCTTGGCCTAGTCTCCTAGCAAGTCAGAAGGACCATATTCTACCTCGCTAACTCAATCTGTGTTTTTGTTTGTGATCTGGATATCAAAAGACTGTCTCCTGACACAGTGGTCTCACTGCGTTTTCTGTGAAAACCAATTTATTACTTGGCATGTTTGTCTGACAATCAGGTAATAAAGTAATGCATGGAGAACAAGTCTGTGGTGGGACAAAAGTCTCCCTCTAGCTGAGAGATGCATAATTGATTACCAAGAATAAATGAAACACGGAGATCCCTTTCAACTCAACACTGACATTTGAGTTACAATTTTTCACCTGGGTATCAGCAAGGGAAATTGTTTCTATATTCAGTAAGCTGTATTTTGTATTTGCTGGGAATGGACGCAGCACTCTGCCTTCCCTTCCTCCAACCTCCCTTGCCAAATCAGGCAGACTTATATGTTTTTATATTAAAAACGACTCATTTAGTGCTCTACCAAAATATGACAGATTACGTGTATGTAGTGTCCAAAGCAGTTAACAAGAGTCAGAAAATTAGGCTAACATCCAAACTCCCAAGGAGAATTTTAGTCACATAGAGCTGGTTGAAGTCACAGTCCTTGATCCACTTACTCTAGCGCCACTACACCTTCATAGATGTCTAAATTCACTGGTACTTCTAGTCATTCTTGTATTTACCTCAGCTTCCCAATCATTTGACCACAGATGCACCTGCTCCCTGTAAAACTCTAATACAATCAGTTTTTCCCTAGAAGGAAACTGCTGTCTGAATTTCCAAAAACAACAACTGCTGTCACATATCTCCCTCACTCCTGGAACAGAAGGTGAAAGTAAAAGGTTAGAGAAGAATGTGTTATAATAACATAAGGAGGGAGACACACTGGAGAGTGTAAAGAAAAGACTTAGAAAGGCAGATGGGACACAATAAGTTTCTCACCTGACACATGTACCTATGCATGCAAGATGACATGCTACAAGTCAGCCTTGCTGAAGCAGCCATGTGGAAGAACAGGGTTTTGAACATAGAGAATTTTAACTAAAATGGCTTGAGTGTGTCTAGTGTCATTGCCTAACTGTGCAACAGCGTAGTCTTAGAAAGGAGCTGGTGAATAATGAATTGAGGAATAAAGACTAAAAATATAAGTGATATTTTATCATCAGTGAAGGGAAATATATTTTTATTCCTTGCATTTGGTTTTCCACTTTATTACTAATTCTATTGCTTGCATTTGGGTTAATAATGCCTATTTGGCCTGGTACACTCTTGCCCTTGAGTCTTGGGTTATAATTCAGTAGCAAGAAACACTGCTCTCCTGATTGCACAGGACCCTGTAGATGTCTGATTGACACACTGTTCTGCAAATTTTCAGTAGTATTCCTCTCCGACTTACTCTTGATGCTGCCAGGATCTGTGCTGACTCAGCAATCACGGACTAAACATGAAACATAGGCCAAAACTAAATTTTATGCAGGGTTTTCTACATCCATTAGCAGAGCAGGCACTATGGCTCCAAGTACATATTATGTCAGCTACAGCTAATATGCTTGGAAACTATTGGTAAGATGATAACCTCTGAGCTAAATTGCCAGATGAATAAATAAATAAACCCTAAACAAAGCAAGTCAGTGGCTTCGGTTCCAAAGAAAAGCTGTAATTTATATAATATAAATTTATAAAGTCTATCCTTTATTATAAAAAAGTATAATAGAAATGCAAATCCTTAGCCTACTCTTCAGGAAGACTGAACTCATCTCTGCAACTCATTGCTATGTCTTCCATGTCTGGAAGGCCATCTAAGTCTCTCATTCATTACCTGACCGGTACTCTGACTAGCTGGCTACTTGGCAACTACTTTTGGCTCACTCCCAAGTCTAATTGTCTTTGCAATCTTTTTCACCACATTGGAAGGTCATTTAAATCACTTTCACAGTTAACTTAAAAATACAGTTGAAGCAGATTGGATAATAATTCTTCATTCTGTCCTGGAGGCCTAACATTTCAGTAAAGCACTGTTTAAACAAGACTGTATGTTAGACTGAAGTCCAGAACTGTAGGGTATATGTATGTAATTTTATTAAGAATTTAAAAAGTTGTTGAGTCTTTTGATACAAATCTGTGTACAAATACTTGTACACAGACCTGAGGGTAAAAATTTCAAAAAAGCCTCTGCAGTCCAGAGGTAAATCCCAAACGCACTTCTCTGGCTTTCAGAGATAACTAGCCCTCCCTGCATTCAGTGGGATGTTATTGGGAAAACTCACCCAATTAAGAGCTTGAATACAAACTCAAATTTCCAGCTTTTTTACTTTTAAAAACCTTAGCCTAAAATATATGTAGTCCTGTCCTGGTGGGATCACATATTATAAATGTCATTTTCTGCAATCTTTTGAAGCCATTTTTCAGAGAAGATAAACTTTCCACTTTCACAGCTGCTTTCCCTTACAAAATAGATACTTTGAAGAGTAAACATACATTATTCAATCTGTATTTTTAATTCTAGAAATCAGTTAATAAAACAATGATTTGAATGTGGTATTAATCTAGCTCTGTTTTTCCTTTTTACAAGCTTCTGTACAATACAATCTTCCATATGATAGTTATTCATTACATTTGAATGTAGAACTCTCCCGCAGTCCCATCTGGAATTGGGATTGGTACCCCTTGTATTAAGAATATATCAGAAAAACAAATGCAGCCACAAAAGAAAACTGAAGAATTTAAGAAAATATATGAGACTACAAAGAAAGTTTGAGCCGTGCCATCACTGCATACTGTACATGCTGCAGTTCATATTCTGAATTTTAACCAGAAAAGAAAGGAAAAACTAAATATTCTGAGAAACTGGAAACGCATCCAAACTATTGGTACAGAAAAGTACTTTGTCATTTCAGACAAAGTTTTTTATCATTCAGAAGAAAATTCTGCACTAACTTCTGTGAAAAGTTTACAGTGGCAGTGATTGAAAATCAATACATGTTGATTTCTGTTGCAAATAGAACAGTCTGGTGAATTGAATGGTCCAGTATGTTTTTAATCCCCTTAAATCATGCTGTACATGCCTGTGTATCTATTCTTACTGCTGGCTAAAAAATATATTCCAAAGTTCCCCCACTGAAAATTTTCAACAGCATCATAATTCAAAATTTGTCCAATCACAGTCAATTTAGAAGCAGCAGAGATCATCTCCTAAAGTGATACTCAGCATACAACATGCAGAGTACATCATGTCAAAGTCATTGAATTACAGTTTTATAAACAAAACAGCTATTTCATCCCTCTGTTGTGAAGTAATTTTACAGGAAAGAAATGCTCAAGTTTCCTACAATCTTTTTGCACAAACCCTCTAAACAAGAGACTTTTAAAGTATTCTTTTCTTTATAAAACCTCTATTCAGTACTATCAGAATGTGCTACTCAGCCTGTTCTAAGCAGATCAAATGACCTTCAGAGGTCCCTTTCAACCTATACTGTGATTATACTTCCAGGTGATTTATTTCCACCTAATAGGGCAGCACAATGGAACAAGGCTCCTTCTGCCTTGTTTATATAAAGCTTTGATCGAATATGGCAGTAAATGAGAGCTCTGAGCTATTTAAATGTGACTATTGCTATTGATCCTGGGATTAGAACAAAAGAAAATAGGAAAAATAACACAGAATTGGATATTGCATATAGGGGGTCAATTATCCACGCGTCAGACTGTCTCACCTGGAAAAAAATAAGTTTCAATTTAATGCTTGCATCTATATACAAGAGTAATTTCTCCTCCCTTGGTATAAAGAGATGGAATAGACAGTATAAGAATGCTTTTTAGTCATTGATTTATTTATGTTTCACACTTTGGCCTTTTTAATTTTTTTTCTTTTTTTTTTTTTAAAAAAAAAAACAAAACAAAACAAAACCAAACCAAACCATGTGGGGCATGGGAGGTAGGGCACCAGGAAAAAATGATAGATATGAAATTTTAGATATGATTATTCTATTATTGAAGTAACAGCATTGTTTAGGAACAGATTCATAGCACAAGTTGTTTGGTTAAGTCATTATTTCCAGATTCTTCTTGCATTTGTCACTAGTGAAAAACAGCAGGGCTTATACTCAATGTGTTAGATTAGAAAACTAATCCAGTTACAGCTTCAGTAATTACAGGAACTCTAGCCCACCTCCACTTTATAGAAAAGGTGAACAAATTAATTCTCAAAGGAATCAGGTTTAAAGCTACGTATTATTGAACTCATTTCTTTTATTCCTTTAAGGTCTATATGAAAGCTTAGTGAGCTTATCTGATTTTAATATCTGATCATTAGATACAAGAGACGTGAATCAGACTTTCAGATGTTAGCAGTAGGGAAGGGAAGGGAAAAGAGAACCTGTATTTAATCTATGCATTCATATACCATTAAGATCAAAGGCACTAAGAATTAAAAGGTAGTCTACAACCGTAAATGCAAGACAAAAATAATCATTTTGAAAATTCAGGTATACTTGGATGACTATATAGAACGAGCTCCAAAATCACGGAGAAAAGTGCAAATGTTAAAGAACTTGTACAGGGCAATCTTCTTATTGGTAGAGAAAAGTCAAACACTTTGTTATGTTTCAGAATATTCATTAGAAGCACAAGCAACTGACACAGGTAAATCAACCAAAAACATACATGAATGAGAGGTTCCTTAATTTTTAGTTTACTGCGGTTAGTTTTTACCTCCCTTGTACATTTTTCAGCATTCCTATTAACGGCTTCTTATCCATCTGAATGTGAGCGGTAGTGATACCGTGGGAATTAAATTATAGCTCTCTGCTGAAGAAAGAAAACTGTGTGAGGACATGGGAAGAACTGAAATCTCCATCTGATTACAACTGAGTGTACGTCTATATCATTACTCATTACTGCAGCAGGTAAAACATATACTGTTGAGAAATATTCACAGATTATATCATAACATAAAAGTTTTGAAAGATGGAATTTAAAAACTGTGTTCCATAGACAAAGATAAAAACAATGATATTTTATAGCAATAAAGCCACCTTCTTTGCTTTATAAATGCTTATTCCTACAAGCAATGGTACACCAACATTAAAAAAAACTCACATTACTATAAAGTTTTAGTAAAAGACTTCAGTTTCTACAGAAAGTTGCATTTGTGAAACTACCTATCCAAACTTTTCTTTATAATAAACAGTCCAACATATTTGTACAACCTTATAGAGACCATCACTCTGTTAATTACTGCATGGACTGCTAAAGATTAGAAGTTGTTGGTCCCATACTTTTGCACAAACCAAAGTTTCTTCAATTTTGTTCTTTGCCTCCTACAATTTATTCATGCAGATATTTCTACTTATGGGTAGGGATAATCTGAATGGAGATCATTTCTCTTAGCAACTACAAATCTTCTAAATTCTAGATTAAGACAACCAACTAAATTAAGACAATTTAAACTGTATGTAAATAGAGTAAGTTCCAAGTATTGTCTTCTAAGTATGGATTGATAATACCCAGGTCTTAAAGCTGTTCTAAAAGAGAAAGAATGAAGATCTTATAACACTGCAAAACCTATGACAACTCTTATTTATACTGTCTCTGCTGACTAGTTCTTCTACACTTTACAGAAAGTATTATTCTATTTAAGTATAGATGAAAAGTAAGACAGTCTATTTGAGAATAGTGATCTTCAAAAGTGACAGCCTTTTTTAGGATAGAAGAATAAAACATGCAAACAATCTAGAACATACTTATTGCAGATGTATATTGAATATCTACATATGCATCTATATGCTACATCCATGCAACTTCTAAGAACAAGTGAATTTTAAAAGAGCACAGCTAAAAGCATTTCATGGAACTGCTGTGAGAGGCAGCAGACAAGAACAGAACCTTGTTATTTGCCCTTCTCACAGTCTGAAGATGCCAGAGATTTCAGTGCCTTGCCTCTCTTCAGGATCTTTCAACTGACAAGTGAAAGCATTCAGCAACTCTGCAAAAGGAAACTAGTCTTTTTGTTTCAACACGATGGTGTTTAATGAGAGCAAGTGATATGTGGTTGTGTTTCCATGTACGTCACATACTCTATGACATTTATTAAGACGCAAATATTTTGTGAATTGAGTGTTGGTACTGAGTTTCATAATTGTGAACATCAACTGTGACAAACAATTTACCTAGTTTCAAAACTACTTGTACCATGTAACAGAACCAAAAGGCCTGAAGGTAGAATAGTAAAGCGTAACATCTTAACTGATTTTCTAAGCTTATCCATATGTAAAGATGTTAATAATTATGCGTACGTACTTCTTAAAGTTAAGTTCTCACAGAAACTAATATTTCACTCAGGCAAACTGAGATCAAAACATAAAATAATTTGAAAGAGATGAGTAAACAGAAATTGTTTGACAAAAGGCCAATTGTTTGAAGCAGAGCTGCTTTTAAATGCTTCTCCAAATAAAAAGTTCTCAGCATCTATGCTCTTCATGCCTAGATGTTTGTGTTGGTATTAGGCCATACTAAAAAGTTTTTAAACTCCATTTAACTTTGCTCCTGAGATTCTAACCTTGCTGCTGAATAGGTTTAGCTCTATTGTCACAAGAAACAGTGACTTCATGCTAGGTCTTAACAAGAACAAACAATCAGTACATGCTCAAGGCCAAATTAAATATTTATTAATGAATTTTAGCAAAGTAATTAGTGTCAAATTAGAATATACTGGAGATTTGATTAATAGTTAATTGTCTTTAGTCACCTGGGAACTTGTTTTTATCCTCTGCCAAGATAAAAATACCAAAAGAAGTACATTACACTGGAATCATGCAATTTTTGAAAGTTCCAATCAGGCAAAAAAGACAGCACAGCAAAGAAATTGGGTTCATAAAACAGAAATAAAATAAATAATACATACACCTATTTTACTTCCAGTCTTAAAGACTGCATCTTAATTTGAATATTTAATACTTGCCTTACCACTACCATCTCAATTATAACGTACACAGTGGACTAATTCTTCAGTAAATATAGCAGTGACATCACATCTATGATTTGTCTGACTGAACTTTTAGATTGCTAAAGCTAAATATCCACTGTAACTTGCTAGGAATAGGAGATTAAAGAACTTTTTCAAGCTAGGTTTCTGAAGACATGAGATTGAATAAAAACTGAAAAAACAAAAGCTAGAACTCATGTCAGTAGCTCCTGGTAAAAGCAGCATGAATTTAGAAGGTAGCAGTAAGATGCTAGAAATTAAGAAAATTATGACACAAACTGGGTACATGTAGCTACAGACTGCATAACTCGGGAAGGAACATGTTGAAAATAGAATAGTCTGGCTTTAACAAATTGCTTGAATCAAAATGTCTAGTTCTCTAGGCATGCTCCAAACATGATTTTAATTCTAAATTATAGAAAGTTACTATTTGATGTCTTTTAAGATCATATTCAAACTCCTTCTCCCTCCTCTCTGAATTCATCTAATGAAAATCAAAAGAAAGAAAATGGGTAACCAGCATTAATGAATTGCAGATAACTAGTGAGAAGAAAACAAGGAAACCAAGCCAGCTAATTACTGTCACTCATCCTATTTTTTTCAGAGAAAATGATGGATCATTTCTGCCCTCATGTGGTATTAAAACGCATTAGAGATTCAAAAGCTGCACAGTCAGTAGGCATGCTTGTCTTACTCTAGTGCCATAATAATTATAAAAGCATAATGGAATTACTGCCAACATACCCACAGCATTTTCTATTATAAACAAAATAGTTCAACAAAAGAGGAATGAACAGGAAGTGGCATAATATTGCAACGATTTGGAAAACTACTATTTTCAAAAATTTCACAGAATACAAAGATTTAAATGGGGGATACTTTGGGTAAGAAATTTTTAGTTCCTTCCTTTAATTTCTCTCTGTCTCTGCGGAAAAAGACCATGAAAATTTATATAAAACCACATGTGAAAATGAATGATATATTATTTTTATTATTTTTCTGGAATAAATCTTGAGATTAGTTTTGCCAGGTCTTGACTCTTTGTCTGTTTGGAAACTATTAAATAAGTTTTTGCCAACTGTGATTCAACATATAGGCTGTATCTCTCAATATTTCTACCTGTTCTTTTGTATTAGAAAACCTTTTGATTTTGCATCAATATTTCACATGGAAAAGATCTTTTGTCAAAACTGATGCTGTAGGTCGATAAGTCTTGGTGTTTATTGTTAGAAAATCATTTGGGCAGTTATGTTTTAGACCATCACTGAATGGGAGAGGAACAAGAGCAAAAGAACAATTTTTTCTTTCTTTAGTCAGCCGACATAAGCCTCACTATTCACATCAACAATTGTTCAAATTTTATGCTTGCTTTCTCCAAAAAGGTGTAAACAAAACTGATATATGTGTGCAAAATAGAAATTTAGACATAAACAGACCACTTCATTTACACTAAGTCAAGAATAACTTGAACCTCACCAATAGCATAAGACTGTACCAGAGACCCAAAAATTCCCACTGTGGTTTTCAGGTAATGTCAGCTGTTCATATACCAAGAACATAGTGCCAGTAAGGCAACAAGGTATCAGCTGCAGTTAAATTTATATATTAAGCAAATGATATGGCACCTCTGTTTTCCAAGTTCATTCACCATTACAGTGTTTACAAAATTCTCTGAAATTAGTTCAAATAAAAAAATAATTTCATCTGAAACTTCAATTTCCACAGAAACAAAGTACCTGCTCAATTATCTATTCAAATCCTCTCTAAATTCACTGCTAGCCAAATCTTAAAGAAAATAAAATTCCGCGCTTCATATTTAACATTCCGAAAACGTAAAAAGCTGGAATTTATCAAATATCAGCAACAAATTCAATAAGTATTATATTTATACTTCATATCATTTTATCTGTCCATTCACTGTGTAAAGGATCAAGGTACTGCTTAGGTTGACATGACACAAGTATGACATAACACACTCTGTGTGTCAGAGAAAAGTCAAAAATTGAACCTCCAGAAAAAAAATCTACTGCATGAAAGCAGCAGACAGAATTACTGCCTTGTGTCACTCAATCTCAACCTCTCACTCAACCTACTGGAGACTCAGTTCACTAAAGATGTCTGCACTGTTTACCTAGTGATTGTCAACTGGACAGTGGAGAAAGGAAACTTCAAGGTAAGCTATAAGGTACTTACTGACTACAACACCTGTTATTTTCAAGTATTTTCATTTTACCAACTTCATGGTTGAATATATTGAAATTGGTTCTTTCACTCTCAATTTGAAAGGTGGAGACAGAGTGGAGACAGTTCAGAGATTGCTGAGGGTTAAGATGCTAAAATCCAGTGTTTGTTTTATAGAAAATGCAGTACATTAGCTCCAAATTAGTCTTGATGAGCATCTAAACCTAGGGAACATGAACCTATCATCCTTATCCAAATTAATGCCAAGAAAGATGAGACTGCCATCTATTAATTCACTTTGTTACTAAATTTGAACAACAGTAGAAGAAATGAATTAGAGAATTTATAACCAATGAAATACAAAAGGAATGTTATTCCTTTCCCCTCCAATTGAAAGGCCTCAGAATGTAGGAGCATATCAGAAAAAAACCCTCAGAGGCACAGTTTCATATGGAAGAGGTAGTAAATACCTTTTGAAATTCAGAGCTTCGATCTTTGGAGAAATCCCTATTTGTAGTCAGATTTCATTCAAATTTATGGGAAGATTGAAAACTAGGACATTTATGTGAATATTTAATTCCTAACAAATAATCTTACAGTCCTTTGACAAACATTGAAAACATTTCAGTTTAGTCCTTTTACCAAAAATAGAATTTGGATGGAAGAAGGCAAGATAAATGTCATTCACAACATTTTGTTTAGTAGAAATTCCACTGTACCAATGGCTGTGACATTTGTATGTATGTTCATGCTCTATTTTTAATAATCTTATTATAATTCTGGAAACAAGAAGACAACAAACCAACTTCTGTCTCAGCTTTTCTCTGACCTAAATTAAGTTTCCAAATACTTATCAGAAGCAAAGGACAGTTTCATGAACATTTGAACTTCTACAAAATCTTCTCGCAATTGTCATCTTTTGGGTGACCCATAGCATAATACTGTTTATTTAGCATCTCTCTTTCCTACTGCCTTGTGGAAAAATGCTTTCTAATACTCCAGATGCTACTCTAATACTCCAGATTGGCCATTCCAATTAATTACCTGGAAGTTCTAAAAAAAAAAAAAAAAAAATCTTTTAAGTCAAAAGAACTGACTTTATTAACTTAAAGGTACTAAATAGAGAAAAACAATCCAATTTCAATAAATTACTTACTTTTTCCAAATAACATATTGAGCACTTCTAGTAGACAAAACTGAAATGTAAAAAATAACAACTACAGTCATAAAAACTGCTTTAATTCTTTGTATAGCTCCCTTTTAATTAGAGGACTGGATTTTTCTAAAGAATTATCTACTGTTTAAAGCATAATGTTATGTAAATAATGCAAGTATTCCGTATCACAAAACCTTGAAGATGATTATTTCATATATATAAGGAATATATATATATTTATAATGTTACTTTTGGAACAATCCTTGCATGAGAGGGACCATTGGTTATGCCAAAAGTAATGCCTCCTATTTTGTTCTGTTGAGCCACAAAATTAGAGGTGGATGTTAGTGGCACAATGAACACATGATTCTATGAATGAGTTATAATACCTACATAACTTCTCAAAGACTTTTCTCATCTTTAAATTTATGGAACTATTTTAATGTAAAAAAAAGTCTTCAAGCAATTTTAAATAAGATTTCTATGTGGAGTAAAAATAGTTCACCTATTTGTTTCCAAAGCAAGTCCCAGATTTTATAATTGAAAAAAATTTAATAGAAACATATTCTATTGGAAAAATGTTTGTTCAATCAGTTTTGTGCAATTTCATTTTCCTATGGTCACAAACGTAGTATCACCTAAATCTCACATTACAAAATTCCTGAAGATTAAGGTTTGGAAATGCACAGAAACTGCTAGATTCAATGGTCAATTAATATGCCCATCTAGAGGGTCATCACATTTTGTCACCTGGCACTTTATAATAGTAGCCTTTGGGGGACTGGAGCTCTTGCCTGCCCACTGACACTGTAATTAATTCTCACAAAGCTTCATTCAACCCCTAAGACCTGCTACTACATTTCACTGGCTCAGGTTGTGAACAGCATGACTGGATGCAATAAATGATTGTAAAGGAACTCTGTGACAGAAGATTAATTTTTAACTGATATTGTTGGTTAGAACTTAAATTTTCTTTGAAAATATCAATTTAACTATCAATTATCCAGATGCTCAAACCTGTTTAGAGAAGAGCAGCAAGGCTGGTGAAAGACCAGAAAACAAGAATTACTGAGGAGCAACTGAGGAGACAGGACATTTAGCCTGGAGGAGACTGAGGGGAGAGCTCATTGCTCTCTACAACTGCCTGCAAAGAGGTTTCAATGAGAAGGTGTCAGTTGCTTTTCTCAGGTCGTAAGCAATAGGGTCTGAGGCAACAGACTCAAGTTGTGCCAAAGGAGATTTAGTTTGGATATGAAGGAAGAACACTGTCACAGAAGGAGGGGTCAAGCATTAGAAGAGGCTGCCCAGAGAGATGGCAGTAATCATCCTTGGCAGTACTGAAGTGATGTGTGGATCTGGCACTAAGACATGAGTTAGCAGTGGACTATTAGATATATAGTCTATATTAGATAGACTTAATCTTGGAGATCCTTTCCAACCTAAATGATTATATACTACTCTGATTCTAGTTGAACACTTTAAATTGCCACACCAAATATACCACAATTAAGATGTATCAAACGCATATCCTTTACAATCCTATTTCCCTCTATAGTATCTCTACCACACTAGCCATCAGTTTATTTCTTTAGGGGTTTAGATCCCATCAAACGATATCAACACACACTTAGCATTAACACTGATCATTCCAGCTCCAGGTCTCTTTCAGCAGGAATGAACTACAAAACAGACCTTTAGAGCTCTGAACAAGATGTCTAAAGAAATTTTTTTTAGATTCCCACTTATGTTGCTTATAAGATCTGAGGAAGTCCTTACTTTGAGACAATTTTTAAGTTTTGATGTTTTAAGAGTTCAAAATACAAAGCAGTTTCATGAAAATACTGAATTTCATTAGAGATTACTAGAACAATTGAGAGATCTTATGATACAGAAATAATTGATCTGTTCTATTCAAAGCGACACTTGTGTGAAGATTAATAAGAAGCATCTCTCATAAAGATTATGTCCTCTGTATTGTGGGAATTCTGTCACCACTGACAACCTAGATTAATTGTAATAAACAGAAATTGTCACTAAACCTCTCAGCTTATGCCATCTAATATTGTGTGAATAAATTTCATTTTCTAACATTAGGAAACAACCGAGAGTGTAATAAATCACCTACCTAAGTCCTCAGAGAATTTTTGCATAATTTACCAAAACAAATTGATTTTAGCAGAAAAAGCTACTAATTTACATGGGGAGGGATGGTTTTCTTACTGTGATGAATTTAATTTCAATTTCCCTGTTTGCATGAATTCACTTCAGCAATTCATCACTGCTGGAATTAAACTACAACCATGTTTTAGTTGAGTAGACACATAACTTACACTTCAGTGACAATAAGGGAGGGTCACGAAGGTGATCAGAAGGCTGGAGCATCTCTCTTACAAAGAACAGTTGAGGGAACTGGGCTTGTTCAGCTTGAAAAGGAGCATGTTCCATGGAGACTTCACTGCGGCCATCTGGTAGGTGAGGAGAGCTTATAAACAGGAGGCGGACAAACTCTTTTCATGGGTAGACAGTGAAAGGATAAGGAGGAATGTCTTTAAACTAAAATAGGGAAGATTTGGGTTAGGCACAAGGAAGAAATTTTTTGCTCAGAGGACGCTGAGGCTCTGGAACAGGCTGCCCAGAGAAGTTGTGAATACCCCATCCGTGAAGGCATTCCAGGCCAGCTTAGCTGGGCCCTGGGCAGCCTCATCTGGTGGTTGACAGCCCTAACCATGACAGGGGTTGGGAATTAGACGATCTTTGAGGTCCCTCAATGTCTCCCTCAGCCATTCTATGATTCTCTGGCATTATTCTATGAATAAACTGCCTTTAAAAGGTAAGATGTGAAATTTGCAGAAGATATTTAGTGAAAACCACTGAAAAGGCCAGAGGATCTACCAAAAACATAAATAGAATGCTACGTAATAACATTGAGTATTTAGAGATTTTTATCCAAAGACTGATTGACAATTTTACAGTAATGAAATCTAAGCATTCTAATTTATTTTTTAATTCTATAATAAGATACTTTCTCATGAAAGAACAAAGATGTAAAAGAGATTTCATAGAATGTATGTGTTTGAATCAGGGTAGAGTGAACTTCCTTTTTTTAATGACAAAAGAATCATATATGGTATAGACCGTCTGTATATCTTTTTCTAAATTTTATATGCTTTCAATGATTAAAATTCTAAAAATATTCTCAATTTCATTAAGGAGTAGAGAACCTGAAACCTCATCTGAAAATGCACTTGTTTGCTTCTGGAGTTTACGTACATCGAACGAACGACTTTTGTTTATTTACATGTATACAATTATTCGTAATAGCATTTACTTTTACTTGAGCAGATGTGAAGATCATACAGTCATCATTGCCTCCAACAACCTACTCTGCATCACCCACACGCATGAACTCTACTGCTCTATAGAACACATTCATACATTGCAGCAGCCAACTTGAGTTATCTTGATTTTTTTTTTTTTTTTAACAAGTTCAGGAGGAATTTTCTGGCCATACATGAGTAGGTGACAATGTACAATGAGGTGATCAACTCAGTGGCAACATACAGAAAATGTAGCTTGAAATCTGTTTATGGGTAGATGATAAAGATTGAAGACTTTTTTTTTTCCTAAATCATGAACTGTTAACTTTAACACTCATGTTCTTTGTTACAACTTGTTACACATAGTTAAATGGATGCATCATTGCTACAGTTTTCATCACCAGCTTCTGCAGTAATCCTTCTGTTTAATGATCCTGATTTAAAAATCATTACAGTTAACAACTACTGATATTTTACTTTGAGCATTTTGGCACTCAGAACTGCTTAAATGAAACAGTTTAATCTTATAAGTGACAATAATAGCTCTCATTATACCAACCTGCAAGACTTCCATTCTGCTACATTTTGATATATTGTAGCTTGCTCTGCTATAATCATTAGCATATTATTAAAAATACACTCAATCTTTGTCAGAAAGCTAATGAAAAATTAAATTTTTTGTTTGGAAATATAACTGTTTCCCCTCCTGAAAATCACTTTTCCTATTCTCATGTCAAACACAGACTACAGCCTAACTTAGAGTTTAAAGTTCTGACTTGACCATCCTGCAACTGCTAGCATGCAGAACCACATATTAAAACTACAAATAGGTTGCCTATTTCATGAGCACTACTGCCTACCTATACTGCCTTTTTGGAAGCTCTGGGCAGCATTTGGAATTGGTTGTTTAAATAATGCTTCTAGCAGTGTAACATTTAAACCCAGACTCAAAATGGGTTTTGAGTTTGTAAGAAGTGATTTCTTCGACTTCTATTTGCTGCATATAGATACAAAAGGTGATGCCCCTAACATTACTATTTTATTAAAAGATTTCAAGGAAAAATATAGACATTTTGGTTTATTTTCATTCTGTTAACAGATGCTACTTTCTGGAATATAACTGTCAAAATAACAAAGGAATATTCAGAGTTCCTACTTATGTACACAAGATAGCATGCTATTGCCAAGATGCAGAATATTTCCAGAAGACATCTCTTTTCCATTTCTACATTAGAGGACAAAATATCAGAATCACACATTAAAATAGCGATCATTTTAAGAGTTGGGAGAAGAAGCCACTTCTTTTCACCCTTAAAGGTAAAAACAGAACTAGATTTCTACTTGATATAACAAAGCCTGGAAGCTGCTCTTTGACTGCTCTCTTGTACCTTAAGGTCATAAGGTCAGATGATCATAACTCCTGCCTTCCCCAACCTACTTATCTTCTGAAGTGATGTCAATACCAGTGAACCTATCCTCATTTCCAGCCACTGAATTTTAGAGTGCTTTCTGACTGATGGTTTAAACGATCCAGATGTCAGCTTATATTCTCCTGTGATCATATACAATAACTGGGCTTTTTCACTGTCAGTAATCCAAATACTAATGAGAAGAATGGGTTTTTAAAGGCCTGAACAATTCTCAAGAGGTAAGAGAAAATCCTAAAGGCAGTTTTGAATACAAGCAAAGTGGTATCAGGTACGCATGGGAAAGCTACACCACATTTGTCACATTTGCCCAGTGATTTATGATTGCAAACCACTCATCACAAGAAAAACAAATTATTAGTGCTGATGTAACAAAAATCAAAACCTTCTTCTCAACATTCAAAAACTGTTTACAGAAGCTAGCATTAGACATATGAGAAATCCCACAGAATAACTCAGTACAGTTCATGAAGCACAGATGCCTTGTAAATATGGGCAGTTTGCTCAGACACTGTCATTCATTTCAGGAGTAATTTATACTGCAGTGAAGCACTGAAGGATTAGTCAAACACAGGGCCTGTGACTGAGTAAAGAATGATAAAACTTTCCAACATGTCTGTAAGGTATAGTGGTAACTTGAATGCAAATTAACATAGAGCTGAGGATAGCAGAGAACACATCTGCACTTAGAGATCTAGTGAGCATAGCAATGAGTTCGGTACTTTACAGAAGCAAAAGGGAAGCTGTTGAAGCTTTGCAATTTCAAATTTCTGTCTGTAGAATCAGATAGGACTCAGGGAGTCAAAGTAGGAAACAGGATTAGGGCTGTTTTGGCTTAAAAGATCAACATGGAAATGGAGAAAAAAACAAAGGTTAAATCTTTAATGGAAAAAAAAAACTCTTGTGAACATAATACTTCAACAAAGTCAGAGTTGTGAAAGGGAACTGGCTATGTTGCAGTAATTATGAGGATAAAGATACCTTTGCTATTTAACTTTAGACTGTATGTTTGTTTCCATTTGTTTGTGAATTTCAGAAGCCCAGTTCACTGAGAACTTAAATAACCCTTTTCTTCAGTTAAATTAAGAAATGTTCAACAAAGCAATACTACAGAAAAGGGAAATCTAGCAACATTCACTCACAAAAGGGAAATACATGACAAAAAGTTGTCTGCTAAATAATCTTATCAGAGAACTAAGAGAACTATTTTGACAAGCAAGTTTACAATTTTAATACTCACCAAACTCTAAATTAGAATTAATTAATATTATCAGAGATAATGAAATTGAAATGAGCTGAATAGCAGTGATTGCAGATACCATGCAAAATGGAAAAGACCATGGAAATTCCATACCCCTCTGTGGTTAGGCCACTCTACTTTCAAAACCTGCTGTGCAGTCACCAGTCTAGGAAGGTAAGAAGACAACACGGATCTTTAACACTTTTTCAATGCTTAGCTCTAGTGTCTATTTAAAGCATGGAAATCATTTAGGAGTGGTTTCTAGTATCAAGATGACATACAGAGAAGGCCTTAAGCTGGAAGTCATTACCCCACAGTTGATGTAGAAAGACTCAACTTTCTGGGCATGCCTTACAGCTTATAGCACGTGAGGTCTAACAGTCCTTTGTAATGCAGTAAACACAACATCCCTGATCCTGATGGTTTGCTCTAACACTCCTGTATCTCATTTATATGCTTAAAATGATCTTAGCAAAAGATCATCAACTTTTGTCTTGGTCATGAAGAGAAGAATATACTTAAGTCCTCATAGCATAAAAGCTTTCTAGGAAGCTATGAACCTACTTCTTGGAATTCTACCTAGACAATACTATCTTCAGAACGTGTATGAAATCCTATTATATTCGTATTCTATGTGTTATAATAATGTGAGAAATACATTAGTGACAAGTTACTTCTGACACCATACTCTTAAGGACATTCCTTATATGTGAATAATGATTCACAAATCAGAATGTTCTGTTTCACTGATACCAACGAGTAATTTTGTACCCGAACGTTGGAACTTACACTGATAAAAATAGTAAAATTTATCAGTTCCAACTATACATATCAAAGTGAATCCTGGCTTCATATTCATTTTCATCTCATCAATGAAATGATTCAATTATAGTTTTTAATATTCATTTATTTCCCCAAAATAGAATGTTCTACACACTCTATATTTTTTCCAAGTTAATATAGGAGTTTATACACCTATTTGTTTAAATTTTAGTATATGAATCTGCATATATTTATCTGTCTCACTAGTGTTGCCATTTAGGGTATATTATACACTTTATGTTAAGGAAACCAATTTGCATTTTAATAAGGAAATTAACTCATTACACAGACTGCATCATTGGAGGCTGACTGCAAGGTAGAAAGTTTTGCAGAAAGCCTGAAGGAAAACCAAACAGCTGCAATGGACTCTTCTCTAGATTATTTATACTAAATGCCACATGTTTATAATCTGCTAAATAACATTGTAACAGTTTCAGCTAATTTGGTGGCTGCAATCCAGTTTGTGATGGCTAAATCACCAAAACAAATTATCAGTGTTCATCATTTACAGTCAGACCATAGTCAACGTAAAAATGTCAGAGGATTTTAAACTGATATACTGGAGCAGTATTGTAGAGAAGTTTCACATGAGTAAGGTAAACAAGATATTTCCAGAACATTGTGTTGAAGGAAACTTTAACAAATTGGCTAAATAATTTAAAAAACAATAAAAATAGACAGTGAGAATAAAAGACTGAAGTGCTGCTTTTCAAACTCCTGCACAAAGATATGTCACAGTAAAAATGGGATCATCCAGAGAATAACAGGACTAGATCAAAATTTGATCTCATTCTCCTGCTTAGATAATGCTAATAATTATGTTTACAAGATCATCTCCAAGTCTGCAGCGGGAGGTCTTCTCTGATCTGGAAAAAGTTCTGAAGCAGTTTGTGCCAAAAACAACAAGAGGCAACTCGGGAAATGAGCTAAGAGCTTAGTAAGACTCTTTCACATTTTAAGTTTGGAAATTAGTTTGTTATACAAATGAAACTAGTTCAGCTTCATTCTGTACTACTACTACTACTACTAATAATAATAATAATAAATGCTAACCTTGTCTGCTTCTCTTAAATACAATATTATTTTAAGTATAGAGAGACTGAAAAATGATTCCCATTTCTGAAGAGTTGATAAGTTGGAAAGACTTCAGACTCTATAACTTGGAAGGTATTTTTTTTACTTTTCTTCTGCAGTTGAAAAGGTCTTATTCTGCAACAAGCACAACTTTACGGTTTCACCTTTATAAGCCCATAAAATGCTTATGGTGTCAGTACATACACATTCTGCAGCAGATTATGGAAGATTTATCAGTAGGCTTGTGCTGTCAGTAGATCAATAATGACATGTATCTTTAGGGAAAGAGAGTGGAGGACACTGAAATACCTGCAGAGAGCATCAATGGAGAAATATCAGCTGACCAAAGATTTCCTCAGATGCACATATTAATTCATATCCTACCTGTATAGGTTTTACCCTAGGGATAGGATTTGCCCTACAGAGATTTATTCAGCAAAGGATTTTAAAAACCAAAATTGTTCAATAAGAAGTTCAAGTGGGCCAAGAAAAAAATAAAACATCCCATAAGTTTTTCATTATTTACAATATCAGAAAATGAATTGCCCAAGGCAGAAATAAGAGATCAAGTACAGAGGTTTTCAGTAGGAGTACAATGTAACGTTACAGATAATACAGTTGGAAATATATTTGTATTTCGCTTAGAAATATTGATAGGAATGTATTGAACAAAATGGCCTTATGAAGAATTTACAGGAAGAACAATGCTTCAGCAGAATTAAGAATAGAGAACTGAGTGCAGTATCTGGTAGTGTTTCTGAGGAAAAACACAGTCTACATTAGCAATCCAGTGGTATCTTGTATCATTCAGACTAAAAGCAATAAGACTCAGAGAACAGAAAATAGGAGTGAGAAACAAGATTGTTTTTTTAGATCACAGAATCACAGAGTTGTTGAAAGGGACCTCTGGAGATCATCTAGTCCAAATGCCCCACTAAAGTAGTTTCCCTAGCATAGGTTGAAATCTATATTGATATGTAAAAGCAACTTCTATAAGTGCAAAGTATGGAGAACAAAGTAACTAAGCAGTGGAAATTCAAATTTCATTCTGCTTTACCATAATACTACCGCCATTCCTCTGCTTTCAGCAGGGATGGAAAGAACTGGGAGCAGGCATGTACCCTTCACAGCTAGAATGCTAGCTTCTAATACAGTTTTCTACACCAAGCAGTCCAAATACATGGAAAGAAAATATCCCTGATACACTTTCTCCACCTCTTGCACTGACAAGATTCATTTTAATTTAACTGGCATACCGTAGGCAGTAAATTTGTATATGACATACAAATAGAACAGGAAATTTTCATAGAGAGGGACTGTTGATGCCAGAGTGATTAGGCAATTCAGAGGTAAAATAAAAAAAAAAATAATGAAGAGCAGTAAATAATTTCACTGCTATTTCTGGAATATGTCATGGAGATTGAGTGTTCAAATGCTAAAAATCATTCTGAAAAGGAGGAGAAAGCTCAGAGAAAGACATAAAACATTATATGAAGAATGCAGGAAAATACTTGCAGTGAGATTTAAAGAGTTCAGTCTATTTAGCTTATCAAAAAGTAGATTGAAAGGAATTAAAAATGATTAGTACATGCATAAGAAGAAAATATCACTTAAAAAATGTCTCTCTGTGCAGAGAACAATGCAATATGAAAAAGAAGCCAGGGAAATTACAATTAAAACAAAGGAACAATTGTTTTAAACAGTGACTGTGATGGAACAGTTACAGTAGACTATGGAGGGAAATAGATAATTTTCCTTTTTTTCAAGAATAAAGATTGCATGCCATATAGAAACGTAACCATACAGAAATTCATACGATCAAGACAGAGTCACTGGATAAATTTATGATAAAGTACAATAGATAATTTAAGGTAAGGATGGCCTGCTAATCCAGAAAATACAGATCTGAATAGTCTATCCATGTTTAAATACGAGCAGTTGCATTAATGACTCAAAAGACACAAAATATAACTCCAATAGTTGAGACTTGTGAACAGCCAAGAGGAAGAAATTAGTTTGATGTCCAGTACTGAAATGTCATTTTTCCATTAAAGTGCCTGAAAAATTTCCCTTAATTTAACATGAACATAACCTCATGTAATTACTTTCTTAGTTGGGAAATCTATATTTTTTCTTCCTTCCTTCATTTCTAGTTGTTTTTTGTTTTGTTTTGTTTTTACATTAAATACCAACTTAAATTCTGGTTACTGAGCTCACAGTTACAGGTATGTACATAATCTGTTCCTTCAGCAGACTAGCATACTGGTTTGGGATTTCAGTTAAAAAGCAAAAATTTATTAACATTTCCTACTCATAGACTTGTTCAGTTGTTCTTGTGAGACTTTTGGCTCTGAATATAAATGAATGGGGAGAAAATATTTGTTGCAGTGCACCAACGGTGTATATTTGTCATGAATCAAGAATTAGTAGCATATCCTAATTAAGTATTTTGACATTTTGTATGATGGCACATGCAATTTTAAAAACCTAAATGAAGATAGGTTACACACAGACCGTATATCCATACTATGATATGCTAAGAACATAAAGCATTAAGACACAAGTTAATCACATAAGCATGCATTGTAAGGCTTTACAAAGTATGCAAAATAATACTTTATGTACCAAGGTAAAGAAAAAAAAGTTATGTTGCCTCTACTACAAATAGGATCTTTCTAATCTATACTTATCTTTCACACTCATTCACTGCATCACTAAATGTACTGGCATTTGCAAATCTGACCAGAACAGCACTAGTATCCCTCTTCTTCCCTCTCAGTACAATTTGGACACAACAGCTCCATAGCTTACTGCAGTTTCAAAATGACAGAGGAAATTTCTGCAAGTACCTTGACTAGTCATAAAAAGTACATGCCTGGTACCTATATGTGCTAAAACTTTGCACTGCTTTTAATATGCAAACAGAAGAAAAATTACATTACGTAAGCTTTCCCTAAAAATAGAGTATGAAAAAAGTTGCAGCTGAAAAATGGATACTTACAGATCTCAATGATTATGCTGCATCTAAATTCAGAATAAAATTAATATAGCACTTCCTTAAAGAAAAGGCAAATCTCCCATATATCAGTTAAAGTTTGATAAAATAAAAGCAGCTCTTCGATTTTAAATTGTCTTGACCTTAGATGGAAATCTTTCAAAAAATTAGAAAATGGATAAAGAAAATCCCTCCCGATTATGTCAGAAAAATGCTGATAAGCGATATATCAAGTTTGACATCTATAACCTCTGATCAAAATATAAATTGTCCTCTGTAGAAATCATTATATTGTAATTATTTTCTCAAAAGGCTCATGATTACTAAAACGGCACAGGATTCATCACTAAGTGATATTCCCAGAACAAAATCAACTATAACAGAATAATAATAACCTTGTTAGAAAGATCAGTACAATAGAAAATTTGCACCAGATTAAAAAAAAAATCAAATTTTTCTGCTGTTGAAAAACTTTTACATATGTCGTGTACAAGATCAAAGAACTATGTAAACTATTACACCCCAAAATTTTCATTCCTCACTTTTATATTATCTTGACTACTCTTTTTGGACTTAGCTTCTTTTAGCTACAATCTGAGGAGTAGAAAGTTGGCAACTCTTGTCATTTGGCTTATTGAAGAATAAATTAATTAGCCTTTTTAACACGCATCAGAAGAATAACCTATATTCAAAAAGCTATTAAGAGTCTCAACAAAAGATGCATATCATCAAAACAGACTCAATGCTAGACAAATCTGTTTCAGATTCTCAACAAAATTAGTATCTTAACTATTTTGATGCACTTTAACTAAAAGAAAACTCTACGTTACACCTATTGATATTAGCTGGGTAGTTTGACTTCATGGCCTTCATCTATTTTTACTGTTTTTTGTGACTATGCTCAATTCACTAATGAAACAGCTATTTTTACTATTAGGAAAAATTCATGTGTCAAATTACATAGTTACAGATAAAAATAAAATAAAACTAGTTAATAAAAGTATAGAACAGTAATAAAAAGGTTAGTGATAATATTCAGTCCTTCTAGCAACACAAACATGTATGTCATGCCTACAATCACATCAGAAGCTTCCAAAATCAGTATAAATTTCAAAGATCACTCATGAAATTGCATGGATACAATCTGAAATTTTTACCTTAATATATTACGTACTGAGATCATGGTAATGCATTTTGTTCTTAAACTTACAAGGAAGGGGGACTCTCCAGTAAATTCATCAAGTCCCTTATCTCTTTAGGATCACCCTAAACAGCTGCTGTCATTACAACACCTCGAATGGCAGATAAGCACCTTTATTTGGAACAGTGATGTCAGCAGTTTCTCCAGGAAACTGAATTTGTTACTTCTGATGAACATTCATCTTCTTGTCAGCTCTTGGCTTAATATCCTCAGGCAATATTCAAAATAGAGCTTCCTGTATCAAAACCTGTTGATGTGCCACAGTTTAGCTTAGCTGAAAATTGAATATCAGAAGGAAAAGACCAGAAATGATCAAACTGACCTCAAGCTAATGCAATAGGGTATACACACACACACAAATTTAATATTTGTTCAGTGTGTGATATTATAGAAAATATTACTTTGACATATGCTAAAACATATGTGATACCAGAGGAATATGCATGTATCAGCCTTTGCTAGTAAAAAGAAATTTTCCTTGGAGGAGATGTATGCTGCTGAGGACTTTTTCCTCCACCCCAGACCTAAAACATATATAACAAACAAAGTCAGCTGGAAACTTCACAATTGTTACATGAGACCTTAAGGAAATACCTAGAAAAAGAAATGAGCAATTCACTAAGCTACATTCCAAGGAGCAAAGTAATGCTTCAGTTTGATTAAAAGTGTTGCTTATCCAGCTGTTGTCAAGATAGATAATTTTTGAACTAGATACAGGATGGACTGCTATCTGCAATCATTAAAGTATGCAAAACTTTTTTCATGTAAGGGTATTGGTGCAATTCTGAAATCCCACATGCAGAGCCTATGTTAATATTACACTTCTTTCCTGGATCTCTCAACTCTAAAAGATTCTTTATAAAGACATATTCATAACTGTCCAACACTGCAGCATTTTCAGAAACTACCTTGCCTTATCTCTCATTCCAATTGGGATATCTACTGCTAAATGCCATTTCAAATCTACAATTTTTTAATAACACTCTTATGACTTTGTAGCTTTGCTGTTCTCTGTTCTGGTGATTACATTTCACTTCATGGATATCTGGATTTATTGGTACATAAGCAAAATATTAAAGAAAAAATTAAAAACCCTCAAAATCTTGAAAGGAAAGCAAACAAAATTTTGAAGGAAAATTGGAAGGCAGTTTTATCATTTCTGTACAATAGGTATTTTTATTCTCATCATTCTTTGAAAGCCCAAATCAGCCTACTTGAAACAGTTGTATTTTAATATATAGAAGACTAGAACAAACTGTTTGAGGAACTTGTGATTCACCAAATTGGGACTAGGAATATATACTTCCAATATTACAAATGCTGTCTCAGAACAAAATGCATCTCTTAGCTCTCAACGCAACTCCACTGCATACATGAAGAACATTCATCTCTAAGTGGTCAAACACAGGGAGACAGTGGATGTTCATCCTCAGTATACTTCTCTCCCTCTGTTCTAGTCTCTCCAAGTGTTGCTATTTTTGTAATATTTTTAGGTACAGACCACAAAAGCAACGTGCTTTGGCTCATTTCTTATTGCAGGTAAAAAAGAATGCATGCTAGTGGGTGTGAATTAAAGGGAGTAATACAGGGAGTCTTACCTATTTTGATGTGAATGACCACTTGACCCTTGATTTATGCTATGAGTAGCATGAACATTAATGCCCTTTACAGATAATACATTAGTCTTATTTTCACATTATGCTCCCATAAATCTTTGAAATAGCTTTTCTAAAGATGAATGATTATGCAGCTTCTGTTGAGAAATTAATAGGAGGCTTGCAAACCATAACCAATGGAAACATCATCAACCTACATATCGGCTCAGCAATGTTTTTACTAAAATTGTCTGCAGCTGGGTGATTTGAGTGCAATTTATTTTCAAAGGCCATCATTTCAGGCAGTTTCAGATGGCTTTTATGGTTGTTAGAGGCAATGCCCTACGTTAATCGTAGGTATTACATATATGTCTTTTACATCTGTGCTGCTATTCATTGGAAGGAAAGCATGTATTGTAAGTGTCAACAAAGAATTGCAGAATGGTTAACTCTGGAAGGGACCTCCGGACATCACCTAATCTAACCCTCCTGTCCAAATCACAGTTAGTTATGGCAGCCTGCTCACAGCTGCATCCCCCAGTTGGCTCAGCTATAGGTCTGTTGCCAATCCAGCCTTACTATTATCTTGGCATTTACACCCATAAAAGCAAGTAGAAAAGAAAAAAAGCTGTTAACAGTGTATCATGGAGTTCCTAACCAACATCCCAATTAAATGCAGCAAAATTTAAATGCAATTAAATGAGCTAAAAAGTGTAGTAAATGAGCAGATTACCACACAAAAAATATCTTTAGCCCCTAAAAAAAAATATTTCCACAGTTATGAAGAGTATAAAATATTAACTTAAAGTCTCGTAGTTGACATGAATTACTAAACACATCATGGTTGACCACACTTAAAGCATTTGACTCATCTCTTTTAAAGCTCTCTGGACACTTCAGGAGTATAAAAACAAACTGTACTCATCTTGCATCTCTGGCAGTAGAAATAATACGATGACTGCTGAAAGGTTTTGGAGTTTTAGGTGGAACAAGTGATACAACAACTCGGTTTATGATACTTTTCTTTGGAGATTTGAAGTGTAGGAAGTTCATCGGTTTTTTTTCCCCTCTTTGCAGGAAGCTGACCAACACTGCTAGTAGCTCCATCTTTGAGAAGCAAAAGAGTTTTCCAAATGTGCTTTTCCTAAGTTGCTACCAAAAGAATATAATTCATGAGTTTTAGCTTCATATAACTCATGCTAAAAAAGTGGCCTGGAAATGTTTTGTGAATGGCAGAATTCTGTACTACTTAAGGTAACTTTCATCAAATCCTCAGATAAATCTCTGTTTATCATAAGTTCTGTTCACAGAAGTACAACAGCACAGAGTTACTACGAGAAGAAAGGCTAGAGCAGTAATTACTATACAGGTTCATTACATAGTCCACATAGAAAGTAGAATATTTGCACCAGAACCCCTGAAAATTTCACATAAATTAAAGTTCAAACACAAGTATGCATTTTAAAAAAGAAAAATCACTACCCTAGCACATGATGCTTAAATTCAAATTTCAGCATTTTTCAAAGTAATTTATAGTATAGTAGAAAATATATCAGTGCATATTAAGAAAGCATTTCTAGCAAGTGTCATCACTTTTCTTTCCTATGTCATCATAATATTCATTAAAATGAATTTTAGTCTCAACAAGTTTTTTTCATTATTAGAGATGTACATCCATAAAATAATTTAGTTTCACATTTGGGAATTCTATATTTCATTTGCATCAAACCACACTTTTAGTGGGTTCAGTAAGTAAACCACCCTACCTAGTTTCTGTACACACATTTCAGAATTTGAATACTTACATGGATACTATTTGAATCTGCTGCCATACTGAATTTTAGTTTAATTTATCAAGCTTTACAAACATTTCTCCACAATACCATGATTAAACAAACCTTAAATCACTAGATGAATCAGAGCTTCCATATTATTTTCACAGAATATTTGTTTGAATTATGGATAGTTTTAGCTGAGATTCTTTCACATTCCATTACTAGAATAGACAGATAATTAAAATTACCATAATATTTGACTTCTTTTTCTCTGTATATTGGCTTTATTTCAACCCCTGCTGACTGTATTGCTGACAGTGTAATGGAAGATTTAGATTAAAGTAAAAATGTAACATCATGAGAAAAATATTAACATAAAAACATGCAGAAAATACGATCTTCTACTTTCTCATTATTATAGATTTGTTGTGTCTTTGCACAAATGAGCACAGGTGAGATTGATTCTAAAGGCTTGATATCAGCAGAAATATCAAGTGATTTCGAAGAACTTTACATCAGATTACATAATTTAGAAGATAATCTTGTGAAATAGACATTAAACATCAGACCTGCTAATTTAAACTGCAACAATTTGCCCTTAAACCAGAATTCATGATGAAATAAGATCTGAAAATTAAGCTAAATTCTACAACTGATTATTTATCTATGCCTATCCTACATTATGTCCAGGAGTCCCAGAGATAACTAAAAAATGGAAGGCAGTTAGGAATGGTATAAATCAAGTTACATTTTCTCTTCACAAGGAACAGACAGAAGTCCTTGTACAAGCAAACAAACACTACCCATTATTAGGGCACTATGAGAATTTTAAATTTATAGCAGCAAAGAATTCCTTTTTTATATCTGCCAGACATCTTAATTCTTTGCACTAATTTCCATCCAAAAAGGTTTAATGCACAAATTAAGTCCTTTTATTAGACCAGAGACACACTTTTAAAAATACCTCTTACAACTGTAATCTGTCCTTTACTGCCTAACTGATCCAGGGCAATTCAAAGTGTCACAGGAAATACAGAATGAAACAATTTATTTTAACCTTCTTTGTTTAATGATGCAGTTGGTTCCCATACTCTCAGCAGGCCAAGTGATTGTCTTTTCCTTACCATCACAGTCCAGATCTAATGAAAACTATCTTTTGATCAGTTTCCCTTTGAATTCCCATACTTAACATAAATGTCAGAGAGAAGGTTTAAAAAAATTATTCCTTTGTCAACCAAAGCAATTACCAATCTAAAACTACAGTTAAGCTCTGCCAAGCTAATTTCTAGATCTACATTATCCCACCAGCCAATAAGGACTATTTTGGATGATCTTTCTTGTAGTTCCCCATTTTACAGAGTTAAAGATGTCTATTAATCTTTAAAGCCTGTATTCAGTATATCTGGTCTTGCTTCACTCTACCCATTCACTATTCACATTCTTTAATGGGACATTGACTTTGTCTACAGTGACAAAAGTAAATGTGGGCTTTGTCTTTACAGGAAAATGATTTACTTCTACTTCCAAGGCCATTAAAAAAAAAAAAAACAAAACACCACAAGCACACATTTTACTACACTTCAAAACTTTTTTTCAAGAAGAGCAGCTTATATTTTGTTCAAAGTATATAATCTAGGGAATGGTTTTAAATAAGCTAAGCTATTTTTGTAATGTAAATGCATGACCACAGGAAAGAGCAACATACATTATATCCAGGCAAGTTGTTTGACACACAGAAATACCATGCAGTAAGCACTTCCTGAGACAAAAATAAATGAACTTTTGCTGATCATAGAATCATATAATCATTTAGATTGGAAAAGACCTTTAAGATCAAGTCCAACCACCACCAAGTCCACCAGTAAATCATGTCTCTAAGCACAACATCCACATATCTTTTAAGCATCTTCAGGGAAGGTGACTACCACTTCTCCGGGCAGTCTGTTGCAATGCCAAGCCACTCTCTCCACGAAGAAATTCTTCCTGACATCTAATCTAAACCTCCCTGATGCAATTTAAGAACCACGGCTCATGTCCTATCACTTGTCACCTAAGAAAAGAAACCACACCTTCTACCCGTAATCTGCTGTCAGGTAGCTTTAGCAAGCAATCAGCTTTTTCCTCAGCCTCCTTTTCTCGAGTCTGATGCATGCTTTCAGTTTCCCACAAAAACATCTCTAGTCATTCTTCCAAGTTACGTAGCTTTGCATGGAACACACGCCCAGTGCCATTTTCTACATACAAACTCTTATCCACTTCCACTTGGTTTTTCTCAGTTAACTTTAATCACTAACACTGCCTACTCCCAATTTTTGTAATTCATAATACACTAAGAATACAATGGCCTTCCCGAAAAGTAAACAGCACTGGCAATTACTGTGCACTATCTTTTCTGCAGAGTTCTTATCATAAATCTACAACTCATTGATCACTTTTTTACACAGTAGCTAATTGTGATATTTTCTATTATTTTCAGTCACTTTTAAGATACATTTATAAAGAGTTTGAAATTGCTGGTCCTAAAGAAAAAGAGACAAATATTCTGCTAAATTCTGACAGAAAGAAAATGTAGTAAGTCTTCATTTTTGCAAAATGCCACCATCTACCCACTAGCTGTAGTCAGTTTTGTCTGATCCTTAAAGGTCTCCTCTTCCATCACTCACCTTGTATGATAGCTGTTACCGCCTTTTCCTCCTTTCCAACAGCCAATAAGTGGTATAACCCATGCACATTGCTACCCAAAGAAATATCACGAGATACTAGATTCCAAACTTTATCAGACATGTCTTCCTTTATACAGTTATTAGCACATATCAGAAACGAGAACTTTACAGCACATTCAAGCTGCTTATGTACGTTCATATCAAAAGCTGGTATTCTGGACATGATTGGTACAGGTTAGACAGATTCATTCCGACTTTGAAGTGAATTCTGAATTAGAATGAATGTAGATAGATGAAAGTCCCTGGAAGTCCAGCCTAGATCAAACGAAACTACAAGCTCTTTATTTTCAATACATATCTGCAGCATTTAGACCAGACAAAGACCTTGGTAGTAGATGACAGATTCCTTGCCAGTTGTCATATGTAATTCATACCACCATTTAGACACAGGCCTATTCTCAGTACTGAATTGACTGCAAAGAATGTATTGATGATAGCCTGGTGAGATCTAGTGTGTTTGCACCAAATTCTCATTGAAGAAGTAGCACTAGCAGGAAAAAAAAACACAAAACAATATCAGGTTGCTAAATTCAACACAAATGTGAAAGGACTGCATAGACAACAAGCATTTTATTCTCACTGAAGTTCAAATATAAAGCTTGATAATCACATAGAAGTAGACTCTGCCCACAGCAAGCTTCAGCAGAGAGGGCTACCAGCTTAAAATTTCTAAAAAGCATCCCAATCTGCCTTTATGGAGTTACTTCAGACCACTGGAATACACAGGCACACAAGAAAAAAGGAAGCGGGTTTTCCAGAAATAACTTGTATTGCAGCACTGAGTTTGAAGAGCTGGCAAGTACTTTCACAAAATCATTTCCATATTGGCTATACAGTTTCCCTCTGATGTAGTAATTCACTTACCAGTAACATGAAAAATGAGACATAAACAAATAATCCTAGCTTGGATCATCTTGCCTGGGCTTTCACATGGATAAGTCTCGTGACAGTTCTGTACAGTGGCTTAGTTTCAAAATCACTGAACCCTGAAAGCCTTAAATGATTTTTCCCTTCCCAAAACTGAAAATAAAAGTTCACGATCCAGTTGCTGAAAAGCTTTCCTAAATCTCATTGGAATCACAGTGCAGAATTTCATAGACCATCATACCCGTAATATTTCATTAAAGTACTCCTGTAGCTGTAAAAGATTGAAAATTTGCTATGTAGAAACTTCTTTACATTTACTGTAATCTTCAAAAAATTAGGTTCTAAAATTACCACGTTACATTCTAATACAGATAGAAAAGTACTAAATCAACCAAAAACCTGAAATACATTGATACTACATGTTGAGGATACTGAATTTGAGGAGCAGAGGTCAAAAGTTTGAAGTAACCATACTAGCAACTGACCACTTAAACGACAAACTGTAAGTAGAAGCTGGAAAACATCATGCATTACCTAACAGAAAAAAAAAAAAAAAAAAAAGGCAGTCGGTGAGATCAAACTATTTCTAGAAGCAGCATTTAAATACTGCATTTAGTGGAACTTGAAAAAAAAATTCTAACTCAATAGACGACATACATTTATATAGAACAAAAAAGTCTGAAGTGGAAAAAGATTTTCCTCACAGAGAGCACGAAAACAAAAACAGAAACCCACTTAGGTGACTAACGAAGTAGAACAAGTGAAATTCAATACAAGGAAAGAATACTGAAGCTAAAAACGGAGGAGAAAAGACCTAGATGTGCAATAACTGATAATAAAAGTAGAACCCTCTTTACAGCAAGGGGGCCAAGCTCCTACAGTTTATAGCAGAGACAACCACTATAATGTACTGTGAGACAAACGGACCTACTGCAAAGAAATGCATGTGTTCCAAGAAGGGTAGAGCAAGGCTAAAGAGACCCTGAGATCCAGAAACGACTGAGGTTAATAGAACTCAAATACAGGAAGCAGAAAACAATCAATAGCACAGCTTGAAGCATGGGAGCCTGTAATGACAGTCATCATGGTAAGCACGTGGCTGTAACATTCAACTATGGATAGCATTATCTTGGAATGACATTCATTTTACTTATATAAGGAAGAGTACAATATTTGAATGTAAATACTGTGATGGATATGAATTACTTCACTGTAATCCCTTTCCCTCAATTCTGCACTACTGACTCTGAAACTGCCTTGAAATATTCAAATCCATAGAAGTAAACCTAGCATGGTCTCAGGGAAGTTATGTAGAATAGTTTTCCAACACCATTTGCAGGAACAAGCCAACTAAAATTATGTCTCATTATTCTTCTAATGTATCGATCATCATATGATCCAAGTGCTTTCCAAAAATGAACATTTCCACAAAAATAAGAGCTTCCATACTGGCCCAAGTAAAGGGTCTCTTTTCCCTAGTTTTTCAATTATTAATTATCACAGCTCCAAAGTCTTATTTAGGAAAGAGAACTGAGAAAGTCAAGTACTTACAGACTTGTCTCTCAGTAGATTACATTTATGGATTTTCTCAGCCAGATGAGGCCTTACACTTTATTATTTTTAATGGACTTCTCCATTATTTTCAGCCCCACCAAAATCCAAATACATTATAAGCTTCCACACATGACTTTAGTTTCAGAGCTTAATGAGGTAAATAGTAAAAACAGGATATTTAAATTAAAATACGAGTACTGAAGCAAATTTTCAGCATTTTACCCTCAGTCTCAATGTTAGACATAAAGAATTGGTTTGAATAGAAATTCAGCTGTTAAACTCAAGATGGCAGTGGTATCACACAAAGTTTTCTTCTAGCTAAAATATTCAACTCTACAGCGTCAAGAAAATCAAATACTGCCTTTTGTCATCCTCAATGCAAAACTGAAACTGTTTCAGGCAGCTGTTCTGAAATATATTTTTAGCCTGTTTTTTCTCTAATTTACAGTAATGTATATATAGAACAATAATTCGTCCACAATGCATTAGGATGGAAATAACATTTAATGAACTTAAACTTTCCTCACTTTTTTTTTTTTTTAATTTATTTTCTCCAGTTCTAAGTTAGTAATGCTCTCTCTGGAAGGCTAAAGTGGGAAAATAATGGATGCCTCAAATCCTCAAAAAAAAAAACTTCAGTTGTTAGAGAACTTGAGGATGGAAGACAGAGACAGAAAGTGCTAAGTTTCTTGGGGTAATTCTGGAATGTTTAGTTTAACATAAAAGGAAACACATAATTCAAAAATACCACTCACAAGCAAAGAAAAATGTTTTTTGAGAAATATTTAGAGATGAAGTTTTCTTTATCATACAGAACTTCAATTGGAAGTCCATCATAATGAAACGATAGCCAGTCCTACTTATTTATGACTAGAGAAATTCAATTTTTAGAAAGCTATTCTTCAGAAGGAAGCAATCTTTTCCTTCAGAAGGAAGGAAGGAGAGAGAAATCCACAGTCAATCTTATTGTTTCACTTGAGATTGCATGCATAAAAGTTTTAAGTATACAGGTAGGATACTGGAGTCAAAGGAATTTTTGAAAAACATTATATTTTATCTATTACTGGTAATTCTAGTTTACACTATTTGAAGATTTGTTATGTGTTATTTGAAAAATCCTTCTACTAGCAGAATCCTGAACCTTTTTCTCTTCCTTTTATGCGGACATCTGTTGTTTAGTAGAGCACATTATGTCAATCGCTTTATTATTTTCTGTTAATCTGTCAACTTATGACTTTTGTTAAAGTTTTTGTTTGCTTACATCCCTGTTTGTATTTGAATTCTTAGTTATTGAGACTGTTATGCAAGTAATATCAGTTCAGCAGTTCCTTCTATATTTTTTTAAAAGGACAGATAAGAATAAAATGTGGTCCAGTGAGAACCACAAAGATTGGTTTGGGTTCTTTACGACATCTGCCCCAAAAACATCTTCTTAAAATGCTTCCTTGCTTAAAAAGAATGCATTTTTTTTCGTAAGTGGTACACACATTTTTCTCCCTTTCTTTACACTGTAAAAATGTATGCTCTTCCCATTCCTTTCTGGCCAAAAGGTGAGAGCCAAACAAAACGCTTCTATTTTGGTGCAAGCTGTAGTTGGGAGCTGCTTTCTCTGTAGCTGTTACACACATCATACCACCCTTCACTGTTGCATTTACAATTTCTGTGCCAGAAATCAGTCATGATACTAGAGGGAAGAAACATGCTGGAGGATTAAGGTGGGTGCATAGAACAGGACAATATTTAATTACATTACTGAAGCAGATGCACCCATGGAAGCTGAGAGCTGAGATCATTGTTCTATGGACTTCTATTGAAACAGTAAAGAAAAACAAAAGATTGCAATCCTTCGTTACTTATCACATCTAAGGTATCTGATGCTCCAGTTATGCTCAGACTACTTCCCTCTCCACATTCCTTCCTTAAAACTGGATAAGTAATGTCTTCAGTAAAGCAATTTAAACTACAATTCTGAGGAAGACTCTACAGCCTTACACAAGGTTTGTCACAACAAAGAACATAAATTTTCCCAGCTTTCTAATTTATCTAGTGGTTAAGTCTACCAGCTTTAACAAGACAGATTACAATCTGATTCCATAACTTAAATTTCTAATTATTATTGCAATTGCAAATGCCTGTATACAACATTTTCTAGTTTCTAGATCCATTCTGGGAATCATGGGATTAAAAATGTTACACATAGCACATGACTTTTTATTTTGTTGGATTGTACAGCTTGCAGACTGTGCACCTGCTGATACAATTGACTGAGATAGGAAACCTACTCTCATTTCTCTTACCCAGGACTCAAAGCCAACCACTCAAACATGCAAAATAAAGTCTCTTTGGCAAGTTGAATATCAAAAACGTTACCGGATCTCTGCCTGCTTACACCCCTTTAGAGCTATGACTTTGCCCACCGGAGGCCACAGCACAGATGTATGGCTACAAATCCTGATTTCAGCCAAGTTAACAGTATTTCTCAGTTTTTGATTTTAAACAATGTGCATCACACCTAATGGTCAATTAATTAGCACCCAGTTTTGAATTTTAGTATCCTTACTTGTATGAAGTACTCAAGATCACATAATTTCTACAATCATACTTCTTAAGGCTAATTACTTAGATTCACATACATGCTTTAAGTTGTGCTGCAGCACATGTGAATGCATTCTAAAAATGTTGTGCAATTACAAAAAAATTGTTTAAATGAAAGCTATAGTCTAAATTTTTTACCTTACTAATAGAACTGACAGCGCTGTTGCCTATTATATTACTCTTTAATCCAAATTTCACTCTTTACCTTAGTATATGTTGCACATTAATTGTATTATTCTTGGCTCCATTTATAGCCTCATGAAAACTACGCAACTTATTTTAATATTCTTTAGTCTTTAACAAGTGAGACTGGGAATTGAGGAATAATCAGTAATGGTTATCTGCCTTTCCTATTTAAAAACAATAATGATGTTCACTCATCCTGAACAAGGCCTTTAATTAATCATTGTAGTAATGCAGACTGAAGTCCCAGAGTTAATATAACTGATGCATAACAGTAATATAAACTCCTGCTTAAATGCTTTTGCTTGGTGAAGAAAAAATAATACATCTATTTGCAGTAATTCAGTAAAATTAAAATATAGCCTCATTACTCTATTAATCACAATATTTTCAAGCAGGAGTACTTATTTTTATATACATACTTTTAAAATCATATAATGACTGAAAACTATACTTCATTTAGAGGATGTATTATCAGAAAATGTAAAAATATTTTTACATACTCAATATATTCTTAAGCACTGCTTTGAAAGCAATGTCTCCTGTTTTATTATATTGGCCCACAATATCAGAGGCGGATGTTGGTGGTATGGCAGTAGAAGGTGAATGTTCCTGCCAATATTCCATTACATTTTGTTATCATGAGACAGAGCAGAGGGGAAGTCCCACAAAATAGTATCTGACATGGAAGGTGTGGATAAAGGAAAGGTGTGTCATTGAATTCCTCCATGTGAAAAACAGTGCTCCCTTAATATTCACTGACAATTGCTAAACATTTATGAAGACCAAGTGTCAGCACAGAAAGGCAGTGGAAAATGTACTTCAGCAGCGACAACAGCAAATCACCTGTTTGCAGATTTATTATCTTTTTTTTTTTCCCCTACAAGCACAGCGTGCCGGCTTATGTTCATTGCTGGCAAAAAATGCACATCTAATGATTGAGACTACATAGAAAAAAAGGATTTTGCAGCTGAGAATTTTCTCTATCAAATAGTGTTCTTGTGCTCTTTGTATGTGTTGTAGTTTTCATGGAAATAAACAGAAGGCATTGCTTTTGAAGCAACCTAGGTATTATTTATTAATATATACATTATATATATAAATTTAATCCTCACTCTTACAGGCCATTTCCTCCCCTACGTAATTTTCATTCTATTTTACAACATGTAACTAAATTCCACAAAGTATTGTTTAACCTCAGGGTTTTTGTCATTGTTCTTTGTTTGTTGTTGTTTGTTTTAAAAGATTTCTGCTTTAATAGGAATGGGGAGCATTACAAAACCGTGTGCATTACCTCAAAGACTAATACCCCTATTGACTGAAAATTAACATTCATCTTCTATTTGGAGATGTTCATCTTCTATTACTAGATAATAGCCTAATTAGATTAGAAGTTACCCAGTGCAGTGCCTTTTTCCAAGTGAATAATTCAAGCGAAATTACTAATTAAATTCTTAAGGGAACCACATAGCTATTTATGATGATAACTCAGAGTTCCCATCAAAGTAGCCACGCACATATCTCTTTCTACTGTCAGACTTCAGTATATCCCCCTAGGTTGGAAAAGCTGTAGAAGTAAGGACTATACAGATGAATTCTCTGAAGAGCAAGAACCAACTGTGCAGGGACTTAAACTATGGGTGTAACAGAGAAGGAAAACAAAACTGAAAGAAAACATATTTAATCAGTGGCCTGAAAACTAAAGGGGAGCATTTTATCTCTATGTA
This sequence comes from Phasianus colchicus, assembly GCF_987193195.1. NCBI lineage: Eukaryota > Metazoa > Chordata > Aves > Galliformes > Phasianidae > Phasianus > Phasianus colchicus. The sequence continues at coordinate 12,965,712 of NC_143448.1, forward strand.
CAACACTATATATACTGTTACACTCTGAAAGGCAATGAATTCTCTACAGCCACTGTCATTTTTGATATCATGTAGATGTGTCAGGGTTTCTAATTTTTTGCTCAAACCTTACGATGGCTTTCTCTGCCTCACCTATTTCAAAATACACATACCCAAAAATATATGCATAAGTATATAGATACTATTAACTTCACCCTCCATCTGAAATTACCTACAGTTCTGCATGGACCATTCTCCTATAGATATTGTTCGAATGAAAATGAAAAAAAAAAAAAGAGAGAGAAGTTGAAGGAAAAAAGAAATAAAAAATGCTTCGTGGGTAACATGGCATTCCACAGACAGATACTGTCTTGCATTCCAGGTTACTGTGAACAAATCTGTTAACATTTGTGCTTTCATTCCCAATTTAAAAAACAACGATGCTTACATTTTCCTACCAAGATCATCAGGTCATAAACACACACATTAATCTGTGGTAATTACCCACCTTGGCAATATAGAAATAAAAGTAGTAAGCATTTGTCCAGATATGTAGAAAACCAGTACAAGCTCTCTGCATGAAAATTGAACCTGACTCTTAATGAGGAGATCTGGATAGGTGGTCAGGTTTTGAACTTTAAAACACCGAGAAACACTTTCTAAGAATATTTCTGTCCCTTTAATTAGAGCCTTTTTTCATTTTTCAAATTCCTTTCTCAACAATCTTGTATTTTTACAGCCTTGCCTTTTGAGGGGCAGGCACAAAGTGAGCTAGATACATTGAACAAGGGGATATCAAAGAATGAATTTCCCCTGTCATTTTAACCACATGAAAGCTCTCCAAATGTATTCCCTTACTTCTTTTAGTGGTTTGTATAATGAGATCAGTAGAAGTGAGCACTAACATCTCCCTGTTCCATTTGCAGCTGCTAGTAGCTGAAGGATAACTGCGCTATGGTAATGAATCTATTTGTAAAGGGAATATTTGTTACTGCATTCTTTTTTGTTTTTTAATGTTCTGATAGTTTTCTTGATTTTGAGGAGGGAGGGAAAGGGAAGAAAAGAGCAACAGGGATGACTCCTGCCTCATATTTTAAAATCTGAGAAGAGAAAAACAGGACAGAACTCAGACGATGGCCTAAGATGACAGATGATAGGGTATGAATGAAGGTGGTTGTGTAGGTTGCTTAGCAGTTGAACAGGACCTGAGCTGAGATAACCAGGACAACTTACGTCAATCTTCAGAAATAGAAATAGTAAAATTCTGAAAGCATGAAAGGTTACTGAATACACAGAATAGCATATTGGCTGTGGTACACAATAAGGTCCCTATCGTCTCTTGAATCCCTGAGTCACACTCTGTGGTGCTGATCTGAGTTGAGTATGAGCAGATGAACTATCACAGATTTTGTTATCTCTGAAAAGTTCCACAGTGTTTTATTACAGTAGGTCTGTGGGAAAAGAGATTTAAAGTGAAAAAGATGCACACAGGTCCATTTTTTGGCAGACTGATCCTTGAATTAGGATACTATATTTATACTATCATAGGACACCTCTAATCTCTCTCAAATTAATGTTGATCCCATGCTCTTCTTCCACTCTTTCCTCCTCCTACAGCATTCCTCATCACACCAGTTATTTCTTCCTCAGTGAGTTCTTGCATTCTCAGACCATAGGTTCTGATAATGCCTGAGTATCTACACAATCAAAAAGATGCTACTTACCTGTTTCTAAGGCAGTGGGTTTTGAGATATAAGAAGATGGAAGCTTCCGTGTGAGGAAATCAATGGAAAGTTGCTGCTTCCAGGTTAACAGTCACTACATTTGCTCAATTTGTATTATAAGCCTATATGGATCACTCTCTAACATTTCCATGCCAAAACATGTGGAATCACAGAATTTGGAAGGAATCTCTGGAGATAACTAGTCCAAATGCCTGCTAAAGCAGTTCCCTACAGTAGATTTCAAGAGAAGGAGTCCAGGCAGGATTTGAGCATTGCCAGAGAAGGAAAATCCACAACCTCTCTGGGCAGCTTGTGCCAGTGCTCTGCCACCTTCACAGGAAGTTTTTCCTCATGTTCCTATGGAACTTTCTATATTCTGATTTGTGTACATTGCCCATTGTTGTGTCACTTGACATTGCTGAAAAGTGCCTTGAATTGACTCCTGCCCATTTAATATTGGTCAGAGAAAAATACCAAAGGTTGTGGTGAGAAGGAATACTGTAGTTCTTGTGAATGTCATTTGCAGATTAGCTGTTGTTAAGTGTGAATATGTCAGCAGTTGTTCACTTCAAGTTAGTTCACTTGAACACAGTACAGAAAAAACTCTTCCCTATTATTTTTTCTAAATGTTTGATGCAGAATGTCATTTTACACAGTCACAAAAAAATGGATCAAACATTGAAATAGTTGCTTTGTTTGCCAGTCAGAGAACAATGCCAACTGTCAGCGTTTGAATTATTATAGAACCATTTGACGTGTACAAAAAAGACTGTACTCTTGACTTGCCTTGTATTGCATCAGCAAATAGAATTACTTAATGGGATTACAATTGAGCTATACTGTACACTTCCATTTCAGTTACTGTCTTTGTAAACTGCCTCTTTGTACTTTATATTTGTAAGAATAATATTAAAAAGAAAAAAATTAAGAGCAGGATGCTTTGTTAAAGACTTTGATGTGGTATGTTTCAAAGTATCATTAAGCTTAAGCAACAACAATAAAGCAAATTTCACAATCACATTCTACATGTGATTTTTAATTACTTGAATATTTTTATTTTATATTAATATTGTATAAACATATCTGGCTCCTATTATTTATGCTATCTCATGTAAAAAATATGAATCAAATGGATCCACGGCAAGAGCATTATCGCGATAGGTCTGATTCCTGTACCCAGAGGTAAACACTGCAAAACCAGTATCTCACATACTGGCAAAAAAAGAAAATTCAAATTGTTTGTCAAATGCCAGTAAATGGGCATTACCTGAGTGAAGCATCTGTTAAAAATTTCAGTTACAGTTGTGTTTTTAAGCTGATACACTTTCTGCTCCAAGATGAATCTTGCTCAGCATGAAGTACTGAGAAGTGCAAGATGTAAGCATCATGCTAGCAACCTGTAATATCAACAAATCAATAATGGAAAACTTTTCTTCTTCTAATTTGAAGTGGACTGTTTCATTATTTCTTACAATCTCTATTTATTGTAAGGCAGATTTATATATCTTTTTCCTTCATTGCAACCAATTACTTCAGGTCATGTTGAGCAGATGCTGGCCTCAGTTAACCTGATTTGCCCAGCTATGTAGTAAGTGACTGGGGCTCCATGGGATTAAAGACATTTATGATGTGGGTATTAACTGGGGACGCTCAAAATAAACTGATTTGTCCAGAAGACTGTAAGAAAAAAACTTTTGTTTAAAACATTTCTGAAAGAAAAACAAAAAATTAGAAAATACAGAACATTTAAAGATATTGTTAGACATTGTAAGAGGATAATATTTAAGACAGAAAATAAGTTTTAGAAAAGTTTACTGAGCTACTGATGAATCTTGCCATAATTATTTTTGCTATAATATGCTGAAGCTCCAAATAATTAAGAAAATAGACTTGTTCTGTTAAAACTTGAAACTGAAAAATGTCTGAAAGAACACCCTGGATCCTGTTTGTACGTGTGTATGTGTCCCAGCTCACTGAGTGTTTATATGTATCTGAGTGGTTTTTAACATTCAAATTCTCAATCAAAAAAGTAAAAAACTAAACATACTGCGTTAGGGGAGACAAAAGTACAGGAAAACATACTTCCTTAAATGAAAGTCAGCTATGATGCCTGCTCCTGGATAGCTTTTCAAGGAGGAGTAGCAAAATACCAAGGAGTTAAAACATGAAAGAATAAAGTAAATTAAAGTGATGTGAAGCCAAATCCTCATCAGATTGACACATGGTGTTTCACTGTTCCATCAACAAATAAATACATTCAAACAAGAAATGATGTCATATTAACTGTCATCTGAATAACCTTATTTCATATTTAATTTACCAATACTAGAGCAAAACTTAGAGCAAAAAAGGTAGAACTGGAGCAAAAAAGAAAGATTTTTGAAACATAACAGTGAAGTTGTTGGTGTCACAACTGTCCAAACCTTACCTTACTCAGGTGTGTTCATTTTTTTCCTTGATATTATATCAGGCTGAAGTTACATCAATATTTGAAAAGGAAAGGAAGAGTGGAGAAAAGCTGAGAGTGTTAGGAAATGGTTATCTATGTGCAAGAGATATATTACTGATTTGTAAGCTAATTTTATTTTCTCTTACTTGCTTCCTGTTTCCCATCTTCATCAAAGATGCAGTGATAATATTTTAAGTATGCCTTCAGCATACGTATCACAGACATTTTATCTCCACTGGTTTCAAAGGAATCCAACTGTAAAGAAACACATAGAATTGTTACTGGAATGAATGCTACCCATCAGACTACCAGTATCAACAGAAGAACCAAGAGTTTAAGAATACAGAAGAAACTTGGTGTGTGTATGATTGCATGGGAGCAGCAGCATATGTTTTGACGTGTAAGTGGCAAAACCAAGCTGTTTAATGAAGAAACAAAATATATTGACAATTACTGTCAGTAAAAGGCCTGCCATTCCATAAATGAGCTAATTCAAAAAAATGAAGCTAGAATTTCTTAATAATACAATATTCTAATAGAATAACAATGCAACAGGGTTCTTACCATTTAAATTACATAAAGCTTAACACTACAGACTTCTGTACAATAATTCTAAGTCATTTCAAGTAATATGAATAAAGATGAGTATGGCTGTGGCTTTTTTTTCCCCCATGAATTCTGAGCAATTACTCAGAAGTGAGTAACAGGATAAAAATGATGTATCAATATACAGAGACTGTCTTCATCATAATGATCACTGTACTCACTGTCTGTACTCAAATATTTAATATTCTATTCTCTGGATGACAGTTTGCTGTTCAAACTTTTGTCTGATTCTCTAAAAGAAGACAATAAGGGTCTGAGTTTCCTTTAGGTTGCTGTTGCTTCAACTTATGAAAGCTTTCTTAACTGTTGAATGAAATGGAATTATTAACATCTAGGTTGTCTGTCCTTGTGCATTAGTATTTTGTTAATGGCTTGTTACAATAACATAATTCATTTTCTTCTATAATTCCATTCAGTAGCATGGAGCTGATTACTAGTTACACTTGATTTTTCACGTCCATCTTCTGAACTCTGGTAGACTTCAAGCCAACAAAGGATTTCACAGTTGCATTTTATAATGGATGGTTATAATGATAGGGATTCCTAGGTTCAGTAGCACAGATTGCTTCAGTAGTACAGATTGCAACAGAGCACTCTTATCCAGTCATTCTTTGCTAGCTGTTGTCAGACTATGAAAAAGTTTCCAGTACTGATACTGTTTAACTTCTTGTGTACTCTTGTGCAATTAATGTCTAACATATAGCTAATTATCAAATTGACATGACTAATCATTCCTATATATATTCCAGGCTTTTTGATCATATAGACATTGTGACTACACACAAGTTCATATGTAATCTAAACACCTTTCCTCACTTGGAACTGAGGGATATGTACACACAAAAAAGGGTAACATACAAGCTTGAACTTGCCACAGAAGGCAGCAGTAAAACTATTTCACCTCACATTTTCATTGTAGCATTTAGTTAAAGTGTGGATTTTAGGATCCAAATTTAGTTTCGATGCTTTCAGATTCAGATATTTCACTTAAGAACAATTTATCATCATTAAGCCCTTCATTCCAGGATATTATCCAAAAAGCTGAAAATAATAACTACTATTCAAACTTTTGGCAAATAATTTGTTGCAGCTGTAGTTGTTTACATGCATCATTAGTTGCCTGGACAGATTCTGAAACATTTCCTGTCTTTTTCAGTGTTTTTCATAGCTTTTCTTGTATAAGATTTATTAAGCTGAACTACAAAAAAATCCTCCAATTCCAGACTTCCCACCCAAAAAAATAAAACAACAAGGGTCCAAATGAACCTATCAGAATTCTTCATGGCACTTGGAAGCAACCATCACTTTTGTTTACAGTATAGGATTATAAATTATATTGAAATATCATTCAGTTATGGTCGTTTTCCAGCACAGCAAAGAGATGGATGGTCTCCAGGGTAAGGTTGTCATAAAAAGGAAAATCAAACCAGCTGAATAATACAATAAGGCTGTGTATCAAGCCAGCTCAACCAAGCAGTGATAAGAACTGTGGCAGCCTTTGAGGAGCTGGCTGACAGATTTCATTTGTCTGGGTTCAGATCTTGCCCCAGTGTCACATATCATATCTTTCCACCATCCGTTTGGTGTTCTACCGACACTCCTCCAGGTGCTGTCAGGGGATTAGAAGGAGTCTGCCAGTTAAAATGCTTGAATGGATAAGTCAGGAGTACAAGTACAGATCCCGTTTAGTTACTTTTTTTTTTTCCCAATCTCCCTCCAGGCCACTAACTTGACACATCTTCCATGTTTAGTTTTGTAATTAGACATATATTGAGCTTTAGAATATAAATACGCAGCCTTACATTGATATTAGACATTTCACATACACAAGTAAACAGTAGTGAGCGTGGAAAATAAGGACAATTAAGCCCTTGGCAACATGAAGAGCAACCTTTAAATTATATGACTGCTGACATAAAATCTAGATCCATATAATCTGCCATTCCTAATGTCTCTACAACCTAAAAATGTAAGACCTTGTCCATTTGAAAATTAACCACAGCAATATACCTGTTGTCATGGGTTAGATATAGCTTTTTCCTGAGAAAATTTCTGAAAAAAAAATCTCTCTCTGACTTGTAAAATCATCTTCACCTTTCATTCCATTGAAGGTGTTAGTAAAGTGCTATGTTAGTAAGGTGTATGTAAAGTGCTAACGCAGATCCGTAAGTTTGTCCTAAGTGTGTTTGAAGAAATAATTCAGCTGTTAAAGGTAGGCACCTAATGACACCTTTGATGCATAAGCATCCTATCTAATATCCAGCTGTTCATCTAGAACAGTAAGAATCTCCCACACTGTAGCTGCCACAGCTAATATGGACGTCACAGTTACACTGACGCATTTGAAACAGCTCTGGGCATGTACATTAAGGTTCAGATACCATATGGCACACGTTGTTTCAGAATGCAACATTAGCACGTTTAAAGCAACACATCCAACAGCCTAGTATATGTAAAACAGCATTGTAGTGGTATTGTCTACTGTTTCAGCTCAGTAAGAGCAACTGTTGTATCACCATGGATAACAGATGTCTGTTTATGTACACTGATAGACACTTAAGAATATTCTGGAAATTGACTGCTTACTGAAGCATGTCATTCCTAGAATGAGAAGAACAAACCCTCCTCTGAAGAACTCTGAAGTATTTCATGCTTCAATCTTTAAAACTTCAGGCTCAGGAGACAGCAAACTTCCATCTCATTTTATACAAACTTCTCTTTCACATTTGCTTAACGCTATTGAATTGAGGAGACTCATCAGTTCTCTGTCTATTCAAAGACAACGTCCTGAAGGAGTTGGATAAACACACAGGGTAGATATCTAAAAATTCCTCCAATGAGTGTGGAATACACACAAGTTGCAGATACAAGAGGAAGCTTTTTCTACAGTATAAACAGGGAGGAAAATATTTAGAAGGATTGTTCCAAAAGCAATGTCTCCTGTTCTATTACATCTGACTGTTACACCATGATGCTGACTAAGCTAAAGGCTCAAACTTCCAAAGTCAAGCCAGAGAAGACATCCTTTCTCTTGCAACACAGCAACTCCAGGTCCCATAACAGTTTGAAGACTACAGAACACATTGCTGATCCTGGCTGGATTGCCCTAGCACACCCACTCTATAGTCTGGAATAGGTGCCTTCTGACTTCAACCTATTTGAGCCAATGAAAGACTGACTGCATGGGCAATGTTTTCCTAGCAGTGGTGCCTACAAAGCAGCTTTGCAACAGTAGGTCACCTCAGCCGATGCAGATTTCAATGAGCACATCATGCAGGCTTTTGTCAATGTGCATAGCTAATGGTGGTGACTATGCTGAAAAATAAGTTTTGTACCTGAAAATTTATTCAGATAAAGAGCAATGGCACTATCTGTTGCAGTTTCCATGGAAATAAGTTGGAGGCATTACTTTAAGAGCACCCTACATAGAATTCTATTTCATACCTAGTTAAAATGTAAACCTTAGCTTTTCATTTTTATTAATTTTACAATATTTACCATCGTAATTGTCAGGGGGAAAAAAAAGCACATGAATGAAAATATCTAGGGAAAAGAAAATAACAGTTTTAAGAACTCAAGCTCACTTTAATCAAAAGTGTTGTGTGCATTCCACAAATGTTCAAGAATAAAATAGCTGTCAAAAAGCTATTACTCTGCAATGCACTTATCAGTCCAGCCTGATGCCAGAATGCCTCTAGCAGTGTTGTTCTGACACACCAGTAAGGTGTACAACTTGTTAGCAAGAGTTGTATTAAATCATCTTGTCGTGAATTCTAGCCTTTATTAAGTTAAACAAATTCACCACTTAAAATATTTTCAGTAAGTACTAGATAAAGTATCTCTGAAATCCACTTTTGTATCTTTGTGTAGAACTAGACTTGGGTGTTGAAGACAGAACAAGAGCTGAGCCCTTTCATTCAAAGAAAAAAAAAAATGGAGAAATAGATCTCAATCATCTCAGAAAAATATCTGCCTCTTACAAAAATCCTATGTTGGAAAAAGTGGAATGGATGTACATCCATTCTCCATCAAATTTCAGAGGGGGAAACACAACATCTCCTAGACCTGAGCCCTAAGTTTCTGGGTCAAGCACACTCTTCCTAAACTTCCAGAACACTAAACCTGTCCCCTGAGGGACAGGCTTTTGTATGTTCTTCAGGATGAATAAACAGTACAGTTGTTTTGAAATACTTGTTGTGAGTCACTTCAATTAACAAGAACTCCCAAATGAAAGTTTCCACTCACAGCGTGTTCTATTGGGATTATAATATAAGCATGGTTTTAAAAGAGAAGATTGCAGCTGAAGGATTCAGGCTAAAAAACAATCCCACTACTTTGCCTGTGAGAGTAGGAAAGAGAGTGACAAGTACTTCTATAGTGAAAGGTTTGAAAAAAAAAAAAAAAACAGCAGCACACCACTCCAGAAATCACATTCTTCATGCATGGAGATAGCCCTATATAAAAGCACACATTTACTAGAACTGTTCTATTCATCTACACTGCCCTAACTGCCTTGCTTTGCCAGTTACAGCCATCTAACCAAAATCAGAACTCTGAAGAAAATTCCCTCCACTGTTTACATGTGAATCAAATAATTCACACATCACTATGAATTCCTTCTCTTTTTCTAAAGAAAAGAAAAATACATAGGAAAATGCTACAAAATACACTTGAGCCCCCAGATCCTATTACTCAATCTATTTAAGAGCTAAATAAAATATTATCAAGGATTTTCTTCTTCAAAAATCCATCAACTATCAGAGTACAGTATGGGTGGGCAAACTTTATGCTTCAGCTAGTAACTTCTTATGATAGTTCTGCATGACAGTCTTAAAGGGTATCTTGAATACTGAGAAGTCAGTAAAGCTCTTAAAGTTTCATATCTCAGTAAAGTTATGAAAGCTTTTGGATTTTTAGTACAAGTAAATACACAATCACACACTTCTGACCTCCTCTCCCTGGGATTTACAGCGAATGCCATGTTCCTCACCTTAAAAACCCTCTTGTTACAAAGAAAAGTCAAAGCAAGTGTCAGGAGGTCATGTCAGCCTTGGCTGTCACTCAAGCATTTAGCAAGATTGTAGGGCTCTTTGCTGTGTTATCTCTGTATGGCTTGCCTATAACAGAGTCTACAAAAGTGCTAACCTGGAGACCAAAGAGGCTACCTGATTCCCAAGGGGATATGCATCCGTAGGTAAGATTTAGTGTGCTAAACAATCAAATGCTTTCCCCAGTAGTTTCTCTGGAGAAATGTCTAGAAACCAAATGACTGCTACTCTTCTGTGAAAAACTATTAGGTAAATCACTGGCTAGTAGATTTCATCAACAGTGAGCATTAATACAGAGGTATTTCTCACACTTCAGTGAGCTCTGCCTTCAGTTAATTCCTTAGAGCACTACTGTTGATATACTGTCAGATAACAGCACAGAATAGCTTCATCTGAGAGATAGGAAAAATAAAGGGAAATCTGACTTCACAGTAAGAGTAGAGAAGTCGTTGTTGAACACGGAAACTTATTCAAGAATTTCATATATGAAACTCACTCTATACGCCTATGTGCAATTAAACTACCTACAGCACAGCTAAGGATTAAAACAAAGAGCTCTTGAGGTACTTCACCATCACCTCAGATAAACTGCAGAACAAGTTTAAGTGTTAACACACACACAATACAGATTTAAAAAAGAAAAACACTAGGAGGTTTATTATAATTATGGCAATTTCATGTTTTTAACTTCCTAAACACTATTATTCCTAAACACTATTCCGTGTGGCTAATTGTAAAAGCGTTTGGAACTTTACTCTCCACTAAATATGCTGAACTATTTTGAAAAGCAGTACAGAAAGTTTTTATTAAGAAAGATTTTTGAGGCAGGCAAGGAATATCTCCAAGGAGAGTTTAGTAAATGTGTGTATATAATAATAAATATTATTTAACAGCTGGGCTTCCAGATACTGAAATGGCACTAATTCAGCAGACTTGTAAATCTCTACTCTGAGAGTAAAACAAAAGCTCAATTATCTTGGCAATCATTTTATTTTTCTAAGTACAATGTCTCCATTCACACAGGTGTTTTTTACATTTTTCCTTGTATTATGCCCTGTTCATCAAGTTCTCATTATGCTGAAATAATACTCAAAGATATCAACAAATATAGATATTAGAGCATGTATGTATATATACACATAGATATACACATTTATACATGTGCACATGTATACCTCATATCACAAGGAAATATTTGGATGATTTCATACACAAGCAACATTTCAGTTCCTCTCAGATCATTCTTAATATATTATAATTTATAAAATGCATTTCCAATTAATACTCAAATCTACAACAAATATATATATATATTTTTACTATTTTGTAGTTTCATGATACAAGTGAGTTTAAAGAAACATTTCAAGGCATTGCATTTCAAAAATCACTCTGCTGTTTGCAGGACACGGGGAGATCTGATTATGTAATTTGATAGAATTATTTTGGCCAGAAAGGAGCTACAGTTGTCACCCAGTCATGATGGGCTTACTTGAGAAGATTTTGGTAGTGGGGGAAGTTTGCAAGGGTGGCCTCTGTGAGAAAAATCTAGGAGCTGCTCCACATCTGATAAGAGCTGGCTCCAAAAGGGAGCTCAGCCGGGCAGAACTGAGCCACGAGTGACAATGAATGCACTTCTGTGAGAGGTGAGACCCTTCAAATATTAACACCATTCTTAGCATTTGTAGCAGCTACATATACAGTTAGGGCTTTACCCTAAGAAACTTGTAACTTAATACAAATAGTTAACTAAAATAAATGTAAAAAGAAACAGCTCTCAGTATAATATAAATTCTGTGAGCAATAAGAAATTTTTATTGAAATGCTTCTCATCATTATTTATTCTAAAAAGAAAGTTTGTTACATTAGGTTGGTTCTTGTTTTGTATTTACCAATCAAGAAAGCCATTTAAACTTGTTCAGTGCCTCACTGCTCACAAGGAACGTGACCTTACTAGTGCTGAACAACTGCTGAGAAGAAGCTTGATTGATTTCAAATCCCAGTTACTTAAAAGCCAAAGAGAGCACTGGTCCACAGTCAAGAAATGAACATGATTAGAATCACAACAATTGATATGGATCTAGCTAAGTAGGGGAAAGATAGCTAATGGCACAGAAAGGATGAAGAATGTGGATGTACAGAAATATAAGCAGACGGATGTTGCTCATAAGGCTTATTCAGAAATTGAAGGAAATAATATTTCAGTAGAAAATCAGGATGTTTTAGAACAGTATCACAGATTGCCACGTAATCAACGCATACTCTATGAGTTTTTGAGACTGTCTGCTTTACAGAAGGTTTGTAGTCCTTACAAATTCTGGTGAAGAAGTTCACAAGCGTAAAATTACAAATACAAGCAAACCTTTGCTTGAGCTCCACATATGTAACCTGAGCAATTCCTGATTGAAAATCATACCTCTAAAATGTTATTAACATCCATTTAGAGCTGGACCTATTTGTAGTTCTTTAAGTAAGATTGTCAAACAGTCAGACAAACTGAAGCAATTACCCATTCCATCTTAAGTACTGCACACACTGATGTATATTTTGTTCCTAATGACATGGGTTCCCCAAACAGAGTACAGATCATTTAGAAAATCTTGAGATTTTTTTAATCCCTGAGGAACTAAACTGTTCAAAATAAGCACTGTAATATTATTTTACCATGGATGTGGCACAGAGTAGAAATATCTGTGCAGAATACTGAGCATACAAAAATGGCCTAGCACCCTGGAAGAAAGACAATTATTCATTCACAAACAATTGATAAAACATATTAAGAATCAGATTGGGCATACCCTATCTTTGTTAGAAACACCGGGTGAGAAATTTCACAAAGCACAGTACAAATATATAACAGACTAGAGATATTCAGAATAGATATCTCTTTATATAACATACATAAGTATTACACAACGCCAATTAATAATGCTAGTGAAAATGCACTCAAGTGGCAAACGAGCTTTGTGACACGCATAACAATACTCAAAGTCTTCCATAAGCAATGATTTTCTAAGCTGTGAAAAGAACCTGTCTCACCTAGTAAGAGATCTATTTTGAGAAAGAAGTTCAGTGCTTTTTTTTTTTTTTTTAAGTCTATGTAACAATGAGAATTTTATTTCCTGTATTTATAATAAGCCTGATATTAGCTAAGTGTTTTTAATTAAAATTTTAAGATAAGGCAGGGGGTATGAACAACTTTAGATGTAGTAAGCAGACAAAAAAAAACTTCCATAATCTCTCACTTTGTTTCTAGTATAAGAATACCAAAATTTCAGACAATGAAAGCAGTGCAAAAGACTTTCCAAATAAGAGCAGCATTCCTAAAGCCTACAGACAAACAGGCCGCACAGAAAACTCCTCCATAACTGAGATGCAGCAGAGAAGTGTCAGCTTCAAACTCCCATGCTGCAGGAAATATCTCAGCTTTCTCCAGTCTACATGGGATTTCACTCCCTCATCCACCCTTTATGCTGAGTAGAAAGAATGAAAATGAGTACAACAAGAGTTCTGCTAATCAGAGCCACCTAATTAATACTGACTTTGTGCCAAGGATTTACAGAAGACAGCCTCTATGAAAAACATAAAAATGCTACTGGTAAAGCTAACAAGTTATAATGTGACAGCAGAACTGAACATAATTTTAGTCAAAATTAATAAAAAAATTGAATTTCAAACAATACCAACAATTTCTACTTTATTTCAAATTAACACCAGTTTTGCTTCTAGGAAGATTACGCCTGCATCACTCCATTCTTTACACAAATGGCTCTAATTTTTTGTTGGTGAATCTGAACCAAGTTTGACAATGGAGAAGTCACAAAGAGAATTCAGTCCTCACCTCTGAATGGGAAGCAAAGCAGCCTTGAGGGTGCTTTTATTGATGCAAGGCTTTTGTGAGAACATAGCCTGTAAGAAAAATTCAGGTTACTATTAATGTATAAACACAAAGCTGACCCAAGCAACGAAAATCCAGAGGAAAGTAGGCATCAGCTCCGGCAGCTCACAGAGTTACTTGATTTTTGCCTATAAGTTTATCTTTAAGTGAAAGAAACAAAGAAGAAACATCAAGCCCAAGCCTGTGATTCTGGTTGATCACAGTTTTCCAGGGATTTGTTTCATTTATACTTTGCTACTGAATTAAAAGGAATGTTATTACTTCAACTTTCCTCATGAAGTCAACTGGCTTATAAGGAGTATAGAATCTTCTGGCTTACGTTTATACTGAAAAACGTACAAAGAATTCAAAACAAGCAAAAAAATCCCTATATCTCTAGACCTCTGTTATGAATTTGACTCCTTTTTGAAGTGATTCTCACTTACTACATATTTTGACTTCATCGGTAGTTTTCTGACTTTAGTTAAGCCATCAATACAAACTGACATGGGGCAGAAGTAAGAAAAGATCTATAAGCAGGTATTCATTATCACTTCTGGAGTACTTAGTATTGCTTTCTTTCTTCAGTGGTTTTACTACTTCACCTCTTCAGACAATCGATTCCAAAACAGAAACTCTTTGTTTCTTAAAGAACATTTCCCTTTCCATTTTCATTGCAATGAGATTATTCTGTAAAGCAAAAATCAGTTTAGATTGGAAATACTTATTTGTAACTGGGCATTTTCAGTGCAAAAGTTCTGAATTAAAACCAAGAAAGTCATGTTTTTATCTTTCTATGTGACCTTCACTGACATAGCAGCTGGGACTGAATGTGGAGAACAGCACTGTAGCAGAAGGTGAACACCTCTATCAAGGTGGTGATTTGATTCAAGTAAAATCACACTTTTCCCATCAGATTTCGATCTGAGAGGATTTGACAGACCAGAGAAGTCGTGCTACATAAAATGAATTCTATAGCTATTGAAAACTGCTAAATATATAATCTGAAGCTGCACAAGGAAAAAAGTGGTATTTTTTTCCTTTCTTTAAATGAAGGAAAACTAACAATGCAAGTCACTGTGATATGTAAAAGCTTGATCCCTCCCAGTCCTAAATCTATACTCCACTGAATTCTATAGCACAAAGTTCATATATACTATATGCCCCCATTCAGCTTGGATGTGCTTCACCAGAAAAATCCACAGTATTTTGTATGAAGATCTCAGGGCTCATATTAGCTAACAGAATCCATGCTTGCTTTAGTGGCTAAGAACATAAAACCATACAAATATGCAGAGTACAAGGAATAGTAACGCAAAGTCAGCTTGGCTTGAGTTTCCAAGCTACAAGATACTATGAAAAAGCCTTGAGAAGACCCACTCAGTAAGCCCTGCATAAGATGCTCATTTCTGTGGCTATATATTTGATTTTTTAATTGTAGATGGAATGCTTTGTAAAAAAAAAAAGGGGCAGATAATGAAAAATTACTTTCTTGAAAAAGTATGAATGTAGACATGTCTACATTCAAAGCAATCATTAAGTATTTTAATATTTATTCTTTTTCCAACAGCAACTGTCAGCGGCTAGAAATAAGGCACAGAGGTGTGGGAAAAAAGATCGGTAAGACCAGGATACTGCTTTCCTATGAAACTGATCCATTTCACCTTCACAATAACAGAGGGAAAAAAAGTGATTACTAAATACATCAATAATCTAAAATCCTATTTTTGATTCTTTGTTGCCCCCTGAATCCTTCATCTTTATGGCAGGCTGTGATATTATCTGTCTCATTGCAAGACAGAAAATAAGAGGGCTGTCAGAATGACATGAACCTAAAAGCAATAACTTGCTATTAACTGAAAGACCTTCCTACAACAGAAAAATTTTTTTGTTGTTTCACATTATTTGCCAATATACACTCACAGAGGATGAAGAGGGAGGAAAACCAATTTTAATTGAGTATAAATGCTTGGATGTTATACAACTTTTGCTCTGGTTACGTAGTTGTGCAGCATTAAGAAGCTGCAAGTCTCTCACACAAAGATTCTTCATCACTAGAGAAACAACACTGCTGCTTCCACCTAGACTATTAAATATAACATTTATAGAAGTTGCTTTCTGAAAGGTAGAAATTTTACAAGATCTGTAAATCCACTATTTAAAAGACTTTTGCCCATTACAAGAATTAAGGCAAATAGGTCACTTGATCCTTCTCTGATAATTAATGTTAGTAAAAATCCACATATACCATTATGTAAGATATGACATTCAGCATTGTCACAAGGAAGGTTCATTGCTCCTTGTGCCCTACACTTACTAGCTCTTAGGATCCTGAGCTCTACAATCCTGTGGTCATAACAGCCAACACTGCCCCAACTTTCACATCCACAACAATTCCTTTCTTTGTAAGTATTAGGTCCAGCAAATTACCTCCCTCCTTCATCGGATCCTCAGCCACTTTCCACAGAAATTTGGCACTAATGCAGTCCAAAAGCACCCTGGACTGTAAGTGTTGTGTTTGACTTCCAATGAATACCAGGATTGCTCAAGTCTTAGGAAAGGTTGATAGCCTGCAAAAATGTGGCTTCTTCTACTTATCGGAAAGCATCATCAATTTCTTTCTGATTAAGCATCTACAGCAGACACCCATCTCAATACTGTTCATACTGGCCTGTCTGCGGATTCTCATCCATTAGCTCAGTTGGCTTAGCATCAATTCCAAAGTGGAGTTCTTTACATTCCCACTAGTCTCCCCATGGAGACTGCCCATGCTTGCCATTCCAGCACTCCTAAAGCATTCCTTCCGAATGAAGATGTGTCCAGCCACTGTCAAACTCCAGTTGTGCAAGCTATCCTACCACATATCTCTGGTTCCAGTAAGAAGCCCTGAAACCGCACAGTTCTGTCCACCCTGTTTGCTGCATACAGGCACTTCCAAAAGGCACCAAGCTATGACAGTTCCCTTGATAAGCTATGAATGAGTTCTCATAATGACATTCTGCTGGCACTTTCTTTGTCTGTACATTCTCTTGAAAGGTTTAGTTAATACATTGTGTGGGGAAGAACAACACTATTTCCCCTTAAACCAAATTTAAGTGGATGCTATCATATGATTTTCTATGCAAAACTGTGATAGAAGTGATGAGAGAAGAAAGAGTATATTCTACAAATAGCAGTAAAGTAACTTTGCAATTAAAGGCACGTATGCACATCACATCAGAAAATGAATTTAAACCAGCAACAATACAGTAAGCACTAGTTAAAACCCAAGTGTAATTCATACAGTGATTGAACTCAGCACTTTACTGAGCATAATAGAACCATGCAACAGCAGGTGTAAGATATTTTTGGTATCATGGCCAGTTTTCTGTTTCTATGTATGCTGAAAATTCCCCTAAATTGTTCAACGCTAGACTATAGGTGTGTTTGGCATTATGTACATACCTCTTGATGCTCCAGTTATCTCACAAAAAACACAAGCTTTTCTATACTACAAAATACTTACAGCATTAAAGTGAATACAGATACCTCCAGCAATAAAGTAATCTAGTATGGCTCAAAATACTTAATGTTCTGGCAAACAGTAAACTTTACTTTTATTTGGTCACTCACTGGTGGTCAACAGCCATGGTTAACAGGTGTTGTCTGATCAGAATGAAAAGAACTGATGCAACAAAGCATCAAAATAACGTACAAAATATCTATCCCAACATCCTACAGTGAACAAGTTTCTAGCCAGAGACATTCATGGAAAATAGCAACCACATTTATATAATATCTGAATACATGTGCATGTTGCTATAACCAACATATCTGGGCAAACAAGCAGTCTGCAAAACATGTACTTTGTGATCTGATCTTACAGATGTATAGGATGCACATAAAGCCTTTGGGGAATGGAAATCCAACTCTTCCAAATGATTTTCAACTCTGAAAACCAGATAGGTATTAGAAAACCAGTCTACTTATATCTAAGATAGGAAAGGAAGATGAATAGAGCAGTAGATGTAAGGAATAGCCCAAAATTGAGAATGGATTCACCAGTTCTTGATCAGCTTTACTCTTGTGCATTAAGAAATCTAGCATAACAGAGGTCATACCGTGGATGCACAGAAGTGGTGCAAGTGAAATATTATCAGTAAGATAGGAAAGACTATTTCTCCCTCTAGATAAGCTAGTAGGCTGGAGAATTCCATGATCTAAAGCTTAAACATACCTTTTTTTTATTTCTGTTTATCAATATTTTCATTTAAAAGACTACGTCTTGATAACCAGGAGATAAGTGATATTGCTTGGTGTAATTCATCTTAGACACTGACTTAGTTGAAGAAATAGTATATAAGATAGCTATTAACTCAGTTTATGGCTTCCAGAGCACTGTTGCTTTATTGCCATTTTATGACTTCTGTTAAAATACAGAACTAGCACAGTTTTAAAAGTTCATCCATCTCAATATAGTCTTCTCAAAATATATTCATTTCATGCTTGTGATTTACTCAATAGTCTGCTTTTTATTAAGGGCTCTGCTATTTTTTTAATTTAATTTTGCTGTGTACTATGACATCTATTCATAACTCACGAAGATCACCAAGAAAAAACTAAACTAATGTAAGTAAGATTATGAATGGTTTCCTGTTATTTATAGTAGAGCTCTTCATGAACTTTCACGAAAAGTACGTTTTCAATGACATCATCTCTTTTTCTAGTTACATACATTTTCTGTGGGTTAAAACATTCATGATTACATTTAAAAATTAAAAGACAACATACCACTACTTTTACCTATACCAGGCAAAGTAAAACATTGGAATGTTAAAGGCTACTACCAAGTAACAGAATTTTGAAATGTAGACCTTATCCTGCTGTGAAAGTTACACAAGATTAGGAGTACATGGGACCCTACTCCTCATATTTGTGCCAAAGAGATAGGAAACAGATCACTATGAAATCTGTAAATGATATTTACATAAGATAATAATTATCATACATTTCAGAGATTATTCCGTTCTCAGTCTAGCAGTTATAGCCATACATGGCTTTTTTTTTTTTTTATTGCAAGGATCAGGGAAATGCAATTTATTCTGTGGTGAGTGATGTTGAAAACAACTTTTCAGTTTTAATGATTGGATTACATTTCTTGAAATTTTCTTCAACCCTCAGACCTGACAAGATCATGGAAGTGGAAAAAAGCACATTTGAACTAAGCATGCAAAACATTTGACTTCATCAGTCAATACAGCCTAGCCTGCCCTGTATCAATATTTT
The DNA here is from genome assembly GCF_987193195.1 of Phasianus colchicus. Lineage (NCBI taxonomy): Eukaryota > Metazoa > Chordata > Aves > Galliformes > Phasianidae > Phasianus > Phasianus colchicus. The sequence continues at coordinate 12,984,657 of NC_143448.1, forward strand.
TCTTCACTAGTCCTTTATAAGTAAAACCTTTTACAATTTTTTTAATTTTTTATTATTATTTTATTTTTGCAGCCTGACACGTGTTTTAGGACAATGCCAATGGCAAATAATGGAAAAAATACTAAAAAAAACTCTGCAATTAAGAAAACACTAGTTTTTCATCCCCCATGCTAATGAACAAAGAAAGACACCTTATTTATCAAACATACTTGCCATGTAAGAACCAAAAAAATTATTCATGGATGAGTATAAATACAGAGACAACACAAATATTCCCAGATATTTCTAACTCAATAGCATTATGCAAATAATTTTACATTCTCATCCTTCCCAGGAACTACTGTAACAAGAGGTCAAGATGATTCACATTTCATTTTGTGAAGACAAAGATTGAAAATTAAAGTAACTTTGAATAGATCTCTTTTCCATTCAAACATCAAAATATCCCTCAACTCACAGTAGGAACATTCACACCAGTTGGAATGACAGCTGTAGAAGAAAACTAATCAGGTTAACAGCTTTTTACAACATGATACCAACTTACAAATAAGAAAACTCATTGCAGTTTGAAATGTAAGCAGACAACTAGCACCAAAAACTTTTCGTTGCTACCTATCACCACATTCGTGCATTTAGATATGGCAGTCAATAAAATGAAAAAAAAGAATACATTTGGAACAAAGAATCCATCTGCCATGGTTTTAGTCCCAACAGGAGTATCAAAAGGATTTACTTTTCCAAATTTCTGTCCCACTGAGGATTTTGTTTTCTTTCATTTAACTTCACTTACAGATCGCAGAGAAGTGGCAAAATCTCACCTTATCCTGGGCCAGAAAATGATGTACTTTATAACATTACCAACATATCTAGCACATTTGAAAACATTCTGGCATCAACAGTCCCCTGTTACTAGTCAAGGTGAAACTTCGTCAATAACAGTTCCAGTTAGCAATAGTTCACATGAGATATCTGTCATAGCCTCTTCCTGAAATACTAGAAATTCTACTAACAACCATAGGAACAACTGATGAAAAACTTCACTGGTTACTGAAATCACTTGTGCCTGATATTTTCCCCTTTCCTCCTGCATGAAGCACTATGAATTTGCAATCAACTGTCCATTACATACTTTGGACAAGTCCACCACTAGTACATATCCTGTCACTGATCTGCATATGCTGAAATTCCTACTGAAATCAGTGAAGGTAAAAACAACAAAATCCCATACCACAAAGCAGGAAATGATCTTCTATGAACAATGTTTATTGCATCTCCTATTAGTGAAAGGGGCTAAATTTCCAAAGAGTGTCAGAGACACATTAGAACCCCTAGCATTCAGCATAAACTTATGAATATGGTTTAAGTTACCATAAAACCCAGCTGTGGCTTTTCTCTACAAACATCTTCCCAGAACAATTAACACAGTTCCATTGTTCTCCCCTCTTCTAGAAGATACTCTTAGACTACCAGGGCACTAGGTGACATCCTGAATCCTGTCCATCCTTATTACCTCTGACAACTATTGCACACATTTTCTTCCTTACATCAATCAGGTAGGAAGGCAACCTGCTCAGGAACATAATGGAAATGGAACTATTAACACTATCTCAGCTGAAACTAGGACAAATTGTACTTTCATATTCAAATACCTACTTCTTCAGACCTATCACACTGCTTAGGGGAATTTCAGACTGTAAAAGAATTCTATCACAATTTTAAAAGATGCTATTTAATTTCTGTAAACACTTTATGAATCAGTGCACAGGTAGCCAAAATTCCCAGGAAGAAATATTAAAATCCTTAACTTTATCATCTCATTTCATTCCATACATCAACCTGCAAATAACTGGAAATTAACTTAAACTCTATTCTGTGATCCAAAGGATCATCAAACAGAGCTCTACTATTTAATGCAATATTTTTAGTATAAAATTAACCAATGCAATAAGAAATCCAGACAGAAAGGAGTTTAAATATTAATAAACAATCCACAGATTTGTATTTAATTTTTACAAGCATGGCATGCAGATTCTTGTTCATTGCTTATGAAAATGCACAGAAAATGGTGGTGTTTTCTTGTTCAGAATTTGCTCTATTAAAGTGTTACCCTGCTTTGTGTGTCTGTTATACTTCCTTCGGAAACAAGTAGGAAGCATTACCTTCAGAGTGACCTATGTATTTCTTCAATGCATTTCTTTAATAGTTTGAATTGCCTGAGAATAAAGCTTTGGCAGAACTAAAAGCAACTGGAATTTACTATTGACTTCGGGAAAAAAAAAAAATAACAAAAACCCACAAATTTTTATTGTATGTATAAATACAAAAGTTACTTGTGATTTTACTCCTTTTTTTTTTTTTTTTTTTTTTTTTTTTTAAGTTGTGCTAGTTGGAAATAGAAATGCTACAGCAGTATTTTAAATAACTATGATTTTTGTAAAGGCCACTACAGAATTCAGGAAGTGTCTTAACTGACACCAGCCTGCCATCTGCTATGAAAAGGGCATACACCCTTCAGATTTACTAAAGCATTCATCACACCAGAGGTTACATAAGCATGAATAGCCACGCCTGTACATAATAGACAATGTCTGGGAATTCAGCATGTTAACAATTCTTCTGATCTGTATTGTTCAAAATAGTCAAATATTCAGGATAGTTAGATACTAAGCTTTTACTCTGTATTTTAACAGTCCTTATTCTCATTTGGTAGCTCTCTGGGTTTCATATGTGCAGGGTTAAACAAAAAAATACATGCTTTTGTACACAATTTTTAAAAATATGACTTCTATAAAAAGTGTCATGCAGATGAAAGCTTCAAAAATGTTCATATTTCTGAACTAATAAATAAGATAATAATTAACATGAAACAACAGAAAAGTACTAAGGAAATTTGCATATCCTTTATGCAATAAACCCTGAAGTAAAAGTATTGAAAAATACATTCTCTAACTGCTTTCATATAAGTCAAATATCAGAAGAACTGGGAAGGTTATCCCAGACAGTTAGGGGATCTGGGTTTCATGAGAACTCTTCAGCAAGAATATCTAGTTTCATGTCAGCTTTGTAAGTGAGTAAAAAAGTAAAAAAAAAAAAAAAAGAGATCAAACATCATAACTTCATAATCTGCATAAAAAAAGGTTTCAGGTATAAATTGTGTCTAGAACCATCTGTTCTAGATATCAAAATCCTTTAATCCAAACAGATGTCGTATCTGGTAAGTGTAAAAAACAGTTATCCCCATTTCCTTCCTAAAATTGAGAAATCTACATGATTCTTAATATTGTGAACTGGCTCATTGGTTCATCAGATTCCTTCATTTAGTATGTTCATTCTAATTGCAGATCTTATCTGTGTAAGAACTCCAGGATCTTCCAATGCCATAAAACAGTACATCCCTCCTACAGGTTGCTAAAGGTATTTACCACATCTTACCACTTACATCTTACTGATTCCAGAAAAAAAGCAGACCAATTTATGATTGGTAGTGTAGAGGTGTGGCAGGGTCGGGAAAAGGTGCTCTCTCCTGCTCGTCAGCAACACAGGCAGTTATACAGACTATACAGACTAATAAGAATGTGAGAGAAGACAAAAGATGCTAATTACACAATGCTAATACTGCCCAGAGCAGCAGACAAAGCTACTCTACTTCATTGAATAACAAATGTTTTCAGATCTTGCTAAAGTCTACATCAAAAGCTGTGAATTAGGAAGCCCAAAATTCTAATAGTTTGCAATGAGAATACACATGACCATCCTGTAGCTGTGCAGCTCCTTGCTTACCTTCTAAGTTGTACTCACTGCAGTCTGACAGAAAGCACAATTGCACAGCAGTAATAGCAGTCACTTAGCAATCTAGCTGTATCCACCTGGGAGAAGAATGTTTCAGCTTCACAGACTGAAAAGTTGCTTATTGATCCAGGAGAACTTACTGCAACTCTGCTGTGCAGACGGATAAGAGAGAGCTTCAGCAATGTTGCTTACAAAGATGATTGATACATAATCCTGGAATTTGTCACTTAACAACTATTTTCAAAAGAAAATAAATAATTCAGAATGAAACCCTAAATGTTTTTGTCATTCGTGGAGCAATTAAAAAAGTTTGTAAGAGATAAAGCTCTCAAGGGATGTAACATCTTGAAGGATAGCACATGTTTCACAATATGTTTTATACTGAATCTTCCCATTTAATGCACATGCTAATTTAATTGTAGCACTGAGTTAACCAAACATTCTGAAAGATTTTCTAGTGAGTCACACAACTCATCGCATGTATGCTCAACACTAATTTCTGCAGGACACTGACATATGAGGTATGTTATGTATTAAGGACTCCTAAGATAATTTTTCCATTTTATTTAACCCTTAACTACACAAAGTCGCTGCTCAATTAGGTGCATTTTCATCTCAAAAACAAACAATAAAACACAAAGTACTAATTTTAAGTCATAACAACTCTTAAAAACCTTGAAAACTCCCTGTACCATGTAGCACCTGAATGCTTGAAGAGAAACAATGACTATAAACTGTAAAATAAAGTAAAATGACATTGCATCAACTGTTACCTTTATGTTTCCATACATACTCTTGTTATGCTATTGCATGAGAAGGTAACAGTAGAAAAACAACAACCTAGGCATGAGATATAGGTATAGCTACAGTCTCTTGAATGAATCACAGAATGGCCAGGGTTGGAAGAGACCTCAAGGATCATGAATCTCTAACCCCCCTGCCAATACTAATTACTTTGGCTACTTGTTTAACAAGGGTGTGAAGGTGGTGAGGGATGACTTCCACTTCCCCTTTCCTCTTCATTGAAAGAAAGAATGCAATAAAGTCTTTACAGTGGGACTAACATCTTATATGACTGAGTAACACTTTCTTTTCACATTGTCTTTGGTGAACTCTGAGACAGTTGTGTTCAGAGTAAGAAAGATGACTTTCACATGAAGAAAAACACACTTTGCTATTTTTGGAACTCAGTTTTTCTAATAACCTTCCATCTCAGTAAATACACCATAGAACTCTTTTAGCACAGAACAGAGGATAATAAATTGCTTCACAAGTTACCCTCAACTATGTAAGGCCTGCCTACCACCATTTATAGAATCATAGAATCATCGAGGTTGGAAAAGACATGAAGATCATCCAGTACAGTCAGTTGCACTAACCATGCAACCACTGCCAAATAATCACTCTTTGTAATCAGTACTGGCAAGCCAACATAAGCTACACACTTTTATCCCACAGGCCATGATGTCATGTTATACTATGAACCCAACAGCTCCCTAATAATGGTTACAAGTTACTTTTCATTCCATTTTTTCCTCCCTCTCCTGAACACTCCAAACTCACTCCTTGCCATACTGAGATTCTCAGTATGACATCAAGCTGTTACTGGTCTCCATAAATTAGTAGCATAAGCCTTTATAAAGTTGCAGAACCTTTATAGCTCTGCAATTGTCTCTTACTATCCAAAACATTGATTCTGATTTTTAAAATAATTGAAGTTTGGGAACTTTTTTTCCCCTCCTGGAACAGAAGTGCCACACAGTTGGACTTCATACAATCTTATTTTTCCATTTCATCACAATGCTTTTACTATAAGCCTGACTACACTAATCAAAAGCAATTTATGGCTCAGCTGGAGGACTTCAGCTGCAATTGATGACCAGTAACTTCTAGAAATTCTAAGAATTCCTTAAAGGTTAGGCAATTATTTTAAATGGTCTGAGAGAACTAAGAGTGACTGGAGTGTATGTACACTGTCACATTATTTAGATGAATGCCATTTTAACTTCTTAAGCTATATAAAAAACTGGACTGTATGTGAAGTACAACACGTTATGTGTATAGAGTCCCATATAGGCAGCTTTAGAAAGCAAAGCTGAACTATTTACTTGGAATGAAATGAAGAATTTGTAAAGGACTGCTTAAGTAAAAATGAAATTAAAGAGCTAAGAGTAACTAAAATGAATATTTTGAAATACTGAGGAACCTGAGTTTCATAGAGCCACTTATTCAGTTAAAAAAACTAAGCAGGTAAGTGTTTTTATTTTAAGATTTTCAAGTCCCAATCAGGGAGAAAAATCATCTAAGAAAAAAATAAATCCATCAATTTAATAGTTATGCTGATGCATTTATTTAGCTTTCCCTTTTAGTTACAGTGCATGTAAATGCATCTTTGTTTGCCCAAACGTACTTCTATATGCTCACACCACTGTGATGGTATAATACTTAAAATACAAAACCATCCTGATTTAAACAAAATTTCATACATACAAAAATGACTGTTTAATAACACAAAGAATTTGCACCACTGTAATAATTCTATTTGCAAATGAGTAAAGTCAAAAGCCACTAATAACAAGCTATACACTTTGTCCAACAGACCACTAAGAAACGCTCATGTATGAACTCCCTAATTCAATGATGAATACTATACATAAGTACAGAAATGAATTCTGAGTAGTGTCATCTAAAGCAGCATACTGACAGGAAGTAAATCATTAAATATATTAAGTGAATGGAAATTAAAAGCTATTGTTCAACACTGAATTAATCTTGTCTGAACATACAGAAGAAAAGCAATGTTTTTCTGGTTTAAGTTTTAACAGAATAACATTTCTAATACCTTGCTAAGGTACACTAACCAATACTTCTGGAAACTACAAAAAGAAGCAGAGCAAGACTTATTTCCAAAATTATTTAGTAGCCAATTACACATTCCTGACACAAAACTTCTTAGATATTTTGTTTGCTTTATCTCACTTCTGAAAGACAAATCTTATTGAAATTTGTAGTTATATCTGTGGGTACATGACTAAAAGTCATAGCCATATTCACTTAAGTACCTTTTTATTTTCCATGATCTCTAAAGCTATGTTCTAGGAGCACCACTGTGAACAAGCATATCTGTATTCTTTTCCTTGTGGTGGAAGCATTACACTTCAATACAAGATACGGCATACTGAAGTCCCTTATAGGTAATCAAATAGATACATTTCTGATTTTGCAACTGCTCATAAAGTAGTAATTTATAATAATTTGTATCATAACTTTCTTGAACATGTTCATCCAAGTTCACAATTCTGCATGAAGCTGTCTTATTGTAGTACAGACCTAATTTTAAAAGGTTAAACTTTAAGTTGTTCATGAAATGTTCTGATCTACCAAACACACTATTTAACTAAAGTAGTTTTCTCACTAGTAGCTTTGGAATGCTTTAATTTGCTCATTGTTTGGAGAACATTGTCATGTTTATCAGAAGCACTGATGATATCTAGGGAAAAGAAAATTAAATAGAGAAATTCTTTAAGTGTGAATTCCTTCACTATATAGCTCTCTACAGTTTTTATTTTACTTGTGTGCCACATGAACATCGATTTGCACATATAGCATTAAAGTCTTCAGGAGAGTTCCAGTTATCCCATTCAGTGATATTTCATATATATTCCAAGTGCTTTTCAAATAAAAGCTAGCTTCACCCGAGTTCTTCCTTTTGGTTTGGTACTTTTCAAAGCAAGTTATAGCAGAATGTACTGTATGATTGTTGAGTAGAACATTTTAAAAAAGGACTTGAACTAAACTGACTCATATTCTTGCCTTCTATCTAGATAACAATTAGTAAGTGTTAACACCTGAGAAGTGATATTATCCAAATATATTAACCAACCAATAATAAGATACTTCTGTTAGGACGTATATTCAGTTACTCCATTTTGAGTATTACCTCACTCACATGAAATGCACAAAAGGTCCTTCCTGCCTGTAGAAATAAGGTAGACCCAAGTATATTTTATATAGTTGGAACAGCAAAATTACCACCGTACTCCTAATTTGGTGGAACAAAGCTACTCAGCCAGCACAACCAAACGTGTTGCTTGCTTCGCCTTTTATTTCATTTTCCACCACCTTCATCACTTTTAAGAAAGAAGACCAAAAACTAACTAAACAAATTCTGTCACCTATGTATGCAATAGTATTAGGAAATACGAGGTTTGACAGAGCCTTCAGGGAAGCGAGACCAGGCTTAGTTATCAGAACTCTTTCCAAATACATACTATGCAAACATCAAACAGGAAATAGCTCAAATTTTAAGTGTAATAAAAGCAACCTGAGAGAGCAAAGCTGCTGTACTGCTCCATAACATATAACCAAACAATAAAGAGCTTAATATGTAACAAGAAATTACTAGGATATTACTTCGTAGAACTGCTCTGCTGACATGCAATCCACTAATGATCTCCATTTCATATTTTCATACACTGACTGTAAATAGAATGTCAAAAGGCATGCAGAAAAGCAAAAACATGTCTGACACCTGATTATGCCAGATTAACTGGCTGCACACACTAGCATTATTTTAAGAACACAGGCACAAAAAAATCTTTGTTTATCTCAATAATTCTAAGAACTCGATTTCAAAACAACATTGAAATCATTCAAAATACATTTCTACACAAACCAGAGGCTGTCTGAACTAAGTGATTTTAGAAAGCTAGAGAGCTTAGAAACAACTTTATTTCAGAGCTGTAAAAAGAAGCTAAGGCTAGCATATGGTCTGGTGTTAGAAAAGAAAGAATTTTAAAGTGATCACAGCATTTAAAATAGTTTACAATATTACCGAAATAAAAGTACTCATAGATCTCATAGCCTGCATGTCTGTATTTCATGCACAATGTCACAGATCACCCTTCAAATTACAGAAACTTCTTCAATTATGAAACTTCTGAGTTTCAAGCTTCAAATTTTAAGACAATAAAATATCTGAATATGGACAAGATATGAATGGATATCTGAATTAATGACAAGATTATAGGCTTCCTTTTTATTTATTTATTTTTTTAGCTGATAAAATCTATTCTTCCCAACATGGACAAGCAACTGATCCTTACTGAAACTGAACAGATAGCAACGTTTCTTAGCATAGTTTGGCTTAATTATACTGCAGAATATGACACACTGCTCAACCAGTTATGTTATAAACAACAAGCTTTTATCTCATCAGCTATCAGGTGAAGAAGTTAAGAAGTTTCTTAATTAGATCTTGATTGTAAAAATTATATCAGTTTCCTCTACATTTAGAACAGTAGATGAATTAAAGGATTTCCCTGATTTTCTTTTAACTACGGGGCTAGGCTTTTTTCTTTTAACTTAATTAGCCATCTTTACAGAAGACTAAAGCTCATAGAAACTCAACACTTCCAGCAGGCACTGAAGATAACGTGAACAGAGAACTCAGTCCTGAAGCACCGAGATGCTCAAGGTTTTCACTAAAAAAATATGTTTTATTCCTAGGTCACTCCAAAAGTAATGCTTCCTATTTATTTTCATGGAAGCTACTACAGATGCAAGAAGTATAACAACATTTGATAAAGCAAATTCTCAGCTACAAAACACTGCTATTCATTATCCAGCATTAGCTATGCATTTTTACATGCTGCACTTGTAACAATTTGCACCAGCAGAGGTGACCTGCTGTTGATACTGCTGAAACATACTACCCACCCCTCACTGTGTTCACATCCACTTTTTGGTTTCCATTAACATCCTGCAAGGCCCAATGAATATCAATGGGTACAATTTTTTTTGCATGAACAAATTCAATAACATGACTTTGCTTCACCCACACCTCCATGTCCGACGCCATTTTGTCAACCCCCCTCTGCTGCCACCTGTTGTACGGCAACAAAATGGAATGGAAAATTGGTGAGAAGGTTCCATCTCTACTAGCACACCACCAGCACCACCCTCTGATGTTGTGGGCCAACATAATTAAATAGGAGGTATTCATTTCAGAGAAGACCTCATATCCCTCACAAACTACACTATGATATACTTCTGTTTTGTTTGCATATTGTCACCCTTCAACTGCTTTATGGGAGAAAACCTCCACTTCAACTGTTTCTCAACAGTAGGTCATAGTGGCAGGGAAGGAACTCCACCAAAGCTTTGAGTTGAAACTGACCTTGTGCAATTCCTAATCAATATCAATATGCCAAAAAACTCCTCTCTTGGCCTCTCATTCTGACACATAAAAGCAATAATAGAATCATTCCAGAAAACCAGGAAGAAGTGACAGGACACAGTTTTGCCAAGTTTTAAAGCAGAAATACATGCAACCACTTCACTATGTTCCAAAAAACAAACAAAAGAACAAAGAGGCTCTCAAATCAACCGCTATGATGCATACAACTATAATTAACATATATGTTATTGAAAGAAAAAAAATAGAAACACTTTGTTCTATGGCTTCTTTTGTTTCTGTGTTCTTGTAATAACAAATCATCCATCTACTCATTGTTGGCTTATCTCAGTTCAGCAGCTTTGATTACCTGAGCTGCAGACCTCTATACAAGCAATTCCCACATTAGGCTAAAAAGAAACCAGTTGGTAGCAAGGCCCATGTTTCAAGTAGATACTTCTAAATTTCAGCAGAGTTCAATTGGTTACTTTCAGCACAGTGCAATATTTATGCTATCCAAATATATATAAAAAAAACTTTACATTGAGGCTTATTTCATTTCCTCCATGTCAAACAGTTTCCTCTTTAGTGTTTCACCCTTTAAGAATGCTTTCTACCCCCATGTCCACATGAATCAATAGGCATTTCTGCTAGACACACTACACAGAAGAGAATAAAGTGTCCTGTTTTTTTTCTAAGCTGACAATACTCAGTGCTAATGTACTGCTGTTGCTAACACAAACACACATCTTACCTTCTCCCTTCCCCTTAATGCTAAGGCATTAGATGGCTCCACCACCTGAGCAAAAGATCAATACAATATTATTTATGTAGATGGTTCACTACTAAGACTCTCATTTAAGTGCAAAGGCAGGTACTCTGTGCTCTGAAGGTGAAATTCTTGTGTGCTTTGTAATGAGTCTTCATAACACCAAAAAGAAACTTATTTGAAAAAACTACTTTATATTACATGCTACTGTATACAGCAGTAAAGGAAAATCCAATCTCAAGACAATTTTCTGAAACCAAAAAAAGAAAACAATGCAACTGCTAAGAAAGCAATCACACACTTTTTTATGCTATCTGTGTTGATTTTTAATAGAGATAGCTGCATTTCTCAAGAAACAACTTGATATGGAATATAATTTATTTCCCCCCATACACATCAAGTACAAAGAACTTTAAAATGGCTTTTTCAGAATTTAATAAATAAAAGGTCATTTACATTTCAGATATGCAAGAAAGAAAACACATGTATTGAAATTACAAAATCTATTTTCTTGCTTCTATGCATACAAAATGGATGGTACTAATACATCTAAGGAATCAGTATTCATAATTATCCCTCATGTTTCAGTAATCCTTTTGTCTACCAGAAAGTATAGAAAAATATATTGAGGCTATTTCTGCATTCTCCTTTGAAGATAACTACTAAACCTTGAGATATTTGGTATTTGTTTCTACTGCATTAACATGAAAGCAAAAATTATTCAGAATCACAGGTCACATTGAAAAGCCTCTAGAAGTCAAGAAAATACAATGCTGCTATTGTTTCACATTAATTACTATCTTACTTCATCATATAGACTAGTATTGAGTAGCATGACTGAAGAAGAACATTAAATTCAAAGAAGTTTGAATTCTATTTGTATCTATGACCTTTACAAAAGAATGACCTGTAATCATTTCAGTTTCCAAAGAAGCCTTAAAAATACCATTTCCTTTTCATTTCCATAAAATACAACCTTTTGTCTTTTAAGTTCTAATTGCCCCTGTAATTCCATGTATTTTCTGAAAAAGAAAAGTATCTAGGAAGCTACATTAGGTGTTATTGCTCAAAGTCATCTTAATCATTAGATTGAATACGTCTTTCCACTTCAGAAAGTTGACATATCTTAATGTTTTATCACATGGTGTTCTTGAAAGTGTAACAGCTAAAAGAAATAAATGTATCAGGTTTAAATAATAAAATTTTACTCACCAATACTCTAAAAAAATCAAGTTCATCTGAACAGATTATCTGCAATTTATACACATTTCTACTCATTCTAAATTCACGTTCTATACACTGCAAAATATTAGTTAAAAAATAAAATTTAAAATGCTTCAACGTCATTCAGAGTTATTGTGAGATCATAAGTCCATAAGATTGTGATATTTTTGACCCCATTTTGTATTTATTTTGACCAAGATTCACTAAGAGCTACAGATTCATACCCACTCTTCTTTGGCATGCATCATTTAGTCTTTCCTAGTCCATTCTTCACTAACAGTAATCTAAGACTAAGTACTATCACATGAATTACACAGGTACAGATGTTTTCTACTAGATCGCCTTAGCTAAGATTTAAAGCTTCTGGACTTGATTGCAATTCTTAAGACTCGGTTTTCCAGAAGTAGCATACTGTTACTATACTTGTTAATACAAGGCCACAAACATTTTTTAATTTACTCCATTACATAAAATATAAATACTTTCTCATGTGAATCTTACTCAATTCAAAACAGCAACTCTCAGACTGGAGATATCAGTGTCAGAGAGAATTTGAAACAGGGGTACGTGTGTTTACAAGAACAAAATGGAAGTGGCTAGTGACTTTCAAGGTAAAGAAAAGCACTTCAATTCCACAATTCTTATGAACTTAATTACCTCGATTAGAATTTAAGCCTTCAAGCCTACAATAATGTAACAAAGCTTCCCAGCCAGTGAAAGTCAGACACCCTCATGTTTTCACATGCCAGGGTTGGTGCTATTTCCAATATTTATTCTTGCCACATGTTAATTTAAAAATACATGCAAGCCTAATTTTGCTCAGATCAGACAAACTATTTGATACTGCTTGTTTTCTACAAAAGCTACTTTTTGCTGGCAAAATAAGCTTCTACGGGGAATCTGTTTTTAAGAAAAGGTAGTAGTGGGTACAGAAGTGAAAAATCCGTGGTAAACTAACTGAATGAAGCAGCACAAAGTGGGCTTATGAACATGTGTGCAGGAAGTTTCTCTCACACAAGCACACCTCCACATTCCCCTAATTAATGACCTAAAAAAACAATTATCAGCCACTGTCCCGCATTGCAGATGACAAAGTTGGAACTCAGCTATTTTGATTTAACCATGCTCTCTGACCATTCAACTGGCAAGTCAGTGGATGGTCAGATCTAAAGTGGATATCACAGTTTCCAGTTTTAACAAATTGCATCAAAACGTTTGAGTAGATCTCCAAAAGGCTTTTCCAGTAACAATCTGTCCCTCCCATACTCTACCAAAACACCACAATCTCCTAACATCTCAAAATTTCTGATAGCTTGTTTCTCTCTGTTGTACAAAAGCTTTATACATAATTCAAATTCTATGTAACAGATTAGAAAGTATCCTCTATTAGAGATAGGCATACAAATTACTTCCCAACTACGATTAAGCTATGCATAGTGAAGAAGAGTGGTGGCACAAAGTTGACTGGCAGAGGGTTTTCAACATTTGCCTTGTGTTGCTAAGGGGAACTAAAATGAAACAGTTTTCAATATATTCATAATATCAAGGATAATTTTGTCACACAAGAGTAATAAGCTTTTATGAGGAATATTAAACACTAAAAAGATGGCAGCATTTACTTAAAGTAATAAGCTACGTTTGAACACTGTAGCATTCTTCAAAGTTTCCTGACTTAAATCTAGGCTTAAAGCAGCTATTCTATGTGGGATTTCTAATATAAAAAGTATTTTTTTAAAAAAAATTCTTATTACAGTGTATTAATCATACAAGTAATCTGATTATATTAAGTTCATTGTGAAACAAACTCATAGCCTCCATACCAAGCCTGGTTCAAAGGGAAGAGTTTGGGCATTGATACCTGAACTCCAGTAGGCAGATTACCACGAACAACACAGTGTTTCAGTCCATTTTCTTAAATTGCATCTCTTTTGAAGACACTACTTGTTTATAATAGTATACTTTCTTTTCCTGTTCTTCCCAGTGTGGAAAGTAAGTTAGTACAGAAACATTTATGTATGAAAACTTCTTTGTTGCATTCTCAAAAAAATAAGTTCAAGAAAACACTTTTTTTTTACTAAGCAGTATATGACTCTGAACTCCAATTCAGCAAGCTTAAGAATATGCCAATAATAGAGTTCAGGTGCAAATATGTTAAACTTAAATAAAACTTTATTCTTAAAAAAACAAAAACAACAACAACAACAACACAGATTCTCTTTAAAAAAAAAAAGTAACATTTATTCTTCTTTCAGAACCAGTTGTGCTGCAAAAGAAACCCAAACCCCACAACTGATGTTACTCCTGTATTAATACTAATATGTCCAAAATACAAAGTGTTAAAAAAAAAAAAGGAAAATTATAGTGCTGAAAATTAAATGTTTTCACTTACTAAGAATTATGATAGAGAGAAACAGACATCAGAAAACAACATTTTATGATGTTACCATTCTGAAGTCAATAATAAAAGTGAAATAGTTGACATAAAAAATAAGCTTTCTGCTTTTAAAGTGTGACTCTTAACTGAGCATGAGAAAATGAAAACTGTTTACAAACAGCTTTTTAGGAAAAAATCAACACAAACACAAGCTGAAGCATTCTCCCTACTTCAGTCCTTACTAAGATATACAGTCATCATGCTTAAAGGAGTTTTAGCATGTTTTGGATTCTCAGTGTCCAGAAGTCTTTTGTAGCATACTAGAAAACAATTGGAAAATAGCTGAGAAACAGAGAATAAGTCATATGTTTTTACAAAACAAGTTCCACATAACGTTAGCATTTTGATTTCAAACACCACATTTAGAATACTGGCCAGTTGCGGGTTCCTCAGTTCACAAAAGACAGGGATCTCCTAGAAGGAGTCAACAAAGGGCCACAAAGATGCTAAAGGGCCTGGAGCAACTCTTGTATGAGGAAAGACTGAGTGAGCTGGGTCTGTTCAGCATGGGGGAAAGACAACTGAGGGGGGAATCTGATTAATGTTTATAAATATCTAAAGGGTGGTGGGAGGCAAATGGATGAGGCCAGGCTCTTTTCAGTGGTGTAGAGCAATAGGACAAGGAGTAAAGGCCTAAAACCTGAACATAGGAAGTTCCATACAAACATGCAGAACAACTTATTTGTGGTAAGGGTGATAGAGCACTGGAACAGATTGCCCAGAGGGATTGCAGAGTTTCTTTCTTCAAAGATATTCAAGACCCATCCAGATGCCTAACCATGTGACCTACTGTAGGGTACCTGTCTAAGAAGGGGAGTTGGACTTAATAACTTGAGGTACCTTCCAACTCTGCAATTCTGTGATCTTATTTATTAAAAAAAAAAAAGTTAAGAACACAGAAAGTACAGTTTCCCACAAGGTATTTTACTTCTAATGGGTTTTTGTATCTCCAGTTTGAATTCTTCACTCCCTGACATTTTGCATGTCATCTAGTAAGTTTCCTCAGGGAAAGTAAATCAGCTTCACTCCTGGAGCTCAAGCTTCGTAATAAATAAAAAAAGTTCTTTGTTTGAAAGCAAGAATATTGTACAGTTGTTATGGTAACTGGATTTTAAAAGGAAGCAGATAGTTTTGAGGGGCATCTGCTTAATTCCCAAACAAATCCTTCACCCCAGCTGCCCTCAAAGGAATGACTTTAAATCAGTCTCTTGCACGATGTGAAGAGTGACTTCCAGCTGAGAAGCTTAGCACAGCTCCCACTGGCTCAATAAAAAGGATGATCCCTTTATTTCAGCTGGAAGAGTTGCTGTTTATGAACCACAAGAGTGCTTTTCCACGTCTCAGCTCTGTTACTGTAAAGGGTATATACATTGCAAGTCCAGCTGAGGTAGTAGTACTCAGTGATTATGTAGTGCAATAGAATTTAACTGTACTTGGCAGAATCCTTGTCTCTTCCTTGACATACATACAAATATAAGTTCTCATGCAGATAGAAAGTGCCTTTATATATTGAAGAAGTGAAAAGGAATACACGTGAATGGGAATCCATTTGTCAACCACAGCACTAGTATGGGGCAGGAAGGCAAACAGCAAATCAGAAGACACTGACCATGGATGCCACTATACTGTCAGAATCCATAAAATATATTTTAATATGAAGCTGTGAAGTATAAATTTCTTTCCTCTTTTTTAAGAAGGCTAGTAATGATTGAATCAGCCATAGTAGGTAACACTGACCTACAGGTGTACGGATTTTTGTTTTGTTTCATTTTCCCCTTCCAATTCTCCTGAGCTACATGTGTACTTATGTATGTTACAAGCATACAAAAAGAAAAAGACAAAATTGCAAATGAAGAATATCCATAATTCTGAAAAACTCTACCAGGGTTAACTGGTAAGATTATCCCACACCTCAGAACTACTGCCAAAGAATCAGGTAAGATTACTGATGTTATACACAAATATACAAACTATTTTTTTCAAAGATACATTAGCCATACAGTACAGATAGGAGTAAAGTAACACAGACTAAGTGACTGAACACATCAGGAGTTGCACATTATATTGGCTTCAGCAATAATTAAGTATCTTACCAAAGCTAAGCAGTCTTCTGCTGAATTAGATTAAATACTAATAATATGAAAAGGCTGAGAAAGAGTCAAATACTCCATCACCAACATTTTTGTAATCAGGGGTAAAAATAAATAAATCCAGATTCAGCTAATGAAAGAGCTCAAAATAATAGACCTTTAAATAATTGTTACAATCAGAAAGATCATTAAATAATTGTTACAATCAGAAAGATCAACACAGTGGAAAGGTGATAGAGGCGCATAACAGCAAGAGGACTAGTACAGATAGAAAGGCGTTACAAAGGAAAAGTACTCACCTATCTCCAAAGACCTGGGCTCACAGGAAAGACTCCACAAAGGAGGGATCTCCACCCAGAGATCCTTCCTCAGTGTCAGTCAGCCCTTAAATGAGGTCTAAGAGTGGTACGGCCGGGCTCCACCCCTTCTGGTCAGGCAGCTGAATTGCCTTCACCTGCGCTCCCAGGGCTGATGGGGTTCTTTCCCCAGGTGCTCAATCAGTGGTTCAGGCCATGACTCAGTTAACCATACACTAATACACTACATTTTAGTGGTTAAAAATACATGCTTTTCCTGCAATTACTCAGCTACATAAGTGTAACATTTTTGTTTAACACTTAAAAGTTTTAACATCTTAACAAACGCATAAGTACTTAGTTACAACAGAGCATCAGTATTTCATACTGATAAAAGTAGGAAAATCAACATGTATAAAAAAATACAATAGAACTCATTATTTATATGATGACTCCATACTGTCTTCCTTTTATTTTTTTGAACAGCATCTTTCTCTTTCCAAAGCTGCTTTGAAAGAACGAAATCAGATGGCTGTTTATACACATGAACAATGTTCATCTTTAAAAACTGCTGCACCTGCACTGAATCAAGACAGACTGAGGAAAAATTGTCTGTTCACAGATGCATCTTAATATTGAAGTCCATTTTATTTACGTGACCCTGGAGCCTTGTCCAAACAAGCTCACTTGAGCTTTACCCAGACAGTGCCCATTTGCTTGGGCTTCATTTATCACTATTCCCCTAAGTTGAGGCAGGCAGCCAACTGGCAGAGAATCACAGACTTTCGCTGCAGGGATTGCACGTCTACATCACTGCATGGTAAATAAAGGAATGACAGTTATAAACGTGCTAATGTTTGCATCATTTTCTTGCTTAACCTACTGTATGGCCGTTTGTTTTGTGCCTGAAAACAGTGGACAAGTACATTAATAAACAGTCATGAAAGAATTGCAGCAAGAGTAGAAAGGAGTCTCCCTGAGTTAACAGGATACTAATGTTGCAGTCTAAGCCTAAAATAAAGCTTCCAACCAAGAAAGAAACCAGTCTGGGATAAAAGGGAAAATACCAGAGTGTTATGAATAAGCAAACTAATTCTGCAGCATGTTCTTGTTCTAAATACTTAAATCAATATGATTTTTTTTAAATAAATTACTATGCCAGCATTGTTAAACAGATGCATGAAATATATAACAAATTAGTGCTTATTTATAATTTCACAGACTTTGTATTCTGTTTCCTAGCATACGCACAACAGAAACAGGTGGCAGTGCCTACATGAAACCAACATATGCTAAGCTGGAAAATTTTACTAGAGTGTAAAGTGACTTATCATCTGTGATAATAAAATGGTACCTATATCCCAAAGAAATTCATATGTTTGCTTGTTATGCTACTAATATTTAATGACTATGATAAAACTGTTGACAAAGCAAACAATATGAGAATGCTATTTTCCTTAAGATACCACTTGTTAACATATGCAACCCACTGAGCTATATCCATAATTTGTAATAGAAAGAACAGCAATAAGAAAAATTTAGAAGGCTTCCCTCAAAAAGCCTTCCCATCTAATCTAACTGCCCCACACTCAGCCAGGCCAGTATTATACAAGGTATACATGAGCAAACTATCAGATATAGGTTGAATAGTGTATGTTTATCTGAGGATTGTATAGTTAAACGTCACTGCTTCACCACTGAAAATGCTTAAGTGATTAATATATGACATCAAACAACACAAAAAATATGTATTACACAGATAGGAATCAATGCATATCTAATATCCATCATTAAAATAAATATAACCTTTTACATTTCATCAGCATTAGTAATATCAGTACTTGCAACATTTATCACCTTCCTGAATGCTGAATTTTCAAGCAGCTAACAAACCCAAATTTGCTACGGAACTAGACTAGTTTTTTGCACACAAAGTAGAGAACAGTTTATGTACTTTAAAGTCTGAGCTTCTAAAAGTTTGTCATTCTATACTCAGTGACAACAAGTTCAAAACAGCTATAGAACCTCATGCAGGCATCCAACTTTTCCAACTAAAAAGTTACCCTTTGAAATTTTTTTTCCTGCTTCCAGAAAGCCAACTCTGTCTGTGAAGTCTCTACCAGACACAGGAGATTTGACTGAACAACATCACTTATTTCTCACAGGTAAAAATAAATAAATAAATAAGTAAGTAAAAAATAATAATAATAAAAAATTAAGGTGTCTAATTTCTCTTTGAGAGCTCCAGTCAGCCAAAAATTAAGGGAGCTCGCTTCCAACATGAGGTTGCGCGGTGCTTGCAAGCAAACAAACCGTGCCCTCATGCCCAGCACCCACCTTGCCACAGTGCGTCTCTGCTTGTCTGCCAGGCAGAGGAATCTGAACGTATCCATCCCTCACCTCACCTCCTACTCACAGCACAAGCTGAAACAAATCCGAATGACTAAGAAGCGGCTTTCTTCAAAGCACAGTACAGAACTGTCTACTCAGATCTGTAGCAAAGCAGGTGCACAAAAAGCTTAGAGTTACGAAAATAAGAAACCTTAAAAAAAGAAGCAAAAAAAGTCGTTCGACGTTACCTCTCAGTCCACTTGCAGCCTCGCGGAGGTACAAAGACGACATTTCAAAAGGAAAATCCTAAGCCTGCCCCGGGGGGGAGCGCGCATCCCGCCGCCGCGTTACCTCAGCGGCCTCGTGCTGAAAGCTTCCAGAAGACGTGGCGCGGAGCGGCGCGCGATGGGGCCGCCTCCCTGCGCGGCTGATGGGCGGCTTCGGGCGGGGCGGCCTCGAAGAGGCGGCTGGTCCTGCATCGCCATGTTGCTCCAAACGGTACGATGACTTCGTTTGGGTGCTTTCGGGGTCTGCGGAGGTCAGTTTCTATACTGATATAGCTCTTGGAAATAGTTTTGCCCTTATGTGATATTATTCGTTTTTCCTATATCTGCTTATAAACTTAGAATTCTTCCTAGTGATCGTGATATTTACTCAGTATGTGTGTTCCTGTACCCAGCGTATTTCAGACCAGTAAGCTTTGTATCTCAGCCCACGTTTTCACAAAGTACACATTGATTTTCTCTCTCTCTCTCTCTCTCTTTTTTATTTATTTATTTATTTATTTTTATTTTTTTTTTTATTTTTAAATGTGTGTGTCATGTTGATAAGACCAAGGACTTCACGGGCTTCTAATCCTTGCTGCTAATTCCTTTAGTAACCAGAGATTTTTATTGTTATTCTGGGCAAAATCTAGCTGTCGTGATGGCTTTGTGTGGGAGTTCCCTGCAGTCAGTGTGCTGGACGGAGGGCTTTATTTGCAGTTGTAGTGTTATACCAGCGTTCTGCCTTCCCAGAATGGCCAAATCTTCATCCTTTGGGTAGAAACAAAACCCTGTAGTAGTTTCACTACTTTTTTTTTTTTTTTTTTAAGTTTGTCAAATGCATGTTAATAAACCTGTTGTTTTTTTTTCCTTTGTGAATGTTGATTGCTGGCACCTTTAGGTTGAAATGTTGCCTAAACTCACTTCAGGTGTCTTCTGTATTTCTAGGGATGTTTCTGTTGTATGATGCTTTATTTCTAGGTGAAGGCTGTGCCTTTAGCTTCCCAGTGCTGTTATAACCTGATGTGTGACAAGTACTATCCTCTTCTAGATGCCATTCAGTTACAGCATGGCAGTCATGTTCCATCAGCTCTGTGTGGGCTTCCATAGGTGTCTCCAAGATCGCTGCTCCCTGCAGTTAGACTACTTAGTGGTGCTGTCGTCCAACTTTGTTGCATAATGCTGAAAAAATAAATATTAGAATAAAGTTATAAGTGAATTTTAAGCAAAAGAAGAATTTTTTTTTAAAAAGTAGACTTCAAAAGTAGGCACTCTACTAATTGAAGAAAAACTGCTTTAAGAAAATATAAGTAGTATCTGAGATATTAGTACATCACCTCAGCCTGGAGAAGAGAAGGTTGCGGGGCGACCTCATTGCAGCCTTTCAATATCTGAAGGGAACTTACTCCCAGGAGGGGAGTAAACTCTTCATAAGGGCTGATAATAGCAGGACACGGGGAAATGGTTTTAAGTTAAAAGAGGGAAGATTTAGGTTGGATGTTAGGGGGAAGTTTTTTACTAGGAGGGTGGTTAGGTCCTGGAACAGGCTGCCCAGGGATGTTGTGGATGCCCCGTCCTTGGAGGTGTTCAAGACCAGGTTGGACGAGGCTCTGGGCAACCTGATCTAGTAAAGGTGTATGTTTGGTGGCCCTGCTAGGCAGGGGGGTTGGAACTACATGATCCTTGAGGTCCCCTCCAACCCAGGTCATTCTGTGATTCTGTGATTCTGTGATAAGATGGTGATTATAATTTTTTAATAGGTGACTTCTTACCATTGCCAGTTTCTGAATAATAACTACTCAACACAAAAACTTTTCTGCGTGTGTTGGAAATCACATTTTTTAAGTTGTATGAATGAATATTTTGAAACCAGATAGCAAACTCTAAAGTCAAAACAATATTTTACAATTACAGGAATTAAATCACATGATTTTGTAGGTAACATGCACAAACTTGTCTTTTACGTGGTGGAGATGCTGTCTGGAAGTGATCTACGCTGTGATCAACAGAGAAGAAGTAATCAAGCCTGTGGTATTTTTCTACCTTTTAGTGCAAGGTTTCTTCATTTGAATATAAGTGATGATGCCTTTGCATTTCTTCTAAGTACTAATGTGCTACTCTAGCTCAGCATTGAATCATGTTTATTATTTGTGGTGAGCTTTCCTAGACTATTCCTGTCAATCATGGGCTATAGAACAAGGAACTCTGCACTAGGGCTGTGATCCTGGCAATCTTGCACAGCTCCAAAAGCAATTCTTGATGGATTTATTAAAGGGGATGGTTTTTTTTTTAATGGAAAAGATGGAAAAGCTCAGCCAAAAAGTAGATGCCAAGAGGAAAATTGTGACTTAAAATTGTGACTTTTTTTTAAATAGCAATTGGAATTCTGTTTGTGGTTGGTTTATATGTAGCTGGTCAAAGCTAATTGGATTTGTTAATTTAATTTAACAAATTGCTCATAGACTCCTAATTATTTTGCAGCCTCAGATAACAAATTCATTACATCAGCAATTTTTCCATGAATGTTTTGAAGGGTTAACGCTTGCCAAACTGTTCAATAAAGAAAAACTCAGAGTGAAAATGACTTATTTTGACTCCTAACCCTCCAATTACTTTTCTTAAAAAGTTGTAAAGTATTATCAGAACCTTGAGGTTACACTCATAATATGACCGCTGCATATGTTTCATAGTTCTGAGTCTTCCTACTTTAGAGGTCTGCTCTTAATTTGGTAATTTGATGAAAAGTAATAAGGAAACTTTTTTTGTCTATGGAAGCAATTGTAAGCTCCTTATAAATAGAATTTGTAAAGAGCCAGAATCTTCATTGCTCTTTTATGGGTATTAGACTCTCCTGTCTGCTCACTTCTGAATGGGAAAGATGGATGTTTGTTTGCTATTTTGTGGTAGCATTTTTATATATGAGCATGTTTCAGTAAAGCTGAAACAAACACACCTCCAGAAAATTTCTGTTGTCTTTTAGCACTTTTAACCTTTTGTTTAGCTGGATTATTTCATTTTTGTTGCCTGTTTTCTGTGGGTTTACTTCTGATATTGGTGTAAGTGGTTTTGTAGCATCAATGGAAGAGTCTCATATATTCTCACTGTCATGGTAACAGCCCCAAAGGAGCCATTACCATCACATTCCAGGCACTGGAGCTGTTACAGTGTCAATGAAGTGTCTCTCATACTTCCATCGATGTGGTAACAGCCCCAGAGGAGTCATTACAGTGTCAGTGCAAGTGTCTGAGTGGTTATGATGTCAATGGAAGTGCTTTTTTAATGCCAGTGTAGAATGGTTGTGCAAAATTCCATAGCAGTGATGAAAGAAGGAGATTACTTTTAGCACGTTATTTGGTTAATAATGTAAAATGCTTCGAGTATAAGCCTCAAAGGGAAAGAGATCTGCTGCAACTGCATGTGTGCTCTATGGCATGCAAAGACAAACATTACTTAGTAATATGCAACTTCTAGCACCCTAGGTAGCGCATTGTAAAAAGACACTGCAGTGCAGTTGATGCAATAGAGTCATCTAACAAGACAAATGCTGAAAACCTTAATCATGACAAAAAAGGATGTTGGAAACAAAAGATAATTATGCTTTCTTCTGCATTCTCCATCCTTGTTTCTTTTCTGGTGATGTCACCTATCAGATACAGAAATAGGATTTTTGCACTTGTAGCAGAAATGCTACGTTATGGCTTGAAGTACTGATTGAGCACATGGTGGAAAGGCAGGGCCAACTCAGGGGAGCTCAGGTGCATGCAATGAGCCTGAGAGACCAGAAGGGTTGGAGCCAGGATCCACACATTCCCAGATCTCATCTAAGGGTTGGCAGTGGAGGTACGGGCTTATTGCTGGAGATTCCTGCCTACCTGAGGCCTTCTGAGGGTGTTTTTTTTCTTTTTTCTTTTTTCTTTGTTTCTGTGTTTATGGTTGTTGCATTTGGCTTATCCTCACTTTCTACAGCCTAGGACTTTGCCACTCTGCTATCATTGCTGTTCTTTCTATTGTGTTATGGTGTTGCAGCACTACATTTCAAGAACTCGTGGACCTGAGTATTTCAGACAATGTCGTTAGCTATCAAAATGAATAAATAGAACTAAATGTTCATTGTTTTACAAGTTTTAACCTTCAAACCAGTCATTTTCAAGTAATTGTAGTGTAGCCTTGGGTTTTTGTCACAAAACAACTGGTAAGAGTAATACTTCTGGAAAAAAAAAAAAAAAAAGAACACAAAAACAAGCCAAAGCCAGAATGAAGTATAAAAGTATTGCTCTTCACTGAGGTAGAATGCATGTAAGAAATGATTGTGGAAGAGCCCAAGAGCCACCATTCATACAACTTTGAGTAATATGAAGCATTAGTCTGTATCACAGACTTTTTAATTTTTATTTATTTATTTATTTATTTATAGGAGATTTGTAGATAATTTTGTTAGGATATATTAAAAAAAAAAAAAAATCCACATCCTACAGTTTGTCATTACTCTTGCTTTAAATGAACCTAGCAGTTGATTAGTGGTTGAAAACCCATCTCAGCTGCAGTTCACAAATAATGGTGTAAGGCAATAATATACCTATTATCAAATAATTTTAACATTTGCTCACAATTGAGGTTCATTGTAAAGAGATTGCTTAAGGGAAATACATGCTGTGTAATGAAGGAAAAAAGCAACTTATATATTTGATGCTTTATTAGTTGTTATGTTTACAATGAAATATTTTCAGGCTAGTTGATTCCCATACGATCAAGGACAAGTGAATTATTGGCACAAGATTTTTTTTTCCTTGCAGTGGAAATGTGTTTTCTTTTAACTAGTTTTTTTTTGTTTGTTTGTTTGTTTTTTTGCACCTTTTATTCCCTGCACTGATCCGCAGGGATCAGTGCAACACTTGCAAAAGCTATATCCATTGATTATATTGCATGGTGTGTGTACTTTCTCACATTTGTCTCAACTCTGCAGTTTTCTCAGATGCTTGAGCACAGCTTTCTTGAGTGTAGAAATAGGACTTAGGGAGAAAACCTCTTCCATGAGTGAAGAAAGAGTTTGGAAGTGTGGAAGTGAACATAAAAGTGCCTAAAAATTATTAATAGAAACGGTCCTGTCTCAGGATGATGGCAGGAAAAACAGTGTGCAAAATAATAATAGCGACACAGATGCTTTGATGTTACCTTTATAACAACCTTGCTGTTACCAGTGAGAATGCAAACATGACCTTTAACTTCACTGGTGTTGTTTTTTGTTTCTTTGGAGGGTAGCAGTGACTGTCGGAAGTTTTCTCCAACGTGCACAGTAACATCATGACTGCTGCCTTTCTCATTCTTTCCCCGAGCATAAGAACATGTGGGAGACTTGAAACAGTGGCTTCCATTCTGTTTCTTTTCCATGGTGTTCTGACAATCATAAACCAATTAGTGAGGTTCTGCATCCAGAGTACTGCATGCTTCTCTATCTTGATTAGTTCCTGTGGCTTGAACAAAATGATTTAAATTTCTTTTGTGGGACTTGATTACTGCTTCCTAACTGAAGAAGTAGAAAAAGTATTTTGATGGTTCTGCTGGTTTAGTTGTGACATATTCCACTTGTTCTGAAAGCCTCGGGGTCAGTAAGCACGTTTAGTGTCGAGTGAAACACCAGTAAGAATTGTCTGCAATTGTCATTTGCCTAGACTGTGTTTTGCTCTGGAACTCGTTGATTTGAAGAAATTGGACTTAAAAGAGAAATGAGCTGTAATTCTTTTAAAAACAAATAGACTCTGGCTTGTAGATTTTCGTATTTTATGTGCACGCTCAGATCACTCTTCTTATTAGGTAGCCAGTGATACATCCTTGAAAGAGCACATCTTGCTAGATAGAGAAGTGACCTGTAATTTTCTCACTGCAACACTTTGGAGAACTAAATGGAAATGAGTCACAGGAATGTAACCCAAATAACTAAAAGTAAAGCAAAAGAAAGCTCCCTTCTGTCCTACTTCCCAGCCGCGTTTACTTCTAAGAGCATGTTGTAGGACTCTGCTCTGTGGATTGTTGTTTTTGTTTTTTTTAAACTATCTGAGGGAGGGAAGGTGGGGAAGTCTTATTTACCTGCAGTCACTCTTAAAAAGACCTAAAGGAGTGGTGTATAACATACAGTTCTGAAGTGTTTTTTCCTAACTGCTCATTGTGATTATTGCCCTCCTCCTTTTCATGTGTAAATTTTTGCAATAACAAGCCTTTTTGTGCTAGCCTCGGGTCACCAATAAATCTTAAATGCCTGCAGTTTGTTATTCATGTATACCCACAGTTTAACTGTCCCTCTATAAGCCCTTATTTTTAGATTTAGTTATTACTCATTTTGCAATTTTGAGAGATTTTCTTTGTCATAAGTGCTGTAAAACAAAAAAAATAACGTATTAAAGGTGAAGCTTTAATTTTTAGAAGGGTGACAGAAGTATTCTATTGTTGAGAATGTTAAGGGTTGATGCATTTAGAGGTTTCATTTTCACTGACTTCTATTATGCATCCTCCAAAGCCTGGACGTGCGGACAGCTATAATTGCATTTGTGCTTAAAGACAACAAACAACATAGATATGAAAAAACAAAATGCTACTGAATGACCTTGGAGAGAAATGCCCGGGGCACAGTGTGGCAACTGACATCATTAACTGTGACTCTTATGCTTGGGTCCTGGTATAATCAGACTTCAGAGGAATGCTTCACAGACAGCACCTTATCAGTTGGTCTCATGCACTCATTATGATGCTCTGTCTTTTCTTGAGAGAACAAGATGTACCTTGAGGCATATCAAGCAGTGTAGCTGGAGGTATTAGGAAATCTTGACAGAGTAAAGCAGTGTATTAAGAGCTTTTGGTCTGATGATCCTCTTAAAAATGAGATTTCAGAACACCTATTGCATAGCATGATTCATCTAAGACATCAAATAACATGTTCTTAGCCTTTGACTTCACTCTTATTAATGTTATATTTCAAATAAAAAATAAAATTAGTAATAGCTTTAAAAATGCATAATGAATTTTGCTTTAATCTTTTTGCATGTTTGTCTTGTGAAAAGATTGATTCCTGTAATCAATCACTGAATCACAGAGCCTGAGTGAAGTCATTTCTCGGATAACATATTAAAAGCTATGACAACTTGTATTTTCCACACCGAAAAGTAATTGATGCAAGTCTATTTTTATATCAGTCATTTTAAAAAATTGGCTGGGATCCGTTTTCTATATGTCCTGGTCCTTTATAGCAAAAATGTTCTCTTTCTTAGTATTGTCTAGTGAATCTCTAGCACGTTAAATTCTCATTACATGTTCTTGTGAGCATTTTCTCTTGAGATTAGGAAGGCTTTCTCAAGTTCTCGAGCTCAAGAGTTCTCAGATATGGCTTATCCTTGCACGTTTTTCTTCATTTTCTTGCATTCCAGACACAGAAAGATATAGCTGTAGAATTTTGATATTCCTAGAAGGAATAGAACTATTCCATCTACTTTTCCCATTCTGTTATCTTCCCAAATGTTCCCGCAGACTAATAACTGACCCCTTTCCATTTGCATTTAGCAATACCTGTATAATATTATGTGAACTTTTATTTGTATAGCAGAAATGTTTTCAATTTTGTTTGAATACAAATTCTGAATACATAAGCAATCATACTGTGAAAGTATGTGAGTGCGAAGTTATTATTTGTCCTGCAAAATACATGTGTTTGGTCCCTGAAAGGTGACTAATAGGAAGATCATATGGTAGTGGTTGGTACGTATTTTCAATGTAAGGGGAATAACCCTTTGCAATTTTAATAAATGCTCTGTATGCTTACTATGTTTCTTTTGACCTATAATGCCGAATATACATACATCTTGAATTATGCATTTCTGTATTTTTGGAGTATTTGCTTCATTTTTCCCGTGTCCAGATTTTTACTACATCTGGCTCATTTATAGCAATTAGCTCTGGACAGGCTGTACCGCTGTCATTCTCAATTGCAAAGTTTGAGAATGTACACTAATTATGATTAGAAATGATGTAGTCAATGAGTAAATAGTTTATCTTAGTCCCTTGAACTGTAGAGCTATCAAATGTGGCAGGTATGACAATTTAAATGCTGTTTTCGTAGATTAATTTTACAACAAGCTTAGTTTTAAAGAGTTTAGGTAGGTAAAAAAAGGGAAACAATGTAAGAATTGTTCTGTATGACTCTTTTGCTTTGCATAGAACACCTTTATACTGACTAAAGGATCTTCTATAGAAGTAATAGATGATCATGAATCATGAATAAGCCATGGACTTGTAGGACAGTTGTAACCATGAAATGACCATTACATTAATTAAGGCTACTTAATAATAAGCGGACTGTAGTTTGGCACATTCTTGCATATATACATAAAGGTCAATGTCAACATCACTTTGTAGTTAATTTGCTTGTCAGCCTTTATTCTCAAATTTAATAATATTGAAATGTTTTTACAGAACCACCCTTTGCATATTTTTTATAACACAGAAAAGATCATCAAGTATTTAGCATATTAATTATCCCAATTAAAATGTTCACAATTGGCTTAGTTTCTTGACAGATGAACTTGAGTTAAGCAAGAGCACTCTTATGTTCATGCAGTAACAAGTAGATGCTCTCATGCAGACTTCTTGCATTTTACAGAAAGTCTAGCAGTGGAGAAATAACTTGTATTGATGGAAACTTCAGTGTAAACAGCTTCAGTGTTCTAATATGGGCAAATGGTATATCGTTTGCTTAAATTGTGTTTGATTCAAGGTGGCAGTGTTGCATGTCACACAATCTAATATCTCATTAACACACTGTTTAGTATACAAATCTGCAAGGTAAGCCTTGCTTAATTTGTATTTGCGAATATGAATTATGAAGAGAATCTGAAGTAACCACTGATATTTCATGTCATGTGCACACGTGTGCCTACGTATGTACGTGTATTTCTTTATTGGTGGAGAATGCATTCCCTTGAGAATAGACTGCTTTTATCTGGTCAAGAGTACTTCCTTGTTCACATCTAGGGTAAAGATCAAGAAAAGGTGTTTGTTAGGAAGAAAGTTCATTTCTATTTGAAATAGACTGCTTAGGAATAGTCATCTTTGTGAAATGGACTCTCTTAATGTTAATTTCTGTGCCTGTTTCATTAGCCAAATGTGTATTTTAAGATTTCTGAAATCTGAAAGCAAGCTATCTCATTGCATATTGCCAGCCATCAGTGATTTACCTCTGATTAGCAAAGAATTAATGCATTCAGATTACCTTTCTCATTACCTTGAGCAGGATTGTTGCTTACATCTGACTGTGACCAGCTTAAGATAGGTTGCTCTGTTGTAGGTACAATAATTATGCATTGTATATGTTCAAATCCAAATAGTGAAATTCAGAAGAAATAATTTCAGAAAAGTTTTATGAATTTAACAGCTGTCTTTTTCAATCAGATGTTTCTGGTTTGTTAAGTATCGATCCAAATTTTATAGCAAAGTAAACTTGAAACTAGATAATCCTTAGGCAATGTCTTTAGTATGTGTCATCTTCATATGTGTTTTCTGCAGTAAACCCATGGAGGATCACAGAACTTAGTTGAGTAATAGGTGTGCTATCAGAAGTGCCCTTTTGAATGGTGTAGTTCAGATCATTTATTCAAAATATCAATTTCAATGTGAGATCAATGCAGTGTCTGAGGGAAGTGGGGGGGAGAGAGAATGTGTTATGGTGTCTAATAACAACGTCTTAGCAGTTGCATTTATACTGCATCTGTACTGCTTTTTTTATTTTTATAATAGAATAATTCAATTTCTTGTTTCTACTATCTCACAGGTCAGAATAACTGAACTAGATTCAGTGGGACAGTCTTTAGCTACTGAACATCTGTCCAAGATTTTGAAATAGGATACATTTTTAGGGACAGCTTAAATATGACTACTCATCTGTGTTCTAGAATAACAAAGGCATTGAAGGAAAGTCTTTTTTTAATCCTAAAATGCGTAATGGTATTTTAATTGTGGAATAAATGGCTGAAGATATGGCCTATGAGTCTTTCTGCTTTAATTCCACATTAGCCTTTATCCTGTGACCTCATATAACGAATAATCTTTTTTCTCAGCCAATGTGTTTCTATAACAAAATACCTGTTTGGCATACGGACTGAAAAAGTGAAGCTCTTGGTATTTTGTTGTGTAAAACTACTGCACTTAAAAAAAAAAAAAAAAGAAAAATCTAGGCTGTCTGTGCATAGTTCAACTTAAGAGACTGTATTATCAGGACTTCTGTCCCAGATTGCTGCTTACGGCCACATTCCATTATTAGTCAGGCCAATGATGCCAACAGCTAGTAGAAATAGCTGACCCAGAGTGGCAGAGTATGTTGGCCTTTTGAAGCCTTGTTAACCTGAAAGGCATAAACTTATATATTAAGAAAGATGCAAAAAGTTTTAAATAGCTGCAAATTACTAATAAACATGTGCCTCTTAACTAAATCATTCTATTTAAGTAGTTGACTTTAAGTTGCCACAACTTTTAACATAA